>NC_140477.1:997500-1417500 GCF_051167445.1 Perissodus microlepis | reverse complement strand
ATTGAAAAGGAGGTGGAAAAATGTGCAGGCTCCCACCCTTCTGCTGCCATTAAATGTTGATGTATAGTATCAAAAATATATGTACGATATATGTATAAATCAAAATCTGCTGCAGATTCCCCTCACACGCATGCATAGGCTATTATCCTATAGGTTTGTGCAGGAGATTCCCATATGCCGAACAAATAGCCGAAACAGAAGGAGGTGGAGGATGCATCCATTTTTTACATTTTGCACACGCGTGTGCGTGCACGCAGGAACACACCAATGGAGTCATGTCTTCCATGTCTCCTACCCCTCTTCCCTTCCTCCATTCTTGTTTTCCTCTTTTCCCGACCCAACACGCGGCCATCCCAGGAGATCCTGCTTCCTGCTGCTGGTCTGGGCCTCTGCAGCACACACACACCTACACTACTGTACACACTGCCTGCATCTCTCTGCACGCACATACGAACTGCCAGTCAATCAGGCAGCAGCGCAGTGCAGACCTCACTGCCTCTCTGTTGTGGGGGTCAGGAGCTGGATGTCTGTGTTTGTGTGAATGTGAGCATGTACACAGACAGACAGGGTCAAGGGGCTGGATGAGACCCCCTAAATACTATATGCGGCTGATACTTACCCGCCTTAATATTGCAACAAAGCCCCTCGGGATGGTGTGTGTGTGTGTGTGTGTGTGTGTGTGCATATCCCCAGCTCAACAGTTCAACTCTAATCTCAAATCAGCAACAGTGCAGGAATACAAACATCCCTATTAAACACTTCTCCCCTGTGAAGACATGCTGAAGGGACTCGGCTAACTGCAGTAAACACAGCACCCTTCAGTGAGAAAGTCCAGGGAGTCGGCAGTAACATCGTTCTCACGCACACACATCCGTACAAATCCAGTTCTCGGCTTTGAGTGGCCATTTAGAAATCTGGACGGCAGTTCACTGACCCAGCACTAACGAGGCAGCTAGCCCGGCCTTTAAGGATCTGTGTCTCTTATCTAGTGACCACACAGAGACGGCTATCTCCTGACCGCGTTTGACCACCGGCTCGACTGATTAGCCCGTCATCCAGTCAAGATACAGTAAGCAGAGGCACAGTCATGACCACACGGCACATAATTGCTTTTCCGTGTAGGATTTATTTTTTTCTTGGACAAACTGCGTAATTTTCTAGAACTTTAACGTGAACGTTTTACAGTGTAATACAACAGCAGTGCAGAAGTCCCAGTCTAGCATCCTGAGAGGCAAACAATCCAGGGATCTCTCCACTAACTGTCCAGTTGGATTGGACAAATGGTCAGTAGTGGTAAGATGGCAGAGTGGACATGTGATGGCCCAAGTGTCAGGGACTGGGGATTCACCCGTTTAATGAGGATCTATGGCCTGGACTGATAAAGTGCCCTGACTGAAAGGCTGTGACAAGTCCTAATGCTCACATGTATAAATGATGTGGGTGGGTGGGTTGTTGAAGGGGGTGTAGGATGTGTGGCTGAGTGGACACAATCCTCAGAGAGCGTGGGTGGGAGGAACAGGCCAGAAGCTGACAAATGGTGGAGGACAGAAAACCGCAAAGTGCTCCCAGAGCACAGAGAAGAGCAAAAATATGCAAAGAATGGCCGAGGAGGCCTTAGAAGTAAATGCGCGTGTCATTGCATTGTAGAAATACACCGTAGAAGCACTATTGTGACTATTTTACTCTGGAAATTTAGCCACTGCTAACTAACCAGCGCTTGGTCATACAATCTCATGTTTCCCTGTATGCAGAGAGGACAGCTTGTGGTCATAGTTACTGTCGATTTCTTAGGCTGCATCCACACGTACACGGGTATTTTTGAAAACGCAGGTTTTTCTATGCTTTTGGGCCCAAATCTCGACGTTAGTTTTGAATAAATTTAATTTAAAAAAACTTAATTTATGTATGCTGTATGCATTTTGTTCATTCCTAAGTTGTGAGTCTACACAACAACAAAATGCTGTCTTTCGTTATTAACATGTGAAATGATGAAGGCACTTGAAAAATAACACAAATTATCTGCTTTCCAGAAAAACAAAAACGTTTCAGAAGTACTTAATGTTTTGTGAGGGTACAAAAACCCTGTTGCCCTCTTCTGACTTCTGATTGGCCAACATTTCATTTTAGCGACGACAAAACTGCACGTGTGGACGGGATTTAAAACGGAAAATCTCTGTTTTCAAAAATACCCGAATACGCGAGGACGTAGCCTTAGAGAGCAGTTAGCAGGGAACCAACAGAAACTTGAGGATGTTCTTGTCTCCATCCCTCTCTGTGGTTTTATTCTTTGTAAGTTAGTTAGTACTCAATGCCGTTTTCTTTCTGCTGAACAGTCGAGTTAGCTGTTTTCGCTTAGGCTAACTGGATGCTCTAATTTTCCACATTTAAAGGACATATTCAGCAGTGACATCCATCCTCTCACTGAGCCAGCTCTATCAGAAATCATATTTCCCAAAGCATCAATTTGTCACATTAAAAACTGATTTCAGGGCAAAAATGAAGTAAAAAAGTGCATGCAAACATAAATCATTGTTTTATTTTGATTTGCATTGATGGAAGTGGCATTTGTACTCCCCTGTGTGGTGATTATTCAAAAGGCTACACATCTGAAACAGCAATGCGAAAAGCACACACACACACACACACACACACACACACACAAAGCCTTTGTTATGTTGAGAGCATTTGTCTCTGTACGGCAGAGAGGGGTTAAAATCCGACTGAGTCGATATCACTGGAGAATAACAGATTCAACTCGCAGTCTGAGTGTGTGTATGGGTGTGTGCTTGTGCACGCGTGTGTGTGTTTGTATGTGAGCAACACGGCGCCTTGGGACTTCCTCCCTCTTCGTCTGCAGCCCTCAGTTGAAATAGAATTGAATAGTCTGAATCCTCAGTGGTAAATGTTCACAAAGTCAATACCAACTGTTAAGTCTCCCCTGCATTGGGGTTAAGGGCATTACCATTTCTGAGGAAAACACACACACACACACACACACACACACACACACACACACACACCAGATGCCCCATGAGATGATAAAATATTTTTGAGTCTTTTGCAAAATGCTTACTGTACATTCTGCTTAAAAATTCTCTTTCACTGTAAGAAATTCATTGAAGGCTTGTTTTCATTTTTGTTCACTAATCTCGGTACAATGATCCTGGCAGGCATGTGGCATTTTTAAAGTGACATCAGACCCTGAGGGACAGCAGCATCACTGACGTGACAAAGCACCACATCCAGTTATACTCACGTATGTTTGAGCCCACAGAGGCAGAAGAAGATTGTATTAATATTAACAGCAGGAAATGAATAATGATGGAGAAGGTTTGAAGTTTCATAAAGAATACAGGGACACAGTGATCAGGCGTCACCAAGACCAAATCACTTAACTAGAGCCTGACAAAGTAAAGTAGGGACATTATGCCACAGTCTAAGCTGGGTTAAAAAGCCACGTTTGAGGCTTTGACTGCATTGAACCACGGTGAGAACCGTCATCCACAACTGGAGAAAACTCAGAACCCTGATGAACCATCTGAGCAGCAGTTGGTAGCTCAACGTTGGTAACATTGGGCTACCAACGTTATTCTAAGAGTGCATCAATGACTCTTCCAGGAGGTCATAAAAGAACCCAGAACATCTAAATAACTGTTGGCCTCGCTTGCCTAAAGTCAGAGTTCATGGTTCAACAATTGGAAAGCGACAATAAGAACAACAATAAGAAAATGGCATCCACGGAGAGCTCATGGTGAAAGTGACTGCTGACTCAATGAAACAACAAGGCTTATCTCACATTTTTCCCCAAGATGTTTGGGAAAATATAATAGTGTGACGGTCTGGGACTGTTTTACTGCTTCAGGACGACTGGACTGGACGACTTGCTGTTATTGATGGAACCACGGATTTAACTCTCTGCTGGCAAAATCCTGAAGGAGAACATCTTCCAGTCAGGTGGGACCTCGAAGCCCAGGCACACTTGCGTTATACATCAGTGTATAAAGCAATGCCCTGAATACTGGAGTGATTGACAGAATCTAGCTATTAATGCGCTGCTATTAATAACTAGTGCATTAATAATATTCACCAGAAACTCAAAGGGACCGCTAAAGACAGGACACATCAACTCACTGATCTACCCGACTAAGGACTATAACAGGAAACTGGGATGCTAGTTGGATACATGTGGCAAAGAGAGGGAAGATGATCCGGACTAAAGTAGTGGAA
Organism: Perissodus microlepis; assembly: GCF_051167445.1. Classification (NCBI taxonomy): domain Eukaryota; kingdom Metazoa; phylum Chordata; class Actinopteri; order Cichliformes; family Cichlidae; genus Perissodus; species Perissodus microlepis. The sequence goes on along the minus strand of NC_140477.1, from coordinate 1,413,273 downwards.
CTGCCTGAAGGTAGAGTAGCAGACATACAGGATACAACAATTACCTGGGTATCCAACGGACCAATGGGAACTATGATAAAGGTGCACAAAGATCAGCCACAGCCAAATACCTATTGCAGGTACAACAGATGCTGATAATCCAGCTCAACAGTAGGAATAAGATCCACGCCACCAATACATACGCCCTACTGGCCTTACCAAGCTGGAATAATAAGATGAATGTAGGAAGAGATAGATATCACTGATGTCAAGACATGAAAACACCTCCCAGTGCACGGGGGTCTCCACCTGAAGTCCAACACCCCGAGGCTCTATGAGCAACAGAAAGAGGGAGGGCGAGGATTAATGAGTGTCAGAGCCACAGTTCAGACTGCTCATGGAAGACCAAGCCGCTGCATGGGATGTACCATCGACAGAGGAAGAGGCTCACATTAAGAAATCCTACCAGTGGCTAGAAAAGGCCGCCTTAAGGGACAGTAGAGGCACTGATCATGGCAGCACAAGAACAGGCCCTGAGCACCAAATCCACTGAAGCTTCGGTTTGCAGTTACAAACTGTGCAAAGGTGCTCCAGAGACACTAACAAGAACAACCAAGTGGCTGGGATAGTGCCACATATGGATTAGAAGTCCCCAGGTCCCGATGGTAGACACCACCAGAGGTGGCAAGCTTATGTACTTAGGTAGAAGTTTACATACTTATGTTAAAAATACTCTGTTAAATCTGAAGTTCTGATTTAACTTTTTTACTCAATTAAAGCAAAAAAAGGTACACTTGAGGACCTTTGTGCAAAAAAACCTTGTGCTGTACAATAAAATTGTATTAGTGTATGGGAATGCAAACTTAATTTCAGTCTAGATTTTGATTCTAATGAACTCTAATGTACTCAGCTTGAATCAGTTATGCAGAATATGAACATAGAATAAGAAGGACTTTACAATTTTTTTCAATTACATTTTTTAAATTTAATTAAAACAAATTTAATTATTTTTTTTTAATCTATTTTCTGTTGCCAACATATTAGAAGGTGAATTTCTCTCCACACCTAAACAGGAAAAAGAACTACAGCCCAGCTCATGCAGCAGTATATTAATGACTAACCTCGTATTGTGGATTAATTATCTCAGTTGTTCTCCTGGCTGAAGTTTGGTCCGTTTACAGCATCCTGCCATGCGATTGCATTTGTCCGTAACCATCGGGAACCCTCACGTTAACTTTTATCGAGTGGAAAAAAGTTAGCGTTCATCCTCCAGCTTGTTTTCAAACTCCATTGCGGTTTATTTCACACCTGAAACCTTTAGTAAACAATTAAACAAATAAAAGAAAACTGCAGTAAATTACAGGTAGTAATAACAATACTACTAACTCTTTTACGCTACGTCCACACCTACACGGGCATTTTTGTAAACGCAGCTGTTTCGTCCACACGCAAACGGTGTTTTGAATCACCAAAAACTGAGATTTTTTAAAACTCCTTTTTTGCGTTTACGTGAGGACGAGGAATACAGAGTTCGTCACGCAACATCAAAGGTATGTGCCTTTTTCACGTCACGCTGTGGCCACGTTATTGTTTACATGAGATGAATTGCAGAATGGCAGATAGAGACAAAATACTGTTAATCTGACTACCTGCAGGGTTTACACGCTTACATACACACACGCAGTTACTGTCCCTCCATTTACAAAGGCAGAAGCGTCACGGTGTCATTATTTTACATGTAGTTGTTTTTTTCCTGTGTAATAATATTCAACATTGCTGTCAATACATTTTTCAAAAAATGCCTCTCTGTGAAAAATGGGTTTAAAAACATAAAAAACTGTAGGATACTGTAACTTTACTGTATAAAGAGCTAACATCTCCAACATGTCAGGAGTAGTTAGTCATTACAACAAGTGTTTGTGAACTAAAAATCAAGAATGTGGGATCCTGTTTGTCTGTGATTTGGAGAGCCCAGCGCTGCTCCTGACGAAGGGGAAACCAATTCTGTCGCAGAGACCTACCTCGGCACTTGTGCAGGTGAAGCCAAAGGGAAGATTTGCTTCACCATATTTTCTAGTCTTTGGCTTGGAAGGAAGTTGGCTTGGAAACATCAGCGATGCTTCATCTCCTGCTTTGCGTTTGTGTGGGCGCCCCGTCAAAAACCTGTCCATGATGCAAGCATTCTTTTTTTTTCTTTTCATACCGCGCCGTCCCTGCAATGGCTTTCTTTGGCCTCTTTATGTTGTTCTATGCACTAACCCTGGTGACTGATACACCATTAGGATTACTTTTCATGTGTTGGGCAGAAACAGGTTCGATGTTTGAAGGCCTGCAGTGACTCCCCTTAAAATGTCTTAAACCAAAGGTAAAGAGCCCGTTTTGAAGATGTAAATGTAAAAAGTTTGTAAAAAGTACAGATGCCTGAAAACTACAGTAGCAAAGTATTTGTACTTCATTACTTCACACCTTTGGACACCACCAGAGGTCGCTGAGAACAACAGGGCTAAGGCCTCATGGGACCAATGATACATAGTGATGCTTTATAAGGAGCAGAAGGCCACAGTTGTAACAGGAACATTAGGAGCTGTAATACTGAAACTGGAAGAGTGGCATCGAAGCGCAGGTAAGGAGCCTCAATCTAGATCTTGTATTAGTATATATGTTTTTATTATGTTTTTACTATTAAATCCCACAAATGTCACTTTGTTTCCCAGCAGCACTCTAACCCCCGACACTGAACCCATTAATCTAATATATGCCTTTATTGTTCTGACCTTGTGAGCTATATGATGTTTACAGGTGCATTAAATATTTTTGAGTTTTATCTTATATCGTGTTGAAATCCTTTAAAGCTTCTGTGACAGTCTTTGTACCTCAGACTTAGGAAACATGCAGACACATATATTTTCAGGTTAGCCGAACAGTTTGCCAAGCACCATACATTCAGGGCTCCCTGGGTCTATGCAAACCTACATAAAGCATCGAGCTGCTCTGTAGCTCAGGTGTAGGTTAGTTCAGTATGCACAGTGTTCACACAGCGCTTCAGTGTAGATCCACAGTAAGTTAATTTGGGCTCATTTGCTGCTCAGTGTGGTAGCTAGCATTTATGAGTGGTGCTTTCTCTAATACGTCCTGCTGGTCATTAACGCAGACCTTCTACCACGAGCGCAGTGTCTCATATGAACAGTGAGCCATAAAACCCCAGGCTCTGTCACTCAGTGTCATTTAAACCAGGGCTGATTGGAACTATCTCTGGCCTTTGCGTTCTCATCCTCCTCCCCGCTTGTGTTCTTTCCTGGTTGGTTCATGAATAATGAATGAGGATATATGCAGGCTGCAGCTCAGATATTAATGGAGCTAAAAAAACAGAAGGAGAACCATCCTTTGTGCTGCCAGCCCTTCCTTCTCTGAGCTGCAGCGAGCTGCAGCGAGCTGCCCCTGCCCGGTTGCCCCTTCTCCTTACCTTGCCTTTTCCTTCCTTATTTTTTCTTTCCTTCTGCTGCCGGTGGGCCGAGATGAGACATCGCTCAGCCTCTGTTTCTCTCTTGAATAGAGTTATTCCCGTCTTTTTTGGCTGTCACTGTGGGGGCAAAAGGTGGACAGTGACTATGAAATGAGACAGGATAACTTTCAAAATGTAAAAAAAAAAAAAAAGTAGACAAAACTGTGGGAGATAAATGAAAAGTTGACTTGGCTGGAAAGTGCAAGGTGGCTATTGTCTGTTAGACCATCTCTCATTTGTTCAAGGGCACAGCACTGAGCTTCCTCCTTTGTTTGCCCTCATCCTGTCTTTATTCCAGCCTTTCCATGATCTGTTGACTCTGGCCAGAGAGGCCCCTGGCCAAACTGTGGCATGTGAGGGCTCGAGGTTCAGTGCTGTCATGTGGAGGTCAACTGAGTGAACGCTGGTCTCACTGTTATCACCCTACTCCAGAATTTTACAGCTTTTCTGTAAATAAATTGATCGAAATAAAATGTGATTTATTTTCCAGCAAATCTAAATCGGTTTGTAAAAAGCAAAAAAGCAAATTCAAAAAAGAACCAGCTTGCTGAAGCAGTCCATGTGGCACGAGTAGGCTGGCAGTCAGCAAAGTCTGGCCCCAGGCTGGCAGAGTCGCTGCCCATCCTTGGATGACTTGCCCAATAAGGCCAGAGGGCACAGATAATGGGCAGAGTCTTCTAACCCTTTATTTGTGCCAGAATGTCTCCACGTTCAACAATGTCAAATCCACACCTTATAAGGTCACACAGAGTCACAATTCTGTGGTCCAGAAAGCTGTGAATTGGCTGTGGATGGAGGGGCGTGGTAGGCAGGCCAGACCGAGTGTCCTTGACCTCTGCATCGCAGTCAGAACCTGGTTTATTTAAAAAAATGAACTTTTGGCACCTAAGAGAAACAATCAGACAGTTTAAACATGAATGCAGCTCATTCGGTAGAATCAAAACAGCTTTAAAAGCACAACTTTTTGGGATCAGACCTTTAAAAACAGCGGTCAGTGGATTCAGTCACTCATCACTATAATCGCGTTTTCTCACAGGCACTACTTTTTTGCACAGTTTTAACTTTGCACAACTTGTTAATAGGACTTGCAAGTTGGCAGCACTGTTTTGCTGTCCACATACTCCAAAGACTCATATAAAATATATTTCTACCACGCAGCAAGGTTTTGATCTCGGAAGGGAAGCAGAGTGTCAGTGAAATACCGCTAAAAAGAAGTATAGTTCAAAAAGTTTAAAATTTAACTTTCTGTGCTCGCTCGGGTGAGCGTTTCAGCTAATTACGCACAAATCCCTCACGCTCACAGCTCCAATCCACCGGCACCGCTGTCTCGGCAGAGGACAAAGAAAACAAAGGAGACTGACAAACAAACAGTGAGTGAAAAAAATATAAAAGAGAGGAAGCTTTCTTTCCATATAGCAGCTGAGCTGAGGCGACAGTGGCGTTTAATCAGTTGGTATTTGCAGCGCCGTCAGCGCGAGCAGCCTCGGCGGTGCAGCCCTCTGATCAGTGCTGGGAGAGGAGCTCCCCACCGAGCCGCCGCCGCCCCTGAACCACAGGTCAGTCCTTGGTGAGTAGGTTTCATTCGGCTGTCGCCTTCACAGTACCATCTCCTTCTCTCATTAAGATACAGTGCGTGTCTGTGTGTACATGTGCACATGCATGTATTTATGGGCTCGTGTTTGTTTCTGTGTGTGGAGTGAATGCACCCCAGGACTAGCCTAAAGGGGATGTGAATTCCTGGCCTCCGCTGAGATACGGCAGCGCAACTAGGATTTCTACCAGTGGGGGGGTTGTGTGGGTGTGTGTGTGCGTGCGCAAGTGTAAATGTGAGTTAGAGAGAGATGCAAGACGCATCAAGTGACTCGGTGCCTCGGGGTCAGACACACATACATGCAGAGAAGGAGCTGGTGCTGCGGCGGGGTAAACAAGAGCAGGCTGTTAGATCTCATCAGCCTCATCACACGCTTTATTATGCTGATTTGGGAGTATACTGTAAGCTAATCAGGAATCCGGGCGTCACGGGGGGCGCTCAGCTTAAAGGTTAGGCATATAAGGAGAGAGGAAAACTAAACTCCAACTTTATCTGCTTACTTCCACCTTTCTTTTTCTTGTTTTGAAATCGCAAAACTCGAGTACCGTGGCACAGAAAAAAGTTGGAGCTGAAAGGTTGCCACCTTTCACCCGGGTTTAAAGGGTGCGCTTCATGTTTCACAGGTGTGGGGTGATTGGCACCAGAGAGTTGATGTGGACCGGGGATTTCGACTTGAAGTCAGGACTCTGCCTGCCTGTCGCTATATGCTAATATTGGCCTTTAGACAAATTCACAAAACAGCCTCCCAGGCTCATGTTTGTTCACTTGCATAAATGCATATGATTCTTATTCTGCACCGATTTACACCCCAACACGACATTGCAATGTTACAAAGTTCAGACGTCTATTAATTCTGACGCATCTGAAAAATATTTCCGCATTTATTCGATTTTAAAACATTAAAAAAGTGACCCCTGGCTTTGAGGATGCGACTTTTTAATTATTTTCGTTAATGAATTTCTTTGACAAGACATCACTCATTTTAACCTTTTCCAAAAGGTGGATGTGAAAGAAAATACCGTTTTAATTTGGCTCTCTCTCGGTGACAGCCCATTAAACAAGCATGGAAGAGGAACACACGCTCACATGGAAATGTGGCAGATTAGCAAGTTAGAAAACAAGCGGCAAATGAGCAGGAATGCTGGTGAGAAGCGGGAGCGCTTCTTCCTCTGGTGACACATCAGAAACAAGAGTATTAATTAAGAGTTAAATGCAAAGATGGACTGGAACAGGCAAACAGCCCCAGGCAGGGCTGTCACCACCGTCACCCAGTGTGAGCGTTAAAAAATATAGGAACATTTAATAATAGAAAAACAGTGAGAGAGGTACGAGTATTGGATACATCGACATTAAAAACAAGTCTAACTGAACATCAGACATGTAAACAATCACATCACTGCACAGTAAGGCAGGAACAGTCTCTGCTGCTGACTGAGAAAATTCATTAGCCCTGAAACTCAAACAGCTACACTCACACTAAATAAAATACATGCTGCATTTTTTCATTACTGTGTCACCCTCTGCCAATTATAAATCCACTGACCTTCAAAAACCTTTTCCCTCTGGATTGGAGCTGCTTCACCAAAAAAGGTTCCACTTATATCTGGTTACTGTGCATCCAGGAAGTCTTCACAGCATTTCATCACACAGCCGTGCTCTAAAATGCTGCATACAATATCCCATAATAACAAATTTAGTAATAAATATACCATGTGCAAAGTGGCCAGGAGGCCAGTACATGGGAATGGACCCAAAGCAGACTTAAGGGACAGGAAGATTTTAACAAAGCTTTACTGAACACAGTGATATGAGATGGGAGACATGGGGAACGCTGGGAGGTTCTCTGACGTGGAGACACTGAAACAGACGGAGACGATAAATCCAGAGAGGAGCCGAGGTTGACCGAAGGTGAGAATGAGTTTAATAGTTAAGGGATTACTCACAGGTTGAAGACAAGAGGTTTTTGGGGAGGGTAGCCGAGCGAACGTCTGGCTGAAGAGCAGGCTTGTGAGGTTCTGACTTTATAGTTCCAGTGATCCAGAGGTGACAGCGAGCAGGTGGGAGTGGTGAGTAGTTACGCTTCCAAGGAACGAGTTTGCAGGCTGACTCTGTGAGTTCTAACCGGAGCGAGCACCATCCAGTTGATTGCAGGTGAGTTGAAGCCGAGTCTTAGCAAGAAAAATGGAAAAGCACCAGACACTCAGGATAATGACAATAAGTATTCATAGCCTACGCCCAGCCTGTTTCCACTGATCATCTGTCAGATGTTTCTACAACTTGATTGGAGTCTACCTGTGGTAAGTTCAGTTGATTGTACATGATTTGGAAACGCATACACCTGTCTGACACCCGTCTATATCCACAGCTGACAGTGCATGTCAGAGCACAAACCAAACCATGTCCAAGGGATTGTTTATAGACCTCTGAGACTGGATTGTGTTGAGGCACAGGTCTTGGGAAGGTTACAGAAAGACTCCTGGACCACTGAACGTGCCAATGACCAATGAGCACAGTGGTCTCCATCATCTACTCCTTGTAGAGCTGGCCGCCTGGCCAATCTGAGCAATAGGAGTAGAAGGGACTCCAGAGCTCCAGTGCTGTTCCGTGAAGAGAGTAAAAGGCACACGACACCGGCCGAGAATTTGCTAAAGGCACTTGAAGGACTCTCAGACCATGAAAAACCAAATTCTAGGGTTTAATAAAACAAAAATGTAACTCTTCAAGCTGAATCCCAAGTGTCACATCTGGAGGACACCAGGCATCATGTGACGAATACCACCCCTACAGTGAAGCATGCTGGTAGTATCACACTGTGGGAATATTTTTTCTCCAGCAGAGTTTTTGCAGTTTAATTATAACTCAGAAAATCATTTTGTTACATATGTGCAGATTCTTTTAGTTTCAAGACCTGCATCATTACATCTTGAATCATAATTTTTTGGGGGGGAATATTTTATATTTTAGGTAAATCTCTGATTTCCTGTCCATCGGCCCACCCTCCAGGGCTTCATCCCTGCCTCTGATTCTGCATTTGGTTCCAGGTTAGACAATGATAACAGTTCACACCTTATTATCAAGCTCTAATGATCAGGTTCAGTAAGTTCATTGAAATGCAGTGAAAAGGTCATTAGTCACTGAATGAAATCTCATATTATAATAAGGGTAACTTGAATAAAGTAATTGTTTTTTAACAAATTTGTTTGCCTCCTGTAGCAAAACTCAAAAACTCAAAATGTCCTTTTGGGTTTTCTTTTGGTTTTTGCAGAAACCTGTAAATCCAGCACTTTGGACCAGACATAGACATTAATGCAACCTGCTGTTGTTGCATTAATGCTCAGGTAACTGACTGGAGCTAGCTCTGAAGATCTGAAAGGATGAGTGATAACGTCGTATCAGCTGAGTCATCAGTCACACGATACTTGAATACGAGAAGTTCATGTTCAGCTCATGGTGTGATAGGTAAGGACATTAAGTTACATTAGCTGTTGCCTTGCTCAGTTTATGATGAATGTGTGTATTTGCTATAATGCTGCAAACAGATGCAATGATTAAAAATAAATTTATCTGATTTAATATGTACAACAACGTTATGATGAGATTATTGTTACTTAGTTATCAACCTAACTAAGTAAGATAAATGTAACTAGGAATACAAAAAAGGTATGAAAGAAGAAACAGCCGCCCTGTGCGTCCGTTCATATGATCTATTTTGAAGTTTGGGCAGAATCTGAATAAATCATGTTAAACTTAAGAGTAACAAAGTCACTAAAGCAGCAAGTGGAAACATTACGATTCAAAATGAAACACTGAACAAAGTGATTAGGAACAACAACCCAACAAACGTCAGGACGCTTTGCTGATTCAAACCACAGAATAAACATCAGACATAAAACAACAATCAGACCACACACGGTGCTCCAAAACTATATACATATAAATATGGAATAATATTAAAATAATATCCAAAATAATTAAACAAAACACTAATAACTAAATAACTAATAAAAAATAAAATCAGTAGGGGGCATCAAAACACAACAGGAACACAACGACAAAAAGAAAATGCAAAAGAAGAACACAGGACAGCAAAAACCTGAATGTAGGTAATGAAACGACAGGACAGGATAAGAAAGAAAGAGAACAAACAAGACAGAAGAGAAAATATAGAAGAAGGTCAGAGAGGAAACGATGAAAAACTAACATTAGGACAAAAAAGAAAGTGACAAAGAGGAAGAACCAAAAACAGGGAGGACGACATGTTAGGACAGCAAAAATATGTTTGATACAGAAGAAATTCATGAAATACATAAGACATTACTTAAAGGGCCTTAACATGGAAAAATACGGGAAACAATTAAGACAAGCTGAGGAGGAAGAGACGGGATCAGAGAGAGCAATCATGATGATGGGAAACAACCAAAGAGGAAACACTGAATTAAAACGAAGAAGACACACGAGCAACAGAGAGAGCACAAAGCAGGAGAAATTATGGAGACACACAGCAAAGCAAACCCCAACAGTTAAACACATTTAATGCAGTGGCCAGAAACTCGTGTGATGACCTGCCAGCTGACAGTATGACCTCGCTGTGGAGCTCCTCTCTGCCAATCCTATAAAAGGTACTTTTTTATTTTTGTTCGTGTGCTCATGTATGCGCACAAAAAACAAAAGAGAAAGCATTTTGGAAAGCTTGCACACACACACACACACTACTCACCTGGAGGTGGTGGGTGGGAGTGGGAGGATGGGGTCTGTGTTTAGCTGTGGGCCCTGCAGACAGGCCGATCAAAGGCTCCTCAGTCTTTGTCTGCTAACGTTGAATAGACAATAGTAAAGAGGGCTCGCTTTGATTTCAGCTCACTTTTATTGATCACAGAAGAGCAGGGATTGAAATATGAGAGACAACCCTGAACTGGATTCTTCTTTAGCTATTGATTATATCCAGAACAGACGGCATTTCACGGTGATCCAAGTTTTTATTTTATCCCCTTTTTCTTTCTTTTTTTTGAACCATGAAAACGTGTGTCTGGCTCCTTGCCTGTCTTTCAGGTGCAGCTTGTGATACATTTTTTTTACCAGACAATGCCTTGTCTTAAGTCTCATTTTCTAACTACTTCTCAAAGTTGACATTCAAACCTTAACTAGGATGTGCTGACAGAGCCCAGACTCCCTGTGTGCTCTCTCATCCATCCTAACTGCCTTCTTAGCAACCTTTAAACTGCAGTTTTAGGCAGAAGCTTTGTTTCCATAACTTCAGAGGCGGTACAGTCGGTGTACACAGGAGGCAGGGAACCAAGCACAGGGGGTGGAAGAGCTGGCTGCTGCACAGAAAGGACCGTGGGAACATGGAAGCACAGCATGGCCAGGTACATCAACCCCTCCCTTTTTCCTTTTAACAGCACACAGTCATGTGGAGCTCTTGTCCCTTGCATATAGGACCTAAACACATCTTAGCTTTGTCAAAAAAACTCCTGAGAAGCAGACTGCGTGCCCTAAATCTGAGACCACCAATCATTTTACTGTCCCAGTCGTTACTGTTATGAGGCGAGATACAGAGCTGTCTGTAAGCTCAAGTTGTGTGCAAGTGCGTGTTGGCTTTAATTTTACTTTGTTGGTAATAAAAGCAGTTCACTGCCACAGTAATGAGAGGGGAAGTGCAGTATTATAAAATGCTGCATGAGTTATAGGTCTGAACAGTTATAATGTGACAGATGAGTTTACAGAGAGCAACTCAACTTTGATCTTTCGTTCAGAAACAGATTTAAGCAACCACCTGTTTTTAAGTAAAGTGCTTAAAGGTCTTATGATAAGATAAGATAAGATATTAGTCTTTATTATTAAGCAGCGAAAGTTTCCTTTTTCAAACGGACTCTTCAGGGCTGTTTAAGTTGAGCTGACAGATTTGGTTATTGGAGGACAGCTAATTTTTTGGCTAGAGTAGTTATTGTATCGGGGCTGAGCACATGTGCATGTGGCCACTATTTGGAAGAATGGCATACAATTAAATATTGGAGACGTAGGAAAACATAAAGCCTGTGAGCTGATCACTGCAGGCCCTGACATGATTCAGACCTACTGGCTAAAGAAGCTAACTGTAGAGTCCCAAGAGGCCAAAGGCCTGTACCAAAACTGGGCTCAGGTGCTGAACCAAGTGTGGAGACGGCTGAGTTAGCTTCACACAAGCTTTCTTCATTTTTGCACCGAAACATAAATGGCGTGGGAAACGTGACAGCGTGGACACAAAACACAGCAATGAGACAGACGTGAGATTCATGTTTAAGGAATCTAGCATGGAGGTCTAAGGCAAGCACAAGGCGAGGCTGGTGACCAGCTCCTCCTCATGACATCAAATTGTATGCAAGGACTGAACACTGATCCACCAGGACAGCAATGACATTGGACTCTCATTTGGACTGCAGACGTGTAGTCAGATGGCACATAATGTCCTCCTTGTATATACTCGTTCACTGTATATAAAGTTCTGTCTGTCTCTCTCTCTTTTTTCTTTGCACAGTCGAGGAGCGTATCAGGTCACATTTCACTGCGTGTTACACCTGTATAACTAGGCACGGGACAAATAAAGAATCTTGACTCTTGAGATGGTAAACGAGAGAATAAACTTCGGCATAACTCAGATCATCACACTGCCAGAAAGCAACATTGCAGTCATTGAGAACAGCTACAAGTACCTGGGAATCCCACAGGCAAGAGCAGCAACCACCAAATACAGAGAGTTAGGCAAGTCCAGAAGAGTCACCAAGGGTCCATCACACCAGGCCAGACCCCAGATGCAGGCTGTGTAAAGATGCCCCTGAGACAACCCAGCACATAACAGCAGGGTGTAAGGTGCTAGCAGGCAGGGCATACATGGAACGCCATAACCAAGTGGCCGGCATAGTGTACAGAAACATCTGTGCCGAGTATAACCTGGAAGTCCCAAGGTCAAAATGGGAGACGCCCCCAAGGGTGATGGAGAACGACCGAGCTCAGATCCTCGGTCGGTATCTAGGGCTTCCAGATACAGACGGACAAAATGGTGATGGCTGACCAACCGGACATAGTGGTGGTAGACAAAAGAAGACGGCCGTAGTGATCGATGTAGCGGTTCCCAATGACAGCAACATCAGGAAGAAGGAACATGAGAAGCTGGAGAAATACCAAGGGCTCAGAGAAGAGCTGGAGAAGATGTGGAGGGTGAAGGTGACGGTGGTCCCAGTGGTAATCGGAGCACTCGGTGCAGTGACTCCCAAACTAGGCGAGTGGCTCCAGCTGATCCCGGGAACAACATCGGAGATCTCTGTCCAGAAGAGCGCAGTCCTGGGAACAGCTAAGATACTGCAGGACCCTCAAGCTCCCAGGCCTCTGGTAGAGGACCCGAGCTGGAAGAATGAAGACCGTCTGCAGGAGCGAGAGGGGATTAAAAATAAGGATATCTATCTACTTAAATATCTACTTAAAAAATATTTTACATATTCTTGATTTCTCTCATGTTTACATTTGCTTTGAGTATTTAGTGTCTTAGGTCTCATTCTTAGTTCACAGTTGGTTTCGTTTTATTGATCATTGTTTCTTCCTCCTCCATCAAATTCTCTGTATTTAGTTTATTCGTGTGTTTGTAGTATTCTTGTTTAGTTTTTGCACTTCCTGCTTAATTTGTTTGTTTGTTGTTTGCTTTTAGCTTTGCTTCATGATCTTCACGTCTCCCCTTGTGGCAGTTCATCATCTCCATGTGTTGCCCAGCTCCAGTGTGCTCTAGTGTGTGTCTGTCCCTCATGTACATATCAGGCTACATTAGCAGTTCTGTATTTCCTCATTAGGTCCCCTCCTCCACACAAACATACAGAGCGTGATTTCTACTTCCTATTTGACACCAATAAGTAACCATAGAGGAAGTAAGTCTTTAAAAATCAATAGGTTAGGTGTGTGTGTGTGTGTCTGTGTGTGTGTGTGTGTGCGCGTGCGCGCACGCACGAGTTTGTGTGCATTTTCTACATCTTACACACCTCTTACCACCTATAAATTGTCCCTCTGGTTTCTTTTGACCATGTTTAAAATTTTGGAGTTAAGTTAAGCTTCTGAGTTTTGCTCAGTGGTTTTTTATAACCCTCCTGTAGAGCAGCTGGATGGGCGATAGAGATGCAATGCATGCCTTTCAGGACCCCCTGTTGAGTTTAGTGGGTCACTTGGCTTATTATTTTGGCTCAGCTAACTCCAGGCTGCCTGGGCCTCCTCTGTGCTGGCTTGATGGATGCATATTTACAGACGTGCAAAAGTCGTTCTAAATATGAATGAAACCTGTTTAAAGTTACTGAAGTTCAAACGTATTTTTAAAATGAGGAACAGGACTGTGCTGCTGTTGCTGCCTGTGAGACCATCTTGTGATTTTTCTCTCCTTAAAATCGCCAAACATGCACAAAAAATATTGATAATCCAGACTTTAAAAAAACTATTTGGGCTGAGTTCAGCCCAAATCAATGTCCACCAAACAGCAACATATTTCTGCAATCAGGGCTCACCTGCAAACAATGTAAGATTATTATATTTTTTATAACTACTTTCTATAATAAATGCATACAAACCTGAATATAAAATACTATGAAAACGTGATGTGTTTTATGTTTTAGTTAATGTGTGTAATCCTTCCTGTTTTTTCTGAATCTTATAATAAACAAGGTTATGATCTGCACGCTCACAGGAACCGAAGCCTTTTAGAGCAGGTTTGACAGCAGTACTTCCTCTGTCATCTCTGCAGTAATATTTCATTATAGAAATTCTGAAAAACAAGTCGTCAGATGAATGTGAAAATGCAAAAGGTTTGAGTTTTTTTTAAGTGTTTTACTAATTAATGTTCTAATAATCTAATGGTAGATTAAATACATTTCCTGCAGGTGTTATCATTGTGTTTTCTTGCAGGACTCTTTGATGACTCATTGGTTTCTCTAAGGCCTTTTGGTCTTTTAGGCCCACTCATATGTTTCTAAATGAGTCACTAGTTGAAGTGTAGTAAGAACTTTTCACCACAAGATGGACTTAAGGATGCATGGATTTGGGATGTATGGCAAACAGCTAGGGTACAAACCTGCATACTTGAATACTTTTCCAGTCACTACACCTCAAATGCAGAGTCACGTTCTATCAACCCATATATTTTGAAGCAAAAGTCTCCTTGAGGCTGGAATCACAGGTGAAAAAGAAATAACCAAATAACTTGCATATTAATTCCATATATTTACTTTTGTGTGTTTTCACTGTGTTCAGGGCTCCATGGGAGAAATCTCTGGAGTTTATTACACGGAGAAGGCCAGTGCCCATCCCCACTGCTCCCTGGCCAGTTCTGTACATCCCAGTTTGATGGGTGGAATAGAGGGAACCTATGAGGGGTGAGAGGGAGGTAGAAATGGGATGCAAGGAGGAAAGAGACCATAAACACTGCTAAGCTAATAAGCTCAAGCACAGCAAACATTAACATAGTGGCAGAAAAGAAGAAAGTGGCCTCTGGAACAAGTGACACAATATTTTACCTGTGAGGAAAAAAGAGAACGTGTTATTTGTAAATGGTGACCAGGCCGTGCTTTGGGAGTTTTTTAAAGCTAAAGTTCGGTGCAAAATATCATGAAAGGACACAAAACCTGCCATCTATAATCCAGGTTTGAGTTCCCTCCCCAGACGCCTTAACGCCCACTCACAATTCTGGGCCATCTGACCTCAGGAAATCACATGATAGGGTGGGGGCAGGTTTCACAATGAGCTCATCCGAAGCCCTGGCTGATTGGGACCCACACCAAGTTTCACACCTTGGCTCATGTGATTAGAGGATCATCAGGGGGTCCTTTTGTCCCTCTGTGGGGGGACACTTCCACTGGGACTCACTGCCATTTGACATTAGAACTGAAGAAGCTTCTCAGATGAGAGGTGAAACGTCTTCAAGCAACTTAAAGAAGTCCAGACGCTTTTCTTTGCAAGCTCCTTAGACTACGATGACCTGGATGACTGAGAACCTTCACAGACACATTCATCCTAATATCTTCCTCCCCATTTGTTCTTCACAGAGACACAAAACCTTTGTTAACTGTTACTAATTACTGGCATTTGTTTCAAAGCCTAATATGGCAAAATAGTGGTTTTGTTTTTTCACCCTCCATACTAAGAGGAAATAAAGCATCTTTGTGGTGTGTGAATAATTTTCAGTGGTTTCCACACATTTGTGCATCAACTGCTGAACATGACAGACCTCTGCAGCCCCAGGACCCTGCTGTTCTGGGCTGGGATCATTGCTTTGGCCAGCTGTAAGTAAATTTTCATTATTTCAAAATCAGACCTGATGCAGAATGTTGTAAAGGAAGAAAAGAGATGCTTTTCATAATGTTTTAACAGTTAATGTTGAGTAGTTGCCTTATTCTTCATTCGTCAATATTCGCCATCCTTCCCATTTGCATAGTTTATCTAAAAAATATATTTTACAGTATAATATGGCTAAAACACACACACACACCGTTATATAGAACTGTAATCATCCGCAAGCCTCGGAGAAAACATGAATACCTAAATATTTTATATTTCCAGCACTGGGGTAGAAGAAGAATTACAGAAGCAGCAATTCATCAGAGAACTGTGGATTTTAACAGTTTATCAAATAATCTGAAACTTGAGAAGGCTTCTTCAGTGAGGGTGGTTTGTGAATGCTGGAGAAAAAGTAACATGTTATCCGCATAAATGGGAAATAGCCTGTATTTGTAAAGCACTTTACTTGGTCCCTATGGACCCCAAAGCGCTTTACACTACATTCAGTCATCCACAGCCACCCTGGGGCGCACTGACAGAGGCAAAGCTGCTGGACACTGGTGCCACCGGGCCCTCTGACCACCACCAGTAGGTAACGGGTGAAGTGTCTTGCCCAAGGACACAACAACCGAGACTGTCAGAGCCGGGGCTCGAACCGGTAACCTTCCGATTACAAGACAAACTCCCAACTCTTGAGCCACGATCGCCCCGTAAAGACGATTTCATGTTCCACATTGTTCCATTTTACGCCCTTACAGGGGCGGATCTGGAGAAATTTTCTTAGGGTGGCAAAGGAATCAAATGGGGGGGCAAAATCAAAGCGTATTTTTCCAAACATATGCAGGTGGTTACAAATGGTTAAAATGTTTCAAATGCAGTAAGTATACACGTTTTTCATATATATATAGTCTGTAACTTAATTATTTTCTGTAGCCCACATAGTTAAACACTTTACTTACATAAAACAGTTTTGATGCTATGTACAGTACAGCCTGTATAATAAATAAATATGTAGCCCAATAAGTATAAAATCCAGAAATCTAACATGGGGCGCTTCATTTACAAACACAAGCCTAACTTTAGTTTCACATTTTTTGTTAGAAAATAATCAAATTGTTAAATGCTTAAATTACACAAAATGTCAGAAATCTGCACAGTCATGAACAAAAATTGAAACCTAATTTTTCACGATTTGTTAGATTAACCCTCTGAGGTCCAAAATATAACCATCTTTGACTCCTTTTGATTTTACGTTTGTATTTCACCCTCAAGTTGTTTCATTTTATTTTTTCCTGCCTTGTTTGGCATCATTCCTTTCAGCTCAACCTCAGTCTGAGTTCAGTTGATTTTTCATTGACATACTGTATTAATATTACTGATCTGAAATCACACAAAAAACTTAAAATCTTAGTAGTTTTTTTTACTGTAAAAAAACACAGACATGCTGAGTAATTTTTTTTACATTTTACATTTTGAAAACTTATGCACGCATTTTGTAAACATATACAACTATTTATCTAAAAATGCAGCCAATACACCTGCTGTTCTTTATTTTGTACAACCATTTAAAAATATTACTAAAACTAAAATGAGACAACAATCAGGTGTCGCAATAAGATGCCGCACAAATGATGTGTGTCAGTAAAAAAAGAAAAGTTTGTCCACCAGAAGACAGAGGAGAACAGCGCAGGGATAAACCTGCAGGCCTGACAGCAGGTGTATCACTCCGCTGGGTTTCTACCTGGTGACAGTGTTTATGATGCAATGTGCCTTTGTGACATTCATTAGCAGATGGGCAGTAACGCGTAACGCGTTACTGTAATCTGATTACTTTTTTCAAGTAACGAGTAAAGTAAGGGATTACTATTGCAAAAAAGGTAATTAGATTACCGTTACTTTCCCATAAGCACGCTGCGTTACTAAAACCGTGATTCTTCTGTGAGTGTCTAATGAGAATGACGTAAGCGAGTGCGACGTTGGTGTCAACAGCTGTGTGCAGATCAACAATGGATCATATATCGAGTGCGGGAGAGAGTATGAGCGTGCAGCGTTTACAGCGTGGAAGTACTGACCTTACTTTGAGTTTGATTCCATAAAAAGTGACAAAAACATTAGTGTCCGCTACTCACTGTGTGGGACGAAAAGTTCTTTTTACAGCAAAAACCCCGTAACCTCCGAGCAAGCACCGAGTGCACTACGACGTAATGGGAAATTCACAGACAAACTCGCGGATTCTTCCACTGACCGCTGCGGCACACCTGCACCAGGGTAAACCTCCGCCTACCCCACTCCTGCTTTACAGGTGAAAATAGAGCAAAAGGACCGCTAGTCTTTGACTTTATTTATTTTCTGCTGTGTTTCACTTGCATCTATTTGAAGGACTGAGTGTAACAACCAACCACCTGTATGAAATCTGAAATTTCCATGGTGTTGTTCAAAATGTGGTCTGGCACAATCCGCCCCTGCGCCCTTAATCACTATATCCTGTCTAATTGCTGCTTCTAGTGGTTCTATAAAAATTGCAAACAGTGGGGAGGAGAGTGGGCATCCCTGCCCGGTGCCCCTCTGGAGACAGAAGATGTTTGGTCATTTGTCTTGACACATCCTTCCAGCTCGGGTCGTCTATCGGAGGCCTGGGGGCTTGAGGGTCCTGTGCAGCATCTTTGCTGCCTGCTTGGGTGTTGTTCCTGGTATCTGCTGGAGACACTCGCCCAGCTTGAGGGTCACTGCACCGAGTCCTCTGATAACCACTGGGACCGTTGTTGCTTTCACCGTCCACAGCTGCTCCAGCTCCTCTCTTACACAGTGGTGTTTCTTCAGCTTCTCATGTTCCCTCTTCCTGATTTTGCTGTCATTCAGTATCACTACAGACGTCTTCCTCTGCTTGACCACCACTATTATGTTTGTCTGTATGTGGAAGTCGAACAGGATCTTAGCTCCCTCTTGACCACCGTAGGGGGCGTATTGCATCTTGACCTCATGACTTCCATAGACCATACTTCTTAGGTAAGGTAAATATTTTGTAAGGTAACCAGAAATTAACGTTCTTAGCTAGCTAAGACGAGCAGTTGGCTCTCAGGGAAAGCCATGTTCGCTACTTATTCTGTGCACATTAATGAAGTTACCCAGACTAAAGAAATCACCCTGAGCTTGAATGTAGATTAAAGTCATTGCTGTAGTTCAGACATTAGCTCTCCTGCTCTGACTGAACTAAACTGAGGGATGTTCAGAGCTTCAACTGAAGATGAGGAACTGAAGCAACTTATATGAGAAACAGAAAAGTCACCGGGCTGCTCAGTCACTTACTAACGTTACAGTTACTTTTAAGGCTGGACTCTCCTTCAGGTCCTGTGCACAACTGATTGTTAAATATGTGCAAACAGCAGCATGTTTTAATCTTCACATCTGACAGTGGACAGTAACACCTTTTTTTAAAGTTGCACTTCAATATCTCGCCATGACAGATTTAAGCTGATTAACTGAGGATTAAAAATAACTCTCACGGTATTCTTGCCTGTGCAATCACTTTGTTTCTAGCTGATATCTCAGTTTGTTACTAACACAGTTGATGTCTACACAATAAAAGAAAAGGGTTAAATTTGCAAAGACTAATATTTATGTACTGGGACCAAGTCAAAATGTATGTTTAATCTTTCACTGATGTTAGTGTATATGCGTTTAATTATTTATTTTTTATTCCATTTGAAAAGCACCAACGACTCAAAGGTATCTATCGAACAGACGCGTATAAAATTAAAGACAAAAAGTCAAAGACATTAACAATTTATGTAACTGTAACTATATATGAGCATAAATAGAAATCAGTTTCGTGTTTAGGAAAGCTGTTGGTCTCAGACCTACAGCACTTTTTAAAAGTCATAAAAATACTTAAGTTCAGTGGTTAAAACAGAGGCTTCATGACGAGGGCGTGACATCTTCTAGACCAGTGGTTCTCAAACTGTGGTACGCGTACCACTAGTGTTACTTGGGTTCTCTCTGGTGGTATCCAGGAAATCTCCAATTTTTTTTAAGATTAAATAATACACCATTGTGGAGGTATGCAAAGGAGACATGAGAGTTCCCGAGGCTCTTCTGGGAGCTGAAGTCGACCACAAGACTCCCCAAGCGTGAGTCCTCTATGAAGAGCAGCCTTTCCTTATCGCCAGCAGCCGCGGCCGCTACAGAGCACTGGCGGGCCCGTTTCCCTGGGCCTTAAAACTGCAAAGGTGGCAGGGTGCTGTCACACTGATGGTAAAAACACAGCTCTTTTCCACCGTGCCGCGATCCCAGCCACCATCGATGAGTCGGAGGCTCGGGGGGAGAATAGGTGGGGTCACGGGAGATGCCGTCGGTGAGTTGGGAACTATCGCCTGGATGCCGAAGCTCCTGGTAGCCAGCAGAATGTGATCCGCTTCTTCGGTGAGTGGTAATCCTTCGCGGCCAGCAGCGAGGAGGGACGAGGTAAGAGAAGAGGAATCCGCCGTCATCCAGTCCTAGCAAGGACAGCGTGCTCTCCGTGAGCCCAAGAGCAACACCATCAACCAGGCCCGAGAGAGAGAGAGGAGTTTCTCGGCCCGCTCTGCATCAGAGAGGGTGTAGCGCCGCAGCAGCAGCGCCCTGAGAGCGGTGTATTTCCCTTGGGTGGAGGGATCCTGGAGGAAGGTCATCACACGGGTGGACAGCGGATCCACCACATGATGGTATTTCATGTCGTTGGGTGAAATGCATCTGTTTGCGTACGTGCCGTCAGGTTTAATCATTTGCTGTTTGGTGAATTGGGGAAGTCGATTTCAATTTTTTAAACCCACGTCTAGTAATCTCAGTCTCTCACTGGATGTGCTCCTGTGGTGGCCAGCACATGATGGAGTGAGTAGGAGCTGTTGTCCAGCATCGTCCTTGTCCATTGTCTTGGACATCTGCCTCTCCAACACCACCTTAAGGGACTTCAGCTCCATCCCCACAACATTATTGACTTTGCGGGTCAGTTTATTGAGTCTGTTGGCATCTGCGACCCTCATCCTCATAGAGTGCAGTGGTGTTTTTAACCCAGCCCAGTTCATTAACAGAGTGTACTCTGTGGTATTTTTAGTCCTCCACCATGTCCACATAGACCCCCTGGATTCAAACAGGGGTCACTGGTTTCCTGCTCCTCCTAAAGTCTGCACTCTAGATCTTGTTTTAACATATGGCATAGAAACTGAACATTTAACAGTGTTTCCTGAAAACCCTCTCCTGTCTGATCATGTCCTGATAACAGTTACATTTACAATAATTGATTACACAGCGGTGGAGAGTAGATTTTATCAAAGTAGATGTCTTTCTGAAAGCGCTGTAACTAAGTTTAAGAATATAATCCACCCACTGTTATCATCTTCAATGCCCTGTACCAACACAGAGCAGAGCAGCTATCTGAACGCTACCCCAACAGAGGTCGATTATCTTGTTAATAATTTCACCTCCTCACTACGTACGACTCTGGATACTGTAGCTCCAGTGAAAACTAAGGTCTCTAATCAGAAGTACCTGACTCCGTGGTATAATTCTCAAACACGTACCCTAAAGCAGATGACTCGTAATCTGGAGAGGAAATGGCGTGTCACAAATTTAGAGGATCATCATTTAGCCTGGAGAAATAGTTTGCTGCTTTATAAGAAAGCCCTCCGCAAAGCCAGAACATCTTACTATTCATCACTGATTGAAGAAAATAAGAACAACCCCAGGTTTCTCTTCAGCACTGTAGCCAGGCTGACAAAGAGTCAGAGCTCTGTTGAGCCAACCATCCCTTTAACGTTAACTAGTAATGACTTCATGAACTTCTTCACAAATAAAATTTTTATCATTAGAGAAAAAATTACCAGTAATCATCCCACAGATGTAATATTATCTACAGCTACTCTTAGTACCATTGATGTTAAGTTAGACTCTTTTTCTCCAATTGATCTTTCTGAGTTAACTTCAATAATTACTTCCTCCAAACCATCAACGTGTCTTTTAGACCCCATTCCTACAAAACTGCTCAAAGAAGTCCTGCCATTGATTAATTCTTCGATCTTAAATATGATCAACCTATCTCTAATAATCAGCTATGTACCACAGGCCTTCAAGCTGGCTGTGGTTAAACCTTTACTCAAAAAGCCATCTCTAGACCCAGCAGTCTTAGCTAATTATAGGCCAATCTCCAACCTTCCTTTCATATCAAAAATCCTTGAAAGAGTAGTTGTCAAACAGCTAACAGATCATCTGCAGAGGAATGGTTTATTTGAAGAGTTTCAGTCAGGTTTCAGAGCTCATCACAGCACAGAAACAGCTTTAGTGAAGGTTACAAATGATCTTCTTATGGCCTCTGACAGTGGACTCATCTCTGTGCTTGTCCTGCTAGACCTCAGTGCAGCGTTCGATACTGTTGACCATAATATCCTATTAGAGCGATTAGAACATGCTGTAGGTATTACAGGTACTGCACTGCAGTGGTTTGTATCATATCTATCTAATAGACTCCAATTTGTGCATGTAAATGGAGAGTCCTCTTCACACACTGAGGTTAATTATGGAGTTCCACAGGGTTCAGTGCTAGGACCAATTCTGTTTACATTATACATGCTTCCCTTAGGCAGCATCATTAGAAGACATAGCATACATTTTCACTGCTATGCAGATGACACCCAGCTCTATCTGTCCATGAAGCCAGATAACACACACCAATTAGTTAAACTGCAGGAATGTCTTAAAGACATAAAGACCTGGATGGCCGCTAACTTTCTGCTTCTTAATTCAGATAAAACTGAGGTTATTGTACTCGGCCCTGAAAATCTTAGAAATATGGTATCTAACCAGATTCATACTCTGGATGGCATTACCTTGGCCTCCAGTAACGCTGTGAGGAACCTTGGAGTCATTTTTGACCAGGACATGTCCTTCAACGCACATATTAAACAAATATGTAAGACTGCTTTCTTCCATTTGCGCAACATCTCTAAAATTAGAAATATCCTGTCTCAGAGTGATGCTGAAAAACTAGTTCATGCATTTATTACTTCCAGGCTGGACGACTGTAATTCATTATTATCAGGATGTCCAAAAAACTCACTGAAAAGCCTTCAGCTAATCCAAAATGCTACAGCAAGAGTACTGACAGGGACTAGAAGGAGAGAGCATATTTCTCCTGTTTTGGCTTCCCTTCATTGGCTTCCTGTTAAATCCAGAATTGAATTCAAAATCCTGCTCCTCACATACAAGGTCTTAAATAATCAGGCCCCATCTTATCTTAATGACCTTGTAGTACCATATCACCCTATTAGAGCACTTCGCTCTCGCTCTGCAGGCCTACTTGTTGTTCCTAGAGTATTTAAAAGTAGAATGGGAGGCAGAGCCTTCAGTTTTCAGGCCCCTCTTCTGTGGAACCAGCTTCCAGTTTGGATTCGGGAGACAGAAACTATCTCTACTTTCAAGATTAGGCTTAAAACTTTCCTTTTTGCTAAAGCATATAGTTAGGGCTGGACCAGGTGACCCTGAATCCTCCCTTAGTTATGCTGCAATAGACGTAGGCTGCCGGGGGATTCCCAAGATGCATTGAGTTTTTCCTTTCCAGTCACCTTTCTCACTCACTATGTATTAATAGACCTCTCTGCATTGAATCATATCTGTTATTAATCTCTGTCTCTCTTCCACAGCATGTCTTTTATCCTGTCTTCCTTCTCTCACCCCAACCGGTCGCAGCAGATGGCCCCGCCCCTCCCTGAGCCTGGTTCTGCCGGAGGTTTCTTCCTGTTAAAAGGGAGTTTTTCCTTCCCACTGTCGCCAAAGTGCTTGCTCATAGGGGGTCATATGATTGTTGGGTTTTTCTCTGTATCTATGAAGCGCCTTGAGGCGACTTTTGTTGTGATTTGGCGCTATATAAATAAAACTGAATTGAATTGAATTGAATCAATTCTTTGATCTTTGTCACACTGACAAAGGAGTCGACCACAGCCCGGTGCTCTGTCTCATCACCCTCAGTGATGCATCCAACCACGGCTCATGACTACAGGTACATGACTGGTCACTGTTACAGTGACTGTAATAAGATGAGTCTCCCTGGTTTTAGTTCAGACTCTCAGTTAGCCAATGAGCTGAATAGATTTTTAGAATTTTAGAAACATATTTGATTTCTTAAAAGAGAGCACCAGAGCCCCCCCAGCTTTTTTCTGGGGTGGAAAATCTTTTTAAAATGAGTAAGACTAATAAAAGTCCAGGTCCTGATAATATATGTGGCCAGGTGCTTAGAACATCCATCCATCCGCTTCCACTTATCCTTTTCAGGGTCGCGGGGGGGTGCTGGAGCCTATCCCAGCTGTCATAGGGCGAGAGGCGGGGTACAACCTGGACAGGTCACCAGTCTGTCGCAGGGCCAACACACAGGGACAGACAACCATTCGCACTCACATTCACACCTAGTGGCAATTTGGATTATCCAATTAACCTATCCCCACAAGCTGCATGTCTTTGGACGGTGGGAGGAAGCCGGAGTACCCGGAGGGAACCCACGCAGACACGGGGAGAACATGCAGACTCCACACAGAAAGACCCCGGCCCGATGGTGGAATTGAACTCAGGACATTCTTGCTGTGCGGCAACAGTGCTAACCACTGTGCTGAGCAATTATGCAGTATTTTTTATTACATCTTTCTTTTATCGCTTCAGCAACAGAAGGTTCCAGAGGTATGGAAAAAATCAATTATTTCTCCAGAGCAAAACCTACATCATTAAATGATTTTAGGCCTGTCGCTCTAACATCCTTAGTGATGAAGTCCTTTCAAAAACGTATCAGGAAGGAGATCCTGCAGCAAGTAGAAAAGCTTATCGACCCTCTACAATTTACAAACAGGCCTCGTAGAGGTGTTGATGATGCAGTGGTCACTCTGTTGAATTTCCTTTATCGTCATCTTGATGGCACCAAAGCTCACGCTCGGCTCTTATTTATTGATTTTTCTTCAGCTTTTAATTCTATCCAGCCACATCTTTTAGCTGATAAACTTCTTAACCAGTTTAAAGTTGACTTTAATCTCGTTGGTTGGATTTTAGACTTTTTAACTGACAGATCTCAGTGTGTGAGAATAAACGGCTGTTTTTCCAAACAGCTGAACTCTTCTACTGGCTCACCAGAAAGGTTGTTGTCTCTCTCCTCTACGGTATATTTTGTACACTAATGACTGTCGCAGTACACAGGCCAACAGGCATTTCATTAAATATGCAGATGACACAGTCACTGTAAGCCTCCTTCATGGTGAAGAGGATTCCCATGGGCCTGTTGTGGATGAGTTTGTTTCGTGGTGTGATCAGTCCTTAATGATCAACACCTTGAAAACCAGGACATGGTAACTGACTTCAGGAAGTCATCCCCCCATCCTGCACTAACAGTGGTAAATGTGCAGCCATTGAACTGGTGGACAGTTATAAGTATTTGGGGGTTGTTCTTGATAAGACTCTGTGCTTTGAGTCACATGTTGCTGCTACAGTGAAAAAGGTTCAGCAAAGACTATTTAAGGAGGTTGAGAGGTTTTAATGTTTCATCTGAAAGTCAAAGGAGCTTGCAAAGAAAAGCGTCTGGACTTCTTTAAGTTACTTGAAGACGTTTCACCTCTCATCCGAGAAGCTTCTTCAGTTCTAAGGTCAAATGGTGGAGAGTCCCAGATATAAACCTAGTGGGAGTATCCCCCTACAGAGGGACAAAAGGACCCCCTGATGATCCTCTAATCGCCTGAGCCAAGGTGTGAAACTGGGTGTGGGTCCCAATCAGCCAGAGTTTCGGGTGTGTTCATTGTGAAACCTGGCCCCACCTTATCATGCGAATTCCTGAGGTCAGATGGCCCAGGATGTGAGTGGGCGTTAAGGCGTCTGGGAAGGGATCTCAAAACTGGATTATAGATGGCAGAGAGTTGGTGTCGTAAACCCCCGCCTCTGTTCAAAGATGGTCGCTCACAGTGGACATAGATGGCTTCTTTCACTCCTCTTTCAAACCATCTGTCCTCTCTGTCCAAAATGTGAACATTGGCATCCTCGAAAGAGTGTCCTTTATCCTTAAGATGCAGATGGACTGCTGAGTCTTGTCCTGTGGAGGTGGCTCTTCTGTGTTGTGCCATGCGCTTGTGAAGTGGCTGTTTGGTCTCTCCAATGTAGAGGTCTGGGCATTCCTCGCTGCACTGTACAGCATACACCACATTGTTAAGTCTGTGTTTTGGCGTTTTGTCTTTCGGGTGAACCAGTTTTTGTCTGAGCGTGTTGCTGGGTCTGAAATGCACCGGGATGTCATGCTTGGAGAAAACTCTCCTAAGTTTTTCTGATACACCGGCTACATAGGGGATGACAATGTTGTTGCGTCTGTCCTTCTTATCCTCCCTCGCTGGTGTCTGGTCTTCTTTTCTGTGCCTCTTTGCTGACTTTAAGAACGCCCATTTAGGATAGCCGCACGTTTTGAGTGCTTCCTTTACATGTGTGTGTTCCTTCTTTTTTCCTTCAGGCTTAGAGGGAACATGTTCTGCCCGGTGGTGTAGGGTCCTAATTACTCCAAGTTTGTGTTCCAAAGGGTGATGGGAGTCAAAGAGGAGGTACTGGTCCGTGTGTGTGGGCTTCCGGTAAACTTCGATGTTGAGGTTGCCGTTCTCTTCAATGTGCACAGCGCAGTCCAGGAAAGGCAAACAGTTGTCCTTTGTGTCTTCCCTGGTGAACTTGATGTTTTTATCCACAGCGTTAATGTGCGCAGTGAAGGATTCCACTTCTTGTGTCTTGATTTTGACCCAGGTGTCGTCCACATATCTGTACCAGTGGCTGGGTACTCTTCCTTTGAAAGAGCCAAGAGCCTTCCTTTCCACTTCCTCCATGTAAAGGTTGGCTACAATAGGTGACACGGGGGAGCCCATGGCACAGCCATGTTTTTGTCTGTAGAAGCCTTCGTTGTATTTGAAATATGTAGTGGTGAGGCAGAGGTCTAACAGTGTGCAAATCTGATCGGGTGTGAAGTTGGTCCTGTCCTCCAAGGAGCTGTCTTCTTGTAGTCGTTTTCTGACAGTCTCCACGGCTGTCTTCATCTGAAAGGATGACTCTTTTTTATAAAACTTTTATTGAATCTGTTTTAACTTTCTGTATCATTGCCTGGTACAGTAATATGTCCCTGAATAATAAGACCAGACTTAGCAACCTGGTTAAAGTGGCTGGTCAGATTTCAGGGAGGTCTCAGGTCCAGCTTGTGGACTTTTATAACAGGCAGGTGCTGAGGAAGGCGACCTCTGTCCTGTTGTGTGCAGATCATTGTCTCTTTAATGATTTTCAACTGCTCCCATCAGGTCGTCGTTATAAGTGCCTGCAGTGAAGACAAAGAGACATAGACTGTCTTTGGTACCTGCTGCTATTATCATGGTTAATAACACTAAACCACAAGTGTTGTTGCCATTGCACACTGCACCTTTTTAATGATAAAATGTAGGTTGTTTTCTCGGGGCTTATATTATTTTTTGTGTGTATGTGATGTGTTTGTTTGTTTGTTTGTTTGTGTTTTTTTATATTTCTGTATGGACATACTGCAAATCAATTTCCCGTTAGAGACAATAAAGTTACCATTGACCACTGTCAGTAGGGTGGTGAGCATGCCCTGCAGTGTCAAATTTGTTAAAAACAAAACAATTTATCTCATTGACTCTGTCCTCACCGCCCCCACCTCTGTGGTGTTGGATGGCATGACTGTCTTCATGCAGCTCCACACCTCTCATCCTGTAGTTGTCCTTAGCCGATCTGATCTTGCCCTTTTATAATGCCGGATGCATCCACGATTCGATGAAACACATCAAGCTACACTCTCGATATTCCCTCTGACTCCATGCTAGCGCTGTTAGCTCCTCCATCTTTCTTGCTAGCAACCGAATGTTTTCTTTTATATTAGATGGGAGACACAGTTTGTACCTCCTTCTTTCTTTAAACCTCCCCAGTCTCGTCGTCTCCCTCCTTATCCTCTTCCGTCTCCCTCTACATCCACGCTGTGCTTCTCCAGATTTCAGCCGGTAGGTCCGTGAGACTGACCGACAAGCTGGCGGACATCAGGCAATCAGCTGACCTCTCGAGTAAACAGTGCATGTGGTGTGTAGCTCCTGCGCTGCCATCCCATTCCTCAATGAAAGTAAAAGCTCTCTTGGCAACAAGGAGAACCAAAACTCTCTCGATCCACATGTTTGAAAAGAAAGAATTATGTTTTTGCAAAAAGTATAAAATTTCTTGTTGCTTGTGTTCATTTCATCATAACATGAAATCCTTATTTTCATATAGTGGCTGTTTTGCACAGCTGATTTTCAATCAGGAAAGTGTAATCACATGTTATATGTGATCAAGAATTTTCCTAATCATTTTTTACCCTCTATGAAGCTGAATGAAAAAAGACTAACATGCTGTATAAGTCTAATTATAATTAGAGTGGTTCATCTTATTCACTTATACAATAAACTGTCAAAGTTTATCCTCACATAGATGTTTTTAAGCTGCGGTTTGCTTTCTGATATAGCAACTGTGGCTCTTTGTCATAGCAACCAGGTTACACAGCAGCGATACCTCATCCACACGATGCTGGGTAACAAAGTTCACCCTGCTGTGTTCAACAGAAGGATGTGTAAAAATATTTAGTAATCACTGGTTGTTTATGTGTTTTGTTTTCTTTTTCCTGCAAATACAATAAATTATTTAATCACAATCAAACTCATTTACACTTTTTTTCTCTTTTAATTACAGCTCAAACCACCACAAGTGAGTACCATTATACTTTATCATGTTATTGAATCTCTATAGTTGATCACTTCTCGTAGTCATCATGACAAATATTTAGTAATCACTCATTGTTTGTGTTTTTGTTTGTTTGTGTTTTCCTGCATACACAGTGAATGTTTTCATGACCAAAACAGTAATTCTGACATTCTTGTCTCTAGTAATTCCAGATGACAACAAACGTGAGTTCCAATATATTTATGATGTTATTCAGTTTATATAATTTGCTTCTTATTATGTCGTTTTCAGACTTGTTTAATTCCAGTTGTGCCCCTGCTGTGCTTCCTGATGTAGCATGCATCTCCCTCAGCCTCATGTGTAAATGTACACAGTCCTCAAACACTTACTATGAAATGACAGAAATGTGTGTTCTTACTTAAACTGATGAACAGAGGCTTCGATCTGGGTTATCTGTGTCAGCCAGAATTTAAACGCAAACACCAAAAACAAAAAACAGTTATGTTTTTGCAAAATGTGTAAAATGTATTGTTCTTTGTCTTCATTTAATCATAGGTTTACTGTGAAAAAGATGAAATCCTTGTTTTCATATAGCAGCTGTTTTGCACAGCTGATTTCCCATCATGAATGGGTAATCACATATATGTGATCAAGTATTTTCCAAATCATTTTTTACCCTCTGTGAAGCAGGTAAAATTGATACAAGATAGGATAACATTCACATATCAGTGACATTAAATCAACTGTTAGCCAAACATAAAAAAAATATGTAGGTGTAAATGAGGGGAAAGATATAAAAGTAGCATATTGATACTGAGAGGAGGGAAAACTGTACATGAAGCACGTTTCACAGCTGATGAAAATACCATCATGATGTCATACTTACTTCTTTTTCTGGGATTGAAAATGTTTCAGCCTCCTCACCTCCAAGCACGACCACAAATCCTGTAACATACACGTTGGTCGCCTCCTCACCTCCAAGCACGGGTGCAGATCCTGTAATAAACCAGTCAGTCGCCACCTCACCTCCACTCACTGTGAATCGTTCCACGGTCACAGCACCTACTTCCACAGCACCTGCTTCCACAGTCACAGTCATCCCAACCACCTCCAGCTCTTCAGTTAGTTTGCCAAATAACCCCTCCTCCCAATCAAACTCTTCATTTCCAGAATCCAGTTCAACTACTATATCTGGTAATGTATTCAGCCTCAGCTTGAGTTTTGCATTAGTTATTATTTTTACAAGTCAAAGTCCTAAAATGTTAAACAGCATATCAGGTAAGACTGCTGTCGTTAGGTTTTTCTGCCTAAAGCTGACTCCAAGCATGCTCTCCAACAGCAGTCACTGCTCCTCCAATCACCTCGAAAGAGACCTCACCCACATCCAATACATCCAGCATCCAACCAGCCTCTCAGGCAAACAGCTCTCACACCCAGACCTCACCTCCAGTCACTCCGCCCTCCACCACAGTGGCAGCTACGACCAAAGGTTGGACGTTTCTGTTTTTATCATGCAGGACTGTGATAAGATTGTTGAATTCACATATAGTGTACAGACAGAGATCACCAACACCTCTGAGGTACCAGCAGCTGTAAGGTGCTCTGAGGTATTTCTGGTACTTTCATTGTATAATTATAATCATATATTAATGATTTGTTTTCTTCTTTTCTGATCTCATTGAAATGTGTCCTCTCAGCCTCTCCACAGTGTGAGTATCAGTTTAAAAGATCAGTTTTATTGAATGTTTTCAAACACTGTTGTTGGTGCTCAGCATTTCTCTCTAAATTTACTCTGAATCACAATGAAAGTATTTTTTACAGTAATTATAGAAAATGTATTTTCATCTTCACCATGATGTTGATCACGGTCAACATCAGAATGAAGAAACTATCTGAGATAAAAAGAGTAACTGACTGATTCTTACTGACAAACATTTTGCAGGTTCTTACACCGTCACAAACAGCAACACGTCTGGCTTGCAGATTGAAATAAACCCCCCTGGAAACTACAAACTGACTGTTTCTGAAGAAGGCCGACCACAGACTGGAAAGGAAATCCAAGCTGAGCAGTTGAAGCAAATCCCAGTGGGGAAAACTGGACACCTGAAGCCGTGCACTGATTACAGTCTTAGTGTTTCATTTACTGAAACACTTTCATTTAATGATACTGGAAATGAAATATTCTGTCACTCTATGGAAAAAACATTTAGAACAGATCCAATGAGTGAGTACAATTAATTCATATATTTGTGTTTTACATCCATCTTCTTTTAACTTAACAAATTAATCTTTTTATAAACTGACACATTTGTGCATCACTTGTTTAATTCAGGTGAAGGAGACGTTAATGAAACCAGCTGCATCCCTGGATATGTTTGTTATGGAAGTGACTGGGACATCAGCTCTTCAATATCAACACCAAATAAACGTCCAGTTGTACGATGTAGAAATGACGAGAAGACTTTCTGTGTCAGACCTGCTAACGAGGACATTTGCTCAGATTTGACTGTAACCTTTACTCCAGGAGAGTGCAGAGGTTCTTCCTTTAGCTTCACCAAAAGCATCAGTGTTGGTACGTACGAACGAGTCCACGTCTGCTCTGAGATTCAAACATTTACACCTGATTTAATCATGTTTGTCTTCATTCATTTTTTCCACAGATTTCTTAAATCCCAGTGAAATACAGCAGATTAAACCCACTGGACTTCCTGCAGAAATTACCACAACATTACCTGATTTACCAAAGTGTAAAAACCTCTCAGTTAGTTACACCTGTTCAGGTAAAAGGAAACTTTACGAGTTAGAGACACGAGCTTTGTGCTCTCTGTGAATCTGTTCAGATTTATTTCTTTGAATGTGTTCACGTTTGAATCTAAACCCAAAGGATGAATGTTCACACACTGAGGAACAACAATGATGTCATCTTTGTGTCTCCTCAGAAAAACACAAAGCTGATGTGAAACTGTCTGAGCTGGAGCCGTTCACAGACTACAGCTGTACTGGTCTGATCTTACAGAACAGCATCAGCATAAATAAGACGACTCCATCTGTCCACGTCAGGGTTGATTGTGGTGAGTTTATATTTCCTTTAGCTCACCAAAATAAAAGCTTTTATTCTCACACAGTTTAGAGTGAAGCAAAGGAAACTTCATTCACTGTTACTGATGTTTACTTTGTTCCAACAGATCTTACAATAACCAACATAAAGAACGATTTAACCAGTACTTCCATTGAGCTCAGCTGGAAAACAACCAGTAAGAACTGTCAACAGGAACTTCCCAACCTTCATAAGCTTTCTTATGACTGCAGTTGTGATGGTCAGACAGGTAAAGGTGAGTGAGACGACTTCTCTTCTTATGTGTTTATGTTCATGATGCTTTGACTGTAGGTGAAAAACCAAACCTCTGACTGGGTGTGAATAAATACACAGTTATTAAAATAAATAGCAAATATAAAACAGAATAAACACTGAAACATCAGAGTCGAGTTCACTTTTTCACACAGAAGAAATGATGAGAAGCTTTGAGCTGTTTGAAGGTAAAATCTGATGTTTGAAATTTAATTGTCTTTATAAAAAGCAACATAAACAGTTTCTCAGTCTGTTGGTTTTCTGACATGTACGTAGTTTCTATGAGAAGCTTGTAGCATCAGTGCTTCATGTCAGCAGGAACACAGACTGTAAGTGAAACAGGTTTGTGCCAGTTTATGGATCAGCTGACAGAACTACCAGCTGATGTGTTTGTGAAACTTTAACCTGACATTTGTCATTTACAGTTTCTTAACATGATGATGTTGATTTAAATCTATAACACTTCACATGGTTCATGGAAATTATGTTACAGTTACAAGTCCTGATGGAAGAACGTGTGTTATTACTGGATTATGTCCATACACTCATTATAAATGTCGAGTCCGAGCCAAATACAACAAGATTCACGTTTCCACTGGGGATGAAGTTAAACTGCAAACTGAGGTTGGAAGTAAGTAATCAAACTTTTTATTACATAATGTTAGAATTTATTTCTCACTGGATATTTGAGCAGTGAAGATAAACAGGAAGGAAACACAGCAAAGGGCTGCAGGTCTGTCAGTTTTTTACTTTAAATATGGCTTCCTTTAAATTTCTCTTACAGCACCTGCTGCAGTCACTAAGCTGCAGGTGCATGTTCACGAACATAATACGATCAAAGTGAGCTGGGACAGACCCTCTACATTCAACGGACCTAAGGAAAAATATATAATACGTCTAAATACAGCTGATGATAAGGAAGTGACAAAGAAGGAGCTAGAAGGTACAAAATCTGACGTCGAATTCAAAGATCTGAGCTACTCTACGACCTACAAAGTGAAGGTTTGTTAAATCCAACATTTTTGGTTTAATAAAGAAGATATTATGCTTATAAATATTATTTTAGATAAATCCTGAATGTTGTAATTCACAGTGAACTGACATTTTGTCTTTAAAGGTGACGGCCTACAACGGACACTATGAGAGCCTCGGCAAAACAGAACAAATCAGCACTTTGTGTACGTCCTGTTTTCATTAATGATACAGTTTAGTGACATAAATGCTTCGTCTCATTTTAAGCACACATATTTCTACAAATGTTATCTTTCACTTAAATGTAATTTTTAATATTATTTCACAGACAACAACAAAGCTGTTATTGGGTTTCGTGTCTTCCTCTTCATCGTCATTGTTCTGGCTTTTCTTTTTCTCACCTACAAGTTCTACATTCAGAAGCTCAGAAAGTCCACAAAGTAAAGTCCACGAGTGCTTTTTCTACACATTTCTGACTTTCGCTTTGTTCCACTTTATTTTTCATTACTAGTAAAGGCTAATGTCATTATTAATTTATGTTTACTGTAGAGCAGAGGCACAGTGATGCATCTATTATAAACATAATCCTTTCTTATCTTTCCTCCACAGTGACGTGAATGACGACATGGAACTTGAAGCAAGTGAGTAAACCAAACATTTAGTGGCTTTTACCATTCAGTTAGATTTTATTCACAAAGTGCTGAGAACAGTTGCCTCCAGGACCTTTATATTGTGAGGAGAGGATGACAGGACAAAGACACACTGTGGAAGAGAGCCAGAGGTTAACAATGACTAATGATTACATGCAGAGTGATATTTAGTGAGTGAAAAAGAAACACTCAGTATAAACATATTGCAGCATAACTGAGGGAGGATTCAGGGTCACCTGGTCCAGCCCTAACTATATGCTTTAGCAAAAAGGAAAGTTTGAAGCCTAATCTTGAAAGTAGAGATAGTGTCTGTCTCCTGAATCCAAACTGGAAGCTGGTTCCACAGAAGAGGGGCCTGAAAACTGAAGGCTCTGCCTCCCATTCTACTTTTAAATACTCTAGGAACAACAAGTAAAGGGAAAACAGCACTGTGAGGCCTTTAAGGTAAAATGGGGCCTGGTTGTTCCTTACACCTTATAAGAAGGATTTTAAATTTAATTGTGGATTTCACAGGGAGCCGATGAAGAGAAGCCAATTCGGGGGAGAAATGCTCTCTTTCAAATCTGTATTCAAGTCAGTATTTTGGATCAACCAACGGCTTTCATGAGAGTTTTTAAGGCATCCTGATAATAATGAATTACACGGGTATTTACAAGGACCAAGATGAATAAAAATCAGAATAATTATTACAATAAAAACACTGAACACAATTGACCCACAGCCATGTAGCTGTAGGTGTGAGTGTGTTAACGCCTTAATGCACACTCACATCTCGGGTCATTTGACCTCAGTAAGTCACATGATCGGTGGGCAAGGTCTCACAATGGGTTCACCTGAAACCTTGGGCGATAATGAACCACACCCATTTTCACACCTTGACTCATGTGATTGGGCAGATGATCAATAGTGGGTCAACGACCCTCTTAAGGACACTTCCAACAGAGCTAAAGAAGCTTCTCAGCTGAGGGTGAAATGTTATATTGTGCTATAACAGTGTTCGCAGCCCTTTATTGTTATTTCCTGTTTCTTGTCATAGTTTATGAGAACGGACAACCTCCTGGATGGCGTCATAAAGAAGCTCACTGATCAAATAAGACATTATGGAGCAGCAAAGTCAGTCACCATTAACTCTTTATTGTTTGGTATGTTTTTTGTTTCCATTCCAGCAGTAAAAGAATATTTTGCTGCATTAACATAAAAGCTCCAATTTACTCTTACTGTTCATTTTCCTAATTGTTCACATAGCATGGCACTCTGAAAATATATTTAAAGCTGTAACGTTCCCGGTTACAGCTGATCGATATGTATCCATCAGCAGGTGAATTGATGCTTTTAGTTTTTGTTCATGTGTCTTTCACACATTTGTATGTCTGCAGAAAATTTGATTTAAATACTGTTAAATGTATCAAGAATATTAACAAATTGACCAACAAAAACATCAAAGAAAAGTGTGGTTTACATAGTAGCAGGTCTCCTGTCGCCAGCAGATCAGTGGAAATGAAGCTCAAAGATTTTGCATGTGAAAATTAGCAAGCCTCTTCTTTTTTTTAGCCAATACAAAAATTATTATACTTACATTAAAAAAAACCCATCTGTTTAAAAAAAACAGGACATGGCTGTGCATACTGAAGTCCCACACCCAGCTAACTAATCCACAGTCTGGATCCACAGTCTATGTGTTTTATATGTGGAGTTTGCATGTTCTCCACTGTGGGTTCTCTGTGGGTTCCTGCTAACAACATGCAGGGAGTCGGGTTGACGATTGTCTCTCTGTGTTGTGTTATGACAAACTATTCTCCTCTACATGACTTTATAAGATAAAAGCATAGGTATCACACAGCACTGCTAATTGGGTCCCTCCATCGATTTTCTTACTATGTGAATTCCACCTTCCTCTGTCTCTTCCTCACTGCCCCACAGCTGGTGCTAGCAGCAGTGACTGTGAGGCCTGGTTACCAGTTGTTGCTTTTGTTACTGTTCACAGTGCTGCAGCCCGGCGTTATTAGTTTATTTTTATTGTTTTCTTTCAGCTTTCCGGCTCCACCTCTTCACTCCTTCTTTCACAATAAAGTTTTTCTACAAGCTGC
The DNA here is from genome assembly GCF_051167445.1 of Perissodus microlepis. NCBI lineage: Eukaryota > Metazoa > Chordata > Actinopteri > Cichliformes > Cichlidae > Perissodus > Perissodus microlepis. Next base: position 1,378,124 of record NC_140477.1, on the reverse strand, counting down.
GCGAGCGCACAGCAAAGGCAGGGGAGGGGCCAGCGGCGTTAAGAGATTTGATTGGGCAATCCAGTCGCTCAAAAGTGAGTCGGACGACCAGGAAAACAGCCAGTATGCCAGATTACTGGTCCAACCCTGATCCTACCTCATTCTGCAAAGATGTTAATGATCAGCTGTAAATGGTTTCCACAACAGTTACATCTGATTTAGACAGAAAAGTCACTGGTTTGTCTGGTTCCAGGATTCCTCCTTATGATCCAATTTTGTTGTCACTATATAATAATATATTTAAAGACATACAAATAAATAGATAAATATATTCAAAATATATCCATCTTGTACATAGTCGTTACGTTTCATCCAATCTGGTGATCTCTATTTGCCACTGCCTTCCCTGCTCTGTTCCACTTGTCAGCCAATCAGCTTTTAGCATATGCACAGTTGATCTATGCGCTTTGGCATGGGCAGGTTGAAAACCCCTTTCTGTAAATGTAATTAATTAACCTGCTAAGCAGATAGCATATGATATGAATACCATTGTACTTTCAAAATAAAGAAAGTGATTTGTAGAGTGAAAAGCAGATTTTGCTCTTTAACTCTGCCAAATTAAAAAAAAAAAAGACAAGTTTGTTTGTTTTTTAAAGTACAAGTTTACTGGTCAGAGCTAAAGTCCAACACAAAACTTTTTGCTTTGTCTTAATTTGAGGCTAAAAGCTGATTATCTGAGCACCAAAGATTTGTTTCTAAACCTCAAAGTAGATGTAACGAGTCGTCAAGGTTAAAGAGTTTTAGGAAAAAAACTATTAGAACCACAACGCGGAGTGAATTTCCTTTTTTTTTAAGTGGTTTTCTTTTTTTAAACACTCATATTAAGAGGAAATGCAGCTTCTGTTGCGACGTGTGAACATCTTTCTGTGTCAGTTTAACTTCTCCACTAGTGCAGACCTGTGCAGTCTTACAGCGCTGCTCTTCTGGGTACAAATCCTTGTTTCTGCGAGCTGTGAGTACATTTATTATTTCTTTCACGCTAATATCAGATCTGATGCTGAATGGTGCAATAATGAAAGAGATGAATATGATAACATTTTAAGGTGTTTGTCTGCATATTTAGATTTATGGTATATAATGAGTACATTTATATTTTATTTCTTTAAGTTTTCTTTAAGTTGTTGCAAATTCATTCTTTTAATAAAATGCAATCATTTGAAACAAATTGATGATTGAATGTTTGAAGGTAAAAATAAAAGACAACTTTTTTTTAAACACCTAATTTATTTGTTTTAAAGTACATAAATAAATTGACTCACTCACTTTCTGTATGGAGTTTGAGAACTTTTGTTCCTGCACAAACCTCAGATATGAACCACAAAAGCAGTGACTTTTACTATCCTTTAATAAAACATAAAATCATAATAGTTCTTTTCTTAAATATTGTTCACGGTCAAGTCGTGAAGGTGAAGTTAATTTCTCTTCTTCTGAGACATCTGATGACGCTGTCCTAGATTGAAAACAGAGTTATCGCACATTTCTGGCTCTGCTGCTTTTTAAATTTGCAGCTGTTGTTGCATTATTGAGTCGTTCGTCTCTGAGAGGATTTTAGCTGAGGGTGGCTGGCTTTAAGGTTAAAGCTTTACATTCAGTCACCTTAGCCTGTGTTTGATGACACTGTGGTGCAGAGAGGTGTACATTAGTTCCTGTATCTCCTACCCAACAAATCGCTTCTTATCTCCCACGTAGTTGTCTGTGGTTTCTCTCAGTCTTCTTCAGCTCATCACATTTTTAATTTTACAATTTTTATACCTTATAAGCACAAAAGAGCATCTTTTTAATTTGAATCGTTTCATTTTGTCTTGTGAATTCCTGCTTTATGTCCTTTTTCGTTGTTATGATCTTCTGTTTGTTAAAGGTTTAGTGTTGACCACAGAAACAGGCTTACTGTGACAGTATTGTCATTTGTGGAAAACCTCTGTGTGCAAATGTGGTTAACATAAATAATGCAATTAATTATGATTTTTTGTGTTCAAAGTAGAAAACAAATATTGAATGGCTGAGTTGAATGACTATATCAGTGTAATTTTAGGCACTACATGGTTGCAAATAACATTTCTTTGATGATTAAGGACACTGCAGGGGTCAGTAGCAAGGACCGACTCCATCAACTGCATCAAAGGATGCGAATACTCTGTAAAAGGTGATAAGTCGACAGCATCAGCAGACTGGTCCAGCCATCTTAACCCCCCAGTTGCCACAGTCTTACTGGTTTTATACAGAATTTCACACATCTGAGCCTCATTAGTCTCTACCATTAAGAAACAGGTTAGATCAGGAAACAACATCTAAACAAAGAAACAGGAATAAGATTATTCATCTAATTTACAAACTCACTTACACGACTACATGGTTTAAAAAGTAAAACACTTCATATAGTACAACTCAAAAGGTCTTTAAAGAAAATAAACAACACTGTACAAAAAAGGAAAAACCTTCACTTGGTTGTACCAAGTGATGCAATCAAATGACATCATGAACTAGGGCTGGGCGATATGGCCTAAAATCCATATCTCGATATAATTTGAACCACGTGCGGTAACGATATATTGCGATATATTCTTTTCTTCTGTATAACGTATTTTCCACACTATAAGCACACTTAAAATCCTTTAATTTTCTCAGAAATCGAGAGTGTGCCTTATGTATGAATTCTGGTTGTGCTTACTGACCTTGAACAGATTTTGGCTGCAGAAATCTGTTAAAAATGTTTTGATGGATTGTCAGAGCATTACGCTGCTGTGGTGAGGAGCTTCACGGAGTAATCTGGGTCCAAAACTCCGTCAGCTTCAGGTCCCAAAGTCAAACGAACACTGAGAGTTAAAAAACGGTCTAAATTCTTTCATCTTTAATTAAATCATCAGTGTTGCTGCTTTACCAGGTGTAACAATTAAGTTTAACATCCAGGCATCCATGAAAACAGAATTTATTAAATGTAACGGAGTTAGAAGTTAACAGGAAGTTAGCTCGCTAGTTTCCACCTAAACATTTCATAGCATGTTCTGACTGAGAGATTTGTGAAACTAATTCAAACGTACAGCTCTGCTACCACTTCCAACATAATGAAGACAGAAAACTAAACAGCAGTGGCGTTTGCAGGGTTACTGAAGTTGGACTACCTGGTATATAATGTTGTGCTACGTGATTGCTAGCGACACAGCTATGTTAGCATAACATTAGCACAGTGAAGCTGGAGGATGAACGCCAACTTTTTTTCCACTCGATAAAAGTTAACGTGAGGGATTCTGGTGGTCAGGGACAAATGCGATCGTATAGCAGGATGCTGTACACGGGCCAAACTTCAGTCAGGAGAACAAATGAGATTATTCATCCACAATACGAGGTTAGTTATTAATATACTGCAACAACATGGGAACAGAGCAGCTGCCAGAGAATTCAACATTAATGAATCAATGTTACGGAAGTGGAGGAAGCGCAGTTTTTGGCTTTCCCCATATTTCAAAAGTGCTTCATCTCTTTGCTATGACTGTCGGCATAATTTGCAGATGATAATGGTTGTAGCCGCAACGCTTTCGACCAAAACAGGCGCAGCTTGATGACATCATCAACATGCGCTATCGCAATAGAGCGATATAGTCAAAATCTCTATCGTTGGCCAAATTTATATCGTTTCTATCGTATATCGTTTATATCGCCCACCCCGATCATGAACCCATATTAACCACATGCAACCACATTAAACTAAAGCTTTACTGCCAACTGTGAAACAACATGGACCAAATTATGAATATGTTTAAGGGGCAAGTGGTAAATAAATACAGTCCCAACCACTTTGTCACACTGGCATGACCTTTTGTTATCTAAGCACCTCCCACTAATACGCCCACTATTCTCAGCACTGCTGATTCTCCCAGGAACCTGGAAATTCCCATCCGCTACATTATCATTAATAAATATCTCCATATTTTCAAACAAAACTTTGTCAGGGTGGAATCCCCCAAAATATGACTATCCAGAGTTGGGACCAGGAAGCAGAGTTGCAGTCTTACACGCCTCTCTGCAGCTTCTCTCCTCCTGCTACCCCCCCAAAAACCCATCTCCATAGAAACTGTGTTAGCTTCCAAAAAGACAAAAAACAAACTAAAAACCAGCAACAAACAACTTAAACATAAACAATTACAAAGAAAGAACAGTACAGTATCCACATCTGAACCAAAGAGTAAAAAGGTCTCTCTCCTCCAAGTCTCTGTTAGTACATGACTTAATAATTGATCAACAAATTGATTTACTCTGCCTTACAGAAACCTGGTTGCAGCAGGATGATTATGTTAGTTTAAATGAATCAACACCCCTGAGTCATTCTAACTACCAGAAACCTCGAAGCACAGGCCGAGGGGGCGGTGTGGCAGCAATTTTTCACACCAGCCTATTAATTAATGAAAGACCAAGACAGACTTTTAATTCATTTGAAAGCCTGATGCTTAACATTGTCCACCCCAGCTGTGAAACTCAGAAACCAGTCTTACTTGTTATCATCTATCGTCCACCTGGGCCTTACACAGAGTTTCTCTCTGATTTCTCAGACTTTATATCTAATTTAGTTCTGAGCTCAAATAAAATAATTATTGTGGGTGATTTTAACATCCATGTAGATGCTAAAAATGACAGCCTCAACATGGCATTTAGTCTGTTATTAGACTCAATCGGCTTCTCTCAAAATGTAAAAGAACCCACCCACCACTTTAATCACACTCTAGATCTTGTTTTAACATATGGCATAGAAACTGAACATTTAACAGTGTTTCCTGAAAACCCTCTCCTGTCTGATCATTTCCTGATAACATTTACATTTACAATAATTGATTACACAGCGGTGGAGAGTAGATTTTATCAAAGTAGATGTCTTTCTGAAAGCGCTGTAACTAAGTTTAAGAATATAATCCACCCACTGTTATCATCTTCAATGCCCTGTACCAACACAGAGCAGAGCAGCTATCTGAACGCTACCCCAACAGAGGTCGATTATCTTGTTAATAATTTCACCTCCTCACTACGTACGACTCTGGATACTGTAGCTCCTGTGAAAACTAAGGTCTCTAATCAGAAGTACCTGACTCCGTGGTATAATTCTCAAACATGTACCCTAAAGCAGATGACTCGTAATCTGGAGAGGAAATGGCGTGTCACAAATTTAGAGGATCATCATTTAGCCTGGAGAAATAGTTTGCTGCTTTATAAGAAAGCCCTCCGCAAAGCCAGAACATCTTACTATTCATCACTGATTGAAGAAAATAAGAACAACCCCAGGTTTCTCTTCAGCACTGTAGCCAGGCTGACAAAGAGTCAGAGCTCTGTTGAGCCAACCATCCCTTTAACGTTAACTAGTAATGACTTCATGAACTTCTTCACAAATAAAATTTTTATCATTAGAGAAAAAATTACCAGTAATCATCCCACAGATGTAATATTATCTACAGCTACTCTTAGTACCATTGATGTTAAGTTAGACTCTTTTTCTCCAATTGATCTTTCTGAGTTAACTTCAATAATTACTTCCTCCAAACCATCAACGTGTCTTTTAGACCCCATTCCTACAAAACTGCTCAAAGAAGTCCTGCCATTGATTAATTCTTCGATCTTAAATATGATCAACCTATCTCTAATGGTCGGCTATGTGCCACAGGCCTTCAAGCTGGCTGTAGTTAAACCTTTACTCAAAAAGCCATCTCTAGACCCAGCAGTCTTAGCTAATTATAGGCCAATCTCCAACCTTCCTTTCATATCAAAAATCCTTGAAAGAGTAGTTGTCAAACAGCTAACAGATCATCTGCAGAGGAATGGTTTATTTGAAGAGTTTCAGTCAGGTTTCAGAGCTCATCACAGCACAGAAACAGCTTTAGTGAAGGTTACAAATGATCTTCTTATGGCCTCTGACAGTGGACTCATCTCTGTGCTTGTCCTGCTAGACCTCAGTGCAGCGTTCGATACTGTCGACCATAATATCCTATTAGAGCGATTAGAACATGCTGTAGGTATTACAGGTACTGCACTGCAGTGGTTTGTATCATATCTATCTAATAGACTCCAATTTGTGCATGTAAATGGAGAGTCCTCTTCACACACTGAGGTTAATTATGGAGTTCCACAGGGTTCAGTGCTAGGACCAATTCTGTTTACATTATACATGCTTCCCTTAGGCAGCATCATTAGAAGACATAGCATACATTTTCACTGCTATGCAGATGACACCCAGCTCTATCTGTCCATGAAGCCAGATAACACACACCAATTAGTTAAACTGCAGGAATGTCTTAAAGACATAAAGACCTGGATGGCCGCTAACTTTCTGCTTCTTAATTCAGATAAAACTGAGGTTATTGTACTCGGCCCTGAAAATCTTAGAAATATGGTATCTAACCAGATTCATACTCTGGATGGCATTACCTTGGCCTCCAGTAACGCTGTGAGGAACCTTGGAGTCATTTTTGACCAGGACATGTCCTTCAACGCACATATTAAACAAATATGTAAGACTGCTTTCTTCCATTTGCGCAACATCTCTAAAATTAGAAATATCCTGTCTCAGAGTGACGCTGAAAAACTAGTTCATGCATTTATTACTTCCAGGCTGGACGACTGTAATTCATTATTATCAGGATGTCCAAAAAACTCACTGAAAAGCCTTCAGCTAATCCAAAATGCTGCAGCAAGAGTACTGACAGGGACTAGAAGGAGAGCGCATATTTCTCCTGTTTTGGCTTCCCTTCATTGGCTTCCTGTTAAGTCCAGAATTGAATTCAAAATCCTGCTCCTCACATACAAGGTCTTAAATAATCAGGCCCCATCTTATCTTAATGACCTTGTAGTACCATATCACCCTATTAGAGCACTTCGCTCTCGCTCTGCAGGCCTACTTGTTGTTCCTAGAGTATTTAAAAGTAGAATGGGAGGCAGAGCCTTCAGTTTTCAGGCCCCTCTTCTGTGGAACCAGCTTCCAGTTTGGATTCAGGAGACAGACACTATCTCTACTTTTAAGATTAGGCTTAAAACTTTCCTTTTTGCTAAAGCATATAGTTAGGGCTGGACCAGGTGACCCTGAATCCTCCCTTAGTTATGCTGCAATAGACGTAGGCTGCCGGGGGATTCCCATGATGCATTGAGTTTTTCCTTTCCAGTCACCTTTCTCACTCACTATGTATTAACAGACCTCTCTGCATTGAATCATATCTGTTATTAACCTCTGTCTCTCTTCCACAGCATGTCTTTTATCCTGTCTTCCTTCTCTCACCCCAACCGGTCGCAGCAGATGGCCGCCCCTCCCTGAGCCTGGTTCTGCCGGAGGTTTCTTCCTGTTAAAAGGGAGTTTTTCCTTCCCACTGTCGCCAAAGTGCTTGCTCATAGGGGGTCATATGATTGTTGGGTTTTTCTCTGTATCTATGAAGCGCCTTGAGGCGACTTTTGTTGTGATTTGGCGCTATATAAATAAAATTGAATTGAATTGAACCATAAGCAAAATTTGCATATTAATTCTATAGTTTTACTTTTGTTTGTTTTCACTATGTTCGAGGCTCCGTGTAAACGAGCGTGTAATTTGAAAACAGTAACTTTTACACGTTTTAACATTTACAGCTAAAGACCAGGGCAATACATCCTGAAAGGACCTCGAAGCTTTCTGAGGTTAAACGAGCGGTGGCCTGAGCTTTGTTTCAAAACCTTAAATGTGTGTGAATGTGTGTGTGAATGGGTGGATGACTGGATATGTAAAGCGCTTTGGGGTCCTTAGGAACTAGTAAAGCGCTATATAAATACAGGCCATTTACCATTTAAATGGAAGATGTTTCTGATCAAAGTTGAGTCAGCGTTTTATAATAAGACTGTAAAAAACTGTGGTGAGTGTAAAGCTACCAGATGCTAACTTCCTCATGTTGCATTTATTATTGAACCTTCCTTTATTTTATCAGATGTGAAAAACTTCCTGTTATAATGTTTGAGGTTAGTGCTAAGAGGAAATAACGTCTTTGTCATATTTGATTATCTTTCTTTGGTCTCCACACATTTGTGCCTCGACTGCTGAAGATGGCAGAGCTGTGCAGTCTCAGCACTCTGCTGTTCTGGGCTGGGATCATCGTTTCGGCCAGCTGTAAGTAAATTTACATTTGTTCTAAAATCAGGTCTGATGCAGACTGTAAGGAAACACATTTGACATTTTAGTAGTTGCATTATTTTTTATTTGGCTGTTTTTAAAAAAATATTTCCCATTTGCAGTCAAACTAAAAATTGAATGTAAAATATTTTATCCGTTTTAATGTATTTGTTTATTTTATTTTTTAAAAAAACCTTACTTTTAGAAAATTAAAGATGTGTAAGGCACATATTAAGTTAAGACATAAGATGCACATGTACGACAAATTTACTTGTAAGTATTTTAATGATATTAAATTAAATTGTTTCAAAATGCAAAAACATAAAATAATAAAAATTTCTGTATGGATATTCAGGACATTTTTTCTTTAATAAACTTTAGATCTCTGCTCATCAGTTTGTTTTTTAATAGCAGATATTACTCATGCTTTTGGTTTCGTGTGACTTTTAGTTTGCATGTAATTTTACTTACTGTGAAAACTCATTGTTTACCTCTAAGTAACAGGTTTGTTTGCTATTAAAAGAGTATTTAATAGCAGAAATGATATAAAACACATGATTAAATGAATGTGAAAATACAAAAGGACTTCATTGTTCATTTCCTTAGTAACACACAGTAATAATACATTAATTACATTTTTGCTACACATAATCAATGTCCTCACTGCAAGTGTTCCCGCACAGGACACACGAGATTTCTCTTATTTCTAATCTTTTAGTTTCCTTTAATAACATGTAAATTTTCAAGTACAATGTAAAACATTAAATTTAGTTAAATTAAATTTACTTGACTGATATATATTTTGTGCATACTGTATTTTCAAATGGAAGTAGGATTTATACAGATATACAGGCTCGGTCAAACAGGGGAGTTCTGGGGTTTTTTTTATGTTTTATTTCTAGATATTTTTTAAAGGATTTTTTTTAATTATTTCAAATAATAACATAAATGCATGGAGTCCTTTCCAACTAATAATTAATTAACAGTTAAATAAAAAACAAAATTGCTGCGTGCGACAGTCATGAGATTTAACAGAAATTTATTTGATCATGAAAAATCAAATAAATTTGCACACTGGGTTTGAGTTTAGACTAAAATCCAATGATTTCTTCCCTCAGACTGTGATTTAGATCATTTTAGGCTCTCATAGGCAATCCAGAGAAATTATAGAACAAGATTTAAATTAGAGCAGCAGCTCTGTGGACTGTTAATAAGATTTAAATACATTTGCAAAGGTTACACTTATTTCCCACCAAAGTCAGATGATGGCAGGTTTCACTGCTGTCATCAGTGAGGGGAAAAATGTTGAACCTGCTTTTGTCTCGAAAACAAGTTTCCTGAAAACATTTTAATCTTATCCTGGGTTTTTTTGTTTTTTGCATATACAATAAATGCTTTAATTAAACTGACTTTTTTTTCGCTTGCAAGGTGAGGAAAATACAAGTCAGTGCCAATGTATTTTTTCATGTTATTTAGTTTATATTGTTTCATTGTCTTCATGCAACATCATTAATAATGCTTTTATATGTTTGTTTTTTCTGCATATAAAATGCTTTCATGACCAAAATATATTTATCTTTACATTTCATGTTAATTCCAGGTGGTCCTACCACCACTCACTCCTACGTGAGTGCCAATGTATTTTATGTTATACAATTTATGTACTTATATATATGAGCTGACTGACAGAAACCACACACACAATGAGGGGCAACACGACTCGAACAGAGGCAAACAGACATTATACACACAGGAGGACGATTAAGGGACATGGAGACACGTGGGAAGGCAGCTGCACTGAATCATAAGTATAAAGACAGAGGAAGGAAAACATCACATACGAGACTATCAAAATAAAACAGGAAGTAACACAATGATCCTCAGATTAAGACAGCGGTCCCCAGCCCCCGGGCCACGGACTGGAGTCGTTTGGTACCGGGCCGCGAGAGTTGAGGCTCAGGTGTGAAATTGCTAGTTTTCAGGGTTTTTATCATTAACTCGGTTTCCCGTGTTGTAGTTGTGCGTCTTATTTTGAAAGAAATATTTACGTGTTACCATAGCGACCAGAGAGCATTAAGGGGCAGAGAGGAGGATGTTGCTCTCAGTGTTGTTGGTACATTTCAGGAGGACGCTGCTAATAAAGTTACACAATTACACAGTGAATTTGTGTTTATGATTATATTTACAAAAGTTTTTGTCTTGGTCGTATCATTTCGTTGTATTTATCCGCGACACCTTAAAGGCCGTGAAAATATTGTCTGACATTAAACTGGTCCGTGGTGCAAACAAAGGTTGGGGAGCGCTGGATTAAGACATGTGAAGTTGACATTGAGACTGGGGATAAATACACGTGGAGATATGTCACATTGGAGAGACAACACAGAGAGGTGGATGCAGGAACATGTAGGGAGAAAACAGAGGGACTGGACTACAAATGTATTAACTTGACAAGACAGAGAATACAAGACCAGCCATGGAGAGGAAACGCAGAGAGACCAGACAGATGCGGAGACATGACTCATAACAAACACGGGGACACTGACAAGAGACTGACATGAGACTGGGAACATACTGGACACAAAAAGGGAACTGTGCAAGAAAGATCCAAGGACTGGAAATATAAATAATTAAAACTCAGAGACACAAAGAAGTACTAACAAATACAGGACTTCAACCTGAAAACAAAATAAACTACAAGAGCAACACAAAATTCAAAATACTGGGACAAAGACAACCTGTTTGTAAGCTGCACTAAAGCAGACTAACACGCTGGTGCAACTCTAGCTACATGCCATGAATCTGGGTATAGGCCCTTAATGTGGGCAGGCTCTCTTTGCTCATATTATAATTAAATACAATTACGTGTAATAACTCATAGCTTTGCACATAATGTATCTTTTCCATACTTTCTTTTGCCTAAAGTCCCTGCACATTGAATTTAGACCAGTTTCCTTGTAATTTAATTTTAATAATAATGGATTGGATTTATATAGCACTTTTCAAGGCACCCAAAGCGCTTTACAATTCCACTATTCATTCACTCTCGCATTCACACACTGGTGGAGGCAGCTACGGTTGTAGCCACAGCTGCCCTGGGGCAGACTGACAGAAGCGAGGCTGGTAGGTGAAGTGTCTTGCCCAAGGACACAACGACCAGGACAGAGAGCCCGTGGATCGAACCGGCGACCTTCCGGTTACAGATACGCTTCCCAACCCCCTGAGCCACGGTCGCCCCTGTAATCCGATTACTTTTTTTCGAGTAACGAGTAAAGTAAGGGATTACTGTTGCAAAAACGGTAATTGATTACCGTTACTTTCCCGTAGGAACGCTGCGTTACTGCGTTACTAAAACCGTGATTTTTTTGCGAGGATGTCTCATGACAGTGACGTAAGCGAGTGCGACGTTCGTGACAACAGCTGTGTGCAGATCAACAATGGATCATATATCGAGTGCGGGAGAGAGTATGAGCGTGCAGCGTTTAAAGCGTGGAAGTACTGACCTTACTTTGAGTTTGATTCCATAAAAAGTGACAAAAACATTAGTGTCCATTTTGCGTGGGAAGAGAACTTATTTTTACAGCGAAAAACCCCGTAACTTCCAAGCAAGCACCGAGTAGCTACGACGTGATGGGAAACTCACCCAACTCCTGCTTTACAGGTGAAAATAGAGCAAAAGGACCGCTGAGTCTTTGATTTTATTTACTTTCTGCTGTGTTTTACTTGCATCTATTTGAAAGACTGAGTGTAAACACAAAAAAATATTTTATTTCATGTGCTGGAATGTGCAGAAAATAGGTTTAAATGTTAAACTAATTTCTTCCAGTCAGAGAATGTTGCATATAATTTAATTTTTGCTTGATGCACAAAGTTAAAAGATTAAAACTAATAAAAAAGTTTTAAAAAGAGACTTTTCCATTTGATTACATTTTGTATGATGGATTATGCAGAAAAAGTAGAATTGGGCTGAAAGATCTATCGCTTTATCACCTATTCGGGTTGTAAATCGTGTTTTTAAAAAGTAACTAAGTAATTAATTACTTTTGAAAATAAGTAATCAGTAAAGTAACTGGATTACTTTTTGGGGAAGTAATCAGTAATTAGTTACTGATTACTTTTTTCAAGTAACTTGACTAACACTGGTGGGGAACACCCCACACCACATCAAGAACTCCACTCCACTGACTTCCAGAAACTTCCCCTGGATCCAGATGAAACCATGGTGTCCTTTGATGTAGTCTCTCTCTTCACCTGCATACCCACCACGGAGGCCGTGGAGACGGTCAGAAAACGACTACAAGAAGACAGCTCCTTAGAACAGCGGTCCCCAACCCCCGGGCCTCGGACCAGTACCGGTCCGTGAGTCGTGTGTTACCGGGCCGCGAGAGTTGAGGCTCAGGTGTGAAATGTCTGGTTTTTTAGGGTTTTTATTGGTTGTCAGAGTTATTTTGTTAGCGTTTTTATTGTTAACTCGGTTTTCCTGGGTCTTTTCACGTGTGTTATGAATAAATCTTCTTTTTTTCGGTATTGGCCAGTCCGTGAAAATATTGTCGGGCATAAACCGGTCCGTGGCACAAAAAAGGTTGGGGACCGCTGCCTTAGAAGACAGGACCAACTTCACACCCGATCAGATCTGCACACTGTTAGACCTCTGCCTCACCACTACATATTTCAAATACAACGAGGGTTTCTACAGACAAAAACATGGCTGTGCCATGGGTTTTCACACCTTGGCTCATGTGATTAGGTAGAGGATCATCAGGGGGTCCTTTGTCCCTCTTTGGGGGGAAACTCCCACGGGGTTTAAATCTGGGACTCTCCACCAGTCGCTCTTAGAACTGAGGAACTGGACTTAAAGAAGTCCAGACGATTTTCTTTCCAAGCTCCTTAGACAACAGTTAGTCTTGTATTGTCTGTAAAACATGTTTGTGGAAACATTTTTAAAATTACTCATTGATCCATCGTTTACACTAAGCTGTGACTTCTTATCCTTAGATCATCTTATTTGTTTTTTAAAACAATCATTTGCTAGCATAGGAAATGGGATAGCAGTGACAAGTAGCACAGCATCTTTCTAACAACATGAAACACGACTGTTAGAGTGAAAATGTTACAGTGAGAACATTTTACATTTGCTACAGTTACAGCTAACATCTTTACGTCATGCTGATTTCTTTTTCTTGGAATGAAAATTGTTTCAGCCTCCTCACCTCCACGCATGACCACAAATGCTACAGTAACCACTTCAACAGCCTCCTCCTCACCTCCACGCATTTCCACCAGTCCTACAGTAGCCACGTCGTCTGACTACTCACCTTCACACATGGCCACATATCCCATAGTAGCCACTTCGACAGGCTCACTTCCACGCACGACCACAAATGCTACAGTAGCCACGTTGTCTGAAATCTCACCTTCATCCACGGCCCTAAATGCTACAGTAGTTAGTCCATCAGTGAATTCAACTGCCACGTCTGGTAATGTATTCAGAGTTTATAGTTTCATGGATTATTGGCACAGCTGTGTGATAAAATCCTACATTTGTAGTTTAGCATCATGTCAGGTACAACCAGTCTGCTAGCTGTTAGGTATTTCTGCCTGAAGTTGACCTCCAGCCTGCTCTCACACAGCAATCAGAGCTCCTCCTGCAAGCACCTCAAATGAGACCTCACTCACACCCACTCCACCCAGCAACTCATCTGATTCTCAGGCCTCACCTGCAGACACCACAGTGACAGCTACCACTGAAGGTTGGACGTTTCTTTATTATACAGGCCTGCGATGACATTGATGTGAATATAAGCAAAGAACACGGCGCTGCTGAGTTACAAGTACCTGTAAGGTGCTCTGAGCTGTTGTACATTCATGCTACATAATCACAAACTAATTATTTTGTTCTTTTCTGATCTCATTTAAATGCATCGTTTCAGCCACCGAGACGACTCCTGAGCCTCCAAAGTGTGAGTGTCAGTTTAAAGATAATATGTCGTCTGCTTTCAAACACTAGTGATGCTGTCGAGCGTTTCTTACTTAGTGAAAGTTTATTTTTCTATCGGGTGTAAAGATTGTGTTTCAGTTTTAGCCAACGCTGGACTGTGGTCAACATCTGCATGAACAAACTGACTGAGATGAAACATTTCAGCAGCTGATTGATGTTAATGAACAAAATGTAACAATTTATTTGATTTTGTGCTCAGGTTCCTACACTGTCACACCCATCGAGTTTGGACTGCAGATTAATGTGATGAACTCCCCCCCTGGTGACTACAACATCGGTATTATTGAAGGAGGTCGACGAGTGATTGAAAAGACAGCCAACTTTAATCACTCTGGTCAACACAACATCCAACGCCTGAAGCCCTGCACTGAATATGAGCATCAAGTTGCATTTATTCACAGTGATGGCAATAAAACACTCCAGTGTACCTACAATGGAAATAAAACTAGAACAAATAAAATGAGTGAGTACAAAAAATTCATATTGTTGTTTCACCTTCTTGTAGTTTAACAAACTTGATATCAAATATATTTGTGCATCACTTGTGTGTTTCAGGTGAGACGGACATTACAGGGCAAAGCAGCATAAATGGATGTGTTTGTTACCAGAGCAACTGGGACATCAGCTCTTCAATATCAGCACCAAATGTAACTTCAGCTGATCAGTGCAGCAGTGACAGTAAAAGCTTCTGTGTCAAACACAGAGACATTTGCTCTGATTTTGAAACAACCTTCACTTCAGGAAACTGTCCTTCACTTAGCATCACCACAAACATCATTGTTGGTTCGTACAAAACATTATGCCTTGAATTGAAATTCATATTCTTTAGAGCTAATTCAATGTTTAGTGCTTTTGCTTTTTTTTAATTTCCTCAGATTTATATAATTCAAGTGAAATTAAACTGAGTGGTTCCACTGGACTTCCTGCAGTGATACGGCCAACGTTACCAACAATATCAGAGTGTAAAAATATCACAGTTAATTACACTTGTTCAGGTAAGTGGAATATCCGCGTCATTATGAGTAGAGTTGATCTGAAAAGTCCTGACATGAGAGGACAGAGTGCTTTGTGCTCTTTGTGAATCTATTTTTATTCTCTATTTGAATATAAAACCAAAGAATAACTGCTGCATGGTACAAAACATTATTGTCGTCCTCGTTTGTCCTCAGAAAAAGACAAACCTGATGAGGTGAACAAACCGCTGTCTGAGCTGGAGCCCTTCACAGAATACATCTGTACTGGTCTGATCTTAAACAACAACATTAGCACGGATAAGACAACTCCACCCGTCCACCTTAACACTGACTGTGGTGTATTGATATTTAACTTACCTCAGAGGGATGAAGCTTTTCCTCCTCAGATAGTTTGAAGTGACACAAACTAACAGGTGCTTCACTGTTACTGTTTGTTTCAACAGATCTTACAATAAACTTGGAGAAGAAAACAGCCAATACTTCCATTGAACTGAGCTGGAAAACAACCAGTAAGAACTGTGACAGTGTCCTTCACACCCGTCACCATCTCTCATATGACTGCAGTTGTTCTCCCAGTGAGAAAACAAGTAAGTCCAATCATTTAGATTCACTTTGATTCAATTTGTTTTGTTTTTCTTTATTATTTTTTTTAAATATTGAAATTTCCCACACGTGGGACTAATAAAGGTTATCTTATCTTATCTTATTTGAAAATTTAAATATACAGAAGTGTTTATATTTTGAGCTAATAATTTAGTAAATATAACTGCTGGAAATTTAACACCCATCACTAAACACATGAAATATGATCCAAAATAATGATATGTCACTGCATTATTATCTTATACTCAGATCTCCAACCTGTTATGTTCAGTCTGCTGCTCATGTCGTTGTCGTGTTTACTAAAGCCAGCAGGTCAAAGTCACCTGAAGTCTCTTTAGCTGGACCTGCTGATTTAAACCACAAAGAGTTCATGAACATTATGTTACAGGAATCACAGGAATCACAAAGCTTCAGTCTGATGGAGGAACGTGTGAGATTACTGGACTCAAACCATTCACTGATTATACCTGTGGAGTCCAACCCAAATACAACGGCAACACAGTTTCTAATAAAAAGAAAGAAGTTACACTGAAAACTGCCTCAGGAGGTAAGTTACCAAACTAAATATTCAGAATTACACCTCATAATAAAGCTGAACCCTTCACTTATCAAAATCAAACTTTGTTTAGCTTTATTTTTTATATCATTCTAAAACACAACATGAAGACTTTGGTGGTGAACAGCAGAAAATAAAGTTACAAAATAATGTTTTCATAAAGAAGAATAAACTCGAGCTCATTTATTTTAGTGAAAGATTGGAAACAAATGTTATTTTTCAGTGTGACAGTCCTGATTATAATTAATGTGATTTATATATATTTTAAGATAAATGTCATGAAACAGAGAGCATCCCTCATATCAACTTAACTAAATCCGACTCTCTGAAACTTTACAGTGAACATTAAAACATGCTGAGTCATCAGTGAAGAAACGTGACAGTAATTATGACGTTCAGTCGTTTAAGCAGCGCTGATTCAGACTCTTGTTCTCTGGGACTTATAGAAATGTGTCAGTTTGTTAATTTTCTTTACTCGTTCATATTATTCTGGTGGGAAAATGTGTTTAATGTTAAGAGATAACTGAAGTTCATTCACATGTTTTCTGTTTTTTAAAGTTACATATCTGTAAATAAAATGTAAACTGGGCTCCATGAAAACAAAATGATAAATTAATTCTTCAATAATTAATAATTAATTTCTATTATGAATTGTTTTAACATTGCAAACATAAACATGTTTACTTTCACATGTTTTGTCTCATTGCTGATGGACATAAAAAAATGAATCTTAAAACTATGATCCCTGTTTTCATTTCCTTACAGAACCCGACGGTTCCCCTACAGTGACTGTGACTGTGCCAGAGAATAATGTGATTAAAGTAGAGTGTCACCATGGAGGCAACATTAGAGGACCAATAGAAAAAAGAAGATTCATAGCACGTCTTCATCCTGGTGGTGAAAACAAACTACAGAATAAAACAGATTGTAAGTTTGAATTCAAGGATCTGAGCTACTCTACAGCATACACAGTGGAGGTTTGTATCATCCTACTTTTTAGTATATGATTATTTTATGGCTGCTTTATTATAATGGTGTAATTTCTTATGAATGAACATCTGAAACATCTGTATTTATAGGTGACTGTTTTCAACGGATACTTTGAAAGCAAACCGGGCAGAGGAACTGCTGATACTTGCTGTAAGTATGGATTCAATGACACAGTTTGTTGGATAAATCAGTTTACATGTTACACACACACACACGCACACACACACACACACACACACACACACACACACACACAGGTGTCTGTTTTTAACAGACAAGTTGAAAGTGAAGCCAAAGCCAGCACTCGCTGTACTGTTCACACAGTGAAATAAAGTATAAATATTTTTACTCTGCTGGGTAACATGACTTCTTTGTATCTTGAATATTAAAGCCACTGTTTGATATTGTTTGAACCTGTTTTCAGACAATGACAAAGCTGTCGTTGGTTTTTTGATCTTCCTCATATCCGCCGCTCTGCTTCTGGCGGCCTGCGTGTGCTACAGGAAGCTCAGAAAGCGTAGGAGGTAAAGGCCACGCATCCAACATCGTTAGTTTATATTCATCTGTTATCAATGATAAAACTGTTTGTTGTAAATTAATTTCAATTTATTATAGATGACATTTATCTATGGTGATGAGTTATGTTCAGTTTTTACACAGTAGGATGTTAACTGTTAAGTAAATCTTCTCTCCACAGTGACGTGGATGAAAATGTGGCCTCAGAAGCAAGTATGTAGATATTTAGCTGCTGTTACCATGAACTATGTAAATGTTAATACTTTGCTACATTGTAACTATTTGTAGTTGTAAAGAGTCTTAAATTGGTTTAGAATATTTTAATTATTTTGTATTTATTTTATAATTTTGTCCTTCTGTTTTAAATCCTCTTTACCTTCATTTAGTTTCAGGAGTAGTTTTTCTTTCAGTCTCGTTTTTATTGCTTTAAAATATTTAGTTTGAATTTAGTTTTTAGTTGTTATTTTTCTCTTTTTAATTATTACACAGATTTAGGAAATATAGGTTAAATAATTTGATATTTCCATAAAAACACAACCCTTTGTGAAAGCACGTCACTCACATAAATCTAAATGTCAAGTCTTAAAGCATCTGTACCAAAGCCTCGTCAGGTTTGTTGTGTTTTGCCAAAACTACAAAGACTCAGACTGAGACCATTTCCTGTAAACCAAAGGATTCCAACTCGTCCTCGAGAGCTGCTGTCCTGCAGCTTTTAGATGCATCCTTGTTCCAACACATCTGCATTGAATGAATGGTTTGTTATCAGGCCTTTGCCAAACTTGATGACATGCTGAACAGATAATCCATCCATTTGATTCAGCTGTGTTGGAGCAGGGATGCATCTGAAAGCTGCAGGACAGCAGCTCCCGAGTTGGACATCCCTGCTGTACACATTCACTTTATTTTAAATAGTTTCAACAGGTCACAACATTATTTCAGTTGGTTTCATTTTTGCAGATATTTTTTAACTGGCTAACTAAAATGTTTCATCATACCTAGTAATTTTTTTTAGTTACTGTAAGTATAATAAAACTGGTTGCAGCAGCAGTTATGTTTCATAATCGTGCTGTGGTTTGATGCTTTGTCATGTTTATTGTTGTTTCCTTTGTCTTATCACAGTTTACATGAACACACGACCTCCTGGGTGGCGTCATAAAGAAGCTCATTAACCAAGAACATCGCGGAGCATCAAACTAAATCTCCACAAACTCTTTATCTTTAGTATTTAAGTTGTTCAGTTTTCATTTGGTCATTTTTCCATTTTAGCAATAAAAAACTATTTTGTTTACATTAAGCCCAAATCTCCATGTTTTTTTTTCTTAAATAGACTTTTTAATTACTGAAATAAACATTAAAAATGCACTATAAAAATTTATGTGTATAACGTTAATAAATATAAATATTTGGGGTTTTTGTTTTGTTTTCAGTCACCGTTAGATTACAGGTAAATAAATGTAAAGATAATAACACATAATAATGTATGAAGGTGTTGTTGATTATTTAACATTGTTCAGATTTACCTTGAAGTCACCAGAAACTCAGCCTAAATTATTCCAGCAGCAGCTTCACTACACGCAAACAAACTTTTTTTATGACAAAATATCAGCTCTGACTCTGATCTCATAATATTTTACACCAGCCTAAAATAGGCTTTTTATTTTTTACATTAATAAACTTGATAAGATGAAGTTTCAGTTCTAGATCTGAAATATAGAAATCACAAAAAAGCTAATTCTCTATAAAAAACAAGCAGCTGTAACTGTTCTGTGCCTAAAAGTTATGATAATCACTTGTGCCATAAATAGTAATAATAACATGAGCTGAAAGAATATATGTGACAGTGATGGACACTATCATGAACTGTATGATACAGTGAATGTATTTAAAAGCCACTGAAAGCACTAAACTCAGATGAATGTGTCTTTATTATTAACATAGTTTCGAGGCTGACATTAACATCGACTAATAGAAAGTTAAAAGAAAACTTTGTGGTTTAGATCGAAGTTTCCTGTTCGAGGTAGCAAAGCGGAAATGTGACTTTCTGTAAACAAAGTTTCAGTTTGTGAAAACTGACAGTCAAGTATTAAGTATCTGCCCTTCCCGATTTCTTAGTTTTTGCATATTTATAATGATAATAATAATACATGGTATTTAAAAGTGCCTTTAAAACACCCAGGGACAATGTACAGAGCAAATAAGACAAGCATCAAACCAGGAAATAAACACAATAATAAAAGAAAGTTTAAGAGCATGGAGACGTTAGAGTAGGCTGTCTTGAAGAGGTGGGTTTTGAGGGTGGACTTAAAAAGGAGGGAAATTTATCACACTTACATGTTTAAGATCATCAAACAAATTTTAATATTCAACAAATATGAAAGTCACTTTTTAAATGATGATTTTATTTATTAAGGGAAAAAAGGCATCCAGACCTACCAATCAAACCTATGTGCCTCCCCCCCCAATAATGATTTACCTAAATTTCCTGAAAAGCTAAGTTCAGGTTCACTAGCCCCGCCCACATCTGGTTACTGCCAGATCAGCTGAATCACTTAAAAGAATCGACCTGAGAAAATGGAGCACGCTAAAAGATTTCAATAAGCCTTCATGAGCCTGTCTGTCAGTCATTTCCTTTATTCACAAATAGAGAAAACCCACAACAGTAACAGCAACAGCCTCCTCAGAAGTGACCTAAACATCTGAACAGCTGCAGTGTTCATGATTCAACAATAGGAAACAAACAGGGCATCTATCCTGATAACCACCAAGACCTGTTTGTTTTTGGGGTTTTTTTGCCTGTCCCGTTGTCTAAAAGCAAAGAAAGATGCCCAACGGATTTACTTTACCAAGTGGACCATCCCAGCCTTGCCGTAATTGTCTATTTGATTCACCTTTTTTTTTATTGTTTATTTTATTTTATTTTCACTTGCTAAATACGGGACAGATTTGACTGAGGAAAAGAAAGAGGGAAAGAAAAACAGCGGGGAAGAGGGACGGGGATAAAGGGCAAAAAACAAAAACCAACTAAATAAGCAGACAAAAAATACATACATCAATCACCTGTTGAGAATGAAAAAAGAGAAAACAAGCAAAAAAAAGAGCAATATAATAAACAACAACATCACGATGATCTATGGGACTATAACAGTAAATACTAAATATTAAACATTATTGTGCAGCACGTAAGATCGACAGCGCACAGTGTGCTTTGAGGTAGGAGCCAAAAAGGGTGTAGTTTGTGTGTGTGAGCACCCGTGTGTACACCTGTGAGCATGGACGCGCTTGTTTTTAAAAGGTTCCTTCATGTAATGATCTGCTAGAGGGTGTGGGGGGGCCACAGCCCCGTCCTCCAGGGCATGAAGCAGGTATGGAGGAGATCAAAACTCCAGACATCCAGAGGCCCCCAGAACACAAGAGACCAAGGAAGACCAACAGAGGGGCAGCCGTGCCACTGTCCCAGAAAGAGCTGAGGAGAGCCCCAGATGAGGGGTCACTCAGCAGCCGCGGAGCAGAAGCCGGGGGGGGTTGCAGCGACGCGCCCGTGAGCTCCGCCGGCAGCCAGCTGCGCCAGAGTGACCGAGCCCCAGGCCGAGAGGCCGAGGGCACCCCACCCCCGAAGTGGCCCGAGCGAGCCCCAGGCTCCAGGCCCCGATAAGCAGCCGCCAAGGAGTGAGCCGGTGTGTACCTGGACGCCCATCCTCGGACACAAAGAACCACCAACGCACCGATGTCTGAGGGCGTCTGCCACCGGCAGGGGAAGTGGTGGGGGGAGATAGGCCTCCAAACCTTGGAGGACCTGAGATGTCCCCAGAGAGGTGGCGTCTGATACCCGACCTGACATATGGACACAGACAAACAGGCACACACAGATACAAACATCCATTCCCACCCTCATGCTCTCATATGCAATTACTCAACACTCACCCAACGTGGAGACAGACATAGAGAGACACTGTACACACAATCACACTCCCCAAGCGTACTAAGAACCGGGTCTAGGTACCTTTGCCCCTGGAGGGGGAACTGCACCCAGACCCAGGTGGTGTTACCCTTTTCCCTGGGGTGGGGAGAAGCAGACCGCCCCGACTCGGCAGCAGCAGGGAGGCCCCACACTCCAGACCCCAGTCGGACGGCCAACTCCTCCTCCCAGCCCCCCCACTCCAACAGGCAGCAGAGAACGGGGGTGTGTGAAGACTCCAAACCTCCCTCCACCCGCTCATATGTAGTGTTGATGTATGTGTGTTCTAAGGTGCCTTTAAAACCCAGGAGGGCATGGAGCTACCTGCCAGAGAGCAGCAGGTAAGCGCATAGCCCCTCCTGATAGCCCTCAGTGTCTACGTGTACACCCTGATGGTCTTTTGGAGTCCGTGTAGCGTGCCCACCCCCAAGATCCTATATGTATGTCTTATGAGAGTGTGAGTAATGTAGCTGTCTAAGTTGTGAGATAAAATTGAGGCACAGGCAGCCAGAAGGGGACAGAGGGGGGGGATGCCTCCCCTGCACCCTGGTGACACACCTTTACCCCAAGGCCCTGCATGTGTGGGTGATGGTGGTGGAAACCATCTCTGCCATCAACTGTTGAAGGTGTTTCTGGGGCAGATAACATTGCAGCGTTATGGAGACAGCATTACAGTGCGTCGTTTAACTGTATAAAAAGTGAACCATATGAGGACAATTCTGACATGAGTAATGACACAATAAGTGTAAGGACACATGAGGTATATGAAGCCATTCATAGGTTATCTGATAACACAAACTGTAATGTTTTTTCATAACTGAAGTCATATTTCTGTCATAAGTGTAAATCTAACATGTAATCTTTCTGAAAACTCTACAGTCACCTTCTTGTGATAATCAGCTGTTATATTACTAAACAATCAGTATTTCAATGATTTCATTGAGTTTGTCATTAAAATTTAAACAGTCTAACTTTCAGTTCACGTCTACATGAGTGCAGCTGTCTTTGTTCAGTTATTTTTAGGTAGAAACAAATATTTAGATGAACATACAAACAGTTATGATGGAACTACTGGTTCGATATCCTTACAACGGAAATATTCCAGCTCTTACTGTCAAATTTGTCATTGTACTTATGTGACCCAGTGTTAGTTTTATTTCGTTGTTTATTGTATTTTTCTACATGTTTCCTGTTTTATTTTGAAGGAGTCTTGTGTTCTTTGCACATTGTAGTTAGTTTCACTTCCCCTGTCCTGCCATTATGTTCCTGTTAGTCAGCTGTTTCCTCATGTGTTCCCATTTCCCCTGATCACCTTTGTGTGTATCTAAGTCCTCTGTTTTCTGTATGTCTTTGTCAGGTTGTCTGTTTTTCTCACCATATTTTGGTATTTCCAGTCAAAGATTTTCATAGTGTTCATTTATTTCTACCATCAGCCAAAGTAAAGGCTCGCGTTTTGTTAACCTGCAACTCCTCTGTCAGCATCTGCTTTTGGGCCCTGTTTCCGAACAAACCGGCGCACCCCGCCGTGACAAAATAAAGTTAAACCTATGATAAACGCCTCGCCTTTTGTTTTAACTCGGTTCTGTGTTCTTCCGTGTTTGCACTCGGGCCCTCCTTCCCACTCCCACACACTGTCTGAGTGCTTCAGTGACCCTCAATTCTTCCGGTGAGCCCACAACACCTGTACCTTGGGCCTTAGCAGGAAAGTCATCTAATTGGTCGAGGAGGCCATGTTTGCATCTGCATAGTCAGCGACAGTAAATATCCTGATTTTAAAAAGGCAACATTTTTTGGAGGCAGATTTTTTATTCCTGAACGTTAAAAATTAAAAGATGCTAGTTTTTTCATTAAAGTAAAATCTTATGATCAAACTTCACTTTACATGTGTCTTAATCTGAGACAAAAACTGAGCTGCACAGCACGCAGCATTTGTTTCAAAGCTTCGTATGAAAAAAAGTAGATGCAGTGTTTTAAGTTTCAGTGGTTCATTTTTTCAGCATGTATATGAAGAGGAGGTGCAGCTTCTGTTGCAATCTGTGAATATCTTTCTGTGGTTTGCACTTATTTCTGTACACATATGAAGCTCAACCGCTGAATATGCTCGCAAACCTGGAGAGGAGCTTTTTACCAACCTTTAAACATCACTGGATGGAGCAGTGAACACGAGCTTTGTGATTTCCCACAAAATCATAGAAACAGTGAACCATGGGGAGTGTTTTGTTGGACTGTGCCGTGCCCGAGGCACTGGAGAACTTTAAAAACAAAAAAAGATAAATCAAGAACATTATAATTGTAATTGAAAACCTCATATTTAGTTGAAAAACAAGACAGATAATTTTAGCCTTTTGTCAAACGTTGTGATGTGTATCGATCTTTGTATATGGGATAAAGGAAGCGTTCAGTGAAACGGGGCGATTTGTTCACGGAGGTAATAGGATGCTTGGTTAGGTCGGGGTTGGAATTGGATGAGTGTTACAACTTACAGTGATGTCACTAAAACAGTTAGAGCCCCCATACTAACCTGCCTACCCCAACTTACCTACACCATAACCCTAGTCTTCATGCAGATTAGCGGCGGGCTCTTTAAACACTCAACCCAGTAACCCGGTTAAGCCCCCAGCCAGCTGGGTACTCACCTGACAGCCCTGGAAGTGTCCCCGAGACGAATGCTCTAACCGCACAAAAAAAAACAAAACCAAAAAAACAAACCAACAAGTCCAAAAGGAACACGCTGCTTCACCTGCAAAGGGAGACTCCACAAAACACTTATCACCCCAGAGAAGCCTGCAATCACTGCTAAGAGGCCACACAAATCAATCAACAAACCCACCATACTGGGACCAGATCCACACAACCAAACCCAAAACGGCAACCAATAAATCAAACGCAAATGGACGAGCCCCCACGAGTCAAAAAACAAACAGTGGTGTGTGTAATCAGTACCATCAGTGGTGTGTGAAGGGATGGATGAGTGGAAAATGTTGCATGTAATAGTGTCAAAAGCAAAAACCAAACCTAACGCAGCCAGAGTCCAACCTGGTGTCTCAGACCCAAACTATGCCCTAAAGGCTTTTTATATAGAATCAATAATTATTGATTTAATAATTATTTCCTCAGAAATTCTCATTATGAGTTATCAAAGTGCAGATAGTTCAGAGGGAAACAAAGTTGGTACTTATTTAGAGCGTAAAGCTTCAACTTATGTAAATCTGAAAGTAACTGTGTGCAAAACCAAATCCTACCACTACACTGGTTGTTTGAGAAGGTTGATGGTGCCAACACTGGTGGAAGGGAGCAGTGGGTACCATCAACAAGGATGTTATGGAGTAGGCCAGATATGTGAAGAGAATTGCAGCTCATTTCATCTTCATTTGAATTTAAATTTGTTCTGAATGCGTGTTCATGTGTTGCTGGGTCTTGCACGGAGCACAGATGTGCTCATGTGGCAAAATAGACTTGTGTAAAATTGGCCTTTGATGTTGTAAAATAACTTTAAGTAAACCTTAGAAAAGTAATTTTGTGTTGAATTTGTCCAGCTTTCGTACATTACATCGTTTTACTTTCATACTTACCCTTATGATGCAAGACCGTTTGTTTTTTTCCACAAAGCTATATTTCTCATCCATTTATTCGCTTCCGCTTCTCCTTTTCAGGCTCACGGGGAAGCCTGTCCCAGCTGTCATAGGGCAAAACATTTAGATTTATTAATTAACCTATCCCCACAAACTGCATGTCTTTGGACTGTGGGAGGAAGCCGGAGCAGTTCTCAAACACAGGGAGAACATGCAAACTCCAGCCTGATGGTGGAATTGAACTCAGGACCTTCTTGCTGTGAGGCAACAGCGCTAACCACTGTGCTGCACAGCTATATTTCTTTAAAACTATATATCAGATCCACAGTGACTGTTCCCAGGGACGGACAACATCCTGAAACATACGTACATGTTTTAGTTGGAAGCATTACTGTCATGGCCTCACTTTAAAGTCACGTTAGGTAAGAGCTGGCACAGCTCACCCCACTCTCCCCTACTGTACATATTGTTATGAAATAAGTACAAAATGTACAGTGGCCTTTGAATGTGTCACATTGTTTATAACTAAGTAACTGTTTTGCTGCTACTTAGTGTTTTACTGTCATTTCTGTCTCCATACAGACCCCAGCCATGCACAAGT
The DNA here is from genome assembly GCF_051167445.1 of Perissodus microlepis. NCBI lineage: Eukaryota > Metazoa > Chordata > Actinopteri > Cichliformes > Cichlidae > Perissodus > Perissodus microlepis. Next base: position 1,352,219 of record NC_140477.1, on the reverse strand, counting down.
CATCGGGATCCTTGGCAGCAGCATCACCCTTCAATTTACTTTCAATGTTAGCATCAATGAAAACAGTCACATTGGAATTTATACAACAGGCGAGAAAAAGATTGATGATTGTAAAAGTGGGAAAAGTTCCTTTGATATTTACCCCCCAAACAATTCTGTATTTTACCACATCACAAATCTCACTCTAAGCCACAGTAACGCCTACTGGGCCAGTTTATTTGGTGCTATCCTGATAAAAAGTAATGAAGTGCAGCAGGAACACACACAGTACAGGTAAGGACATTTGTCATCATTATAAACTACACACAATGGAAATGACACCAACTGTACTATATGAAGTGAAAACATGCACAGTTACAGTTTCAGTGATGAAATATCTCAGGACAATAACTGACCTCGTTTCTATCAGTGAGTTAAAACTGCAGGATTGTTCATCGAGGTTTAAAGCGGGCCTGGATGATCCAGAATAACATGAGAACTTGGATTTGATGGGCAGATTAATCCAGGTTAATGTTTAATGAGGTAACTTTTCGTGTGCTGTAGGGTTACTTCAGCAGCAGCATGGAGATACTTACTCAGTGATAACAACATTTTGTCGTGCCATAGTCCACTTTCACCTTCAGTGTTTTTCTTCTCATCCGTGCGATGCATTCATGGGATTCATGTAGCTGACCCACAGAGGAGGGAGCGTAAGCAGAGTAACCTGTCGGTGTTCATGGTTAATGTTATATCACATAAAAGAAAGGAGACATCGACTGAAGGTTAAAGGTGATGATGCTGATTAGATTTGCTCACCAGGTTCTTGCTTTAAAGTGTGGAGGGGTCGGAAATCAGCCGTATATCTCATCACACGTCTGCTTAAATCTTGTTAAATTCAGTCGTCTAAACCCACACGCAGCACATAGTACATAATAACAGACTGTACAACTATTATCTGAGTTTTCCCCACAGTGCACATGTTTAAACTACCCAGTATCCTTAAACAGCCTCTGAATAACTAAAATATAATATTTCTGATGTATGGAACTGCGATCAGATTTATGTAGCTTAGCTATTAATCGAGTGCTGATTAATAAGTAGAGCTCGAACAGTGTTTAAATCCACAAGTACTCGCAGACCATATATGAAGATTTTGGCCAATGAAAATAATCTCTTTCTCTACGTGGCCTCTGTTTTCAGAAAGTCTACTAGTCTAGTTATACAGAAGAAGTCTGTAGGAAAACAGCGCTCAGCTCCACTGATCTGTGACCTCAGAAAACATCAGGGGTGTCCACCTCCAGGCCTCGAGGGCCGGTGCCCTGCAGGTTTTACATGTGTCCTTGATCCAACACAGCTGATTTAAATGGCTAAATGACCTCCTCAACATGTGACCCAGGGTGAATCTAAAACCTGCAGGACACCGGCCCTCGAGGCCTGGAGTTGGACACCCCTGCTGTAGACACTCACGGTTGTACGTCTCTCCTGACATCTGTAATTACTTTAATTATTAACCTGTAGCCACTGATTTTTCAGTCCAGGTATTGTGTGATGTGGCATACCTGAGCATTTTCTCCCACCGTTTCCTTTCCTTGTGAACGGCGTCTTGAAGCCACCTTTCCACTGAGACCAGCTGAGGTTCCAGTAAATAGTAGAAAGGCCAACTGAAGGGTCAGATGTGTCTTTCAGTCAGATTTTGAACTCTGCCGAGTTTTAAGCTATTTACTTTTTCACCTTGTTGCTCCAATTTCATGCTGTCGAATTGTGCAATCATTGACATTTTTCATAGATTCAACAAAATAAAATAAAATAAAATAAAATTGGCTCTTTGCTAAGTCGTCTGTTAGATTGAATCACAAAACTGGTTAAAACTTTGATTTAAGTGCCTTTTTTATGCTTGATTGACTCATATATGGTGTTCAGTGTTTCAACAAACAAGTAAAAAAAACAAACAAAAACATTCTTTGTATAACTGAGTCTTTCCATATCCTCACCGTACTCTACAGGAGCCTGTATTTAACGCATAGTCTTTGCCTTTGAATTTGAACCTCCTAGGACCTGGTGCCCACATATGTGGACATCACGTTTTGGGTTGTCCAGACAAAAATACTAAACTTTGCTCTACTGCCATTGTTCTATTGAAATTTAAAACCTTCATATGTGGATTTTATTTACCAAAAATCTGGTAATTCTTTGTTTTTACATTCATCAGGTCCCAATCAGCCCAAATAGCAAAGAGAAATTTAAAAAGCAGAAGTGTGGACTCGAGTCACATGACTTGGACTCGAGTCAGACTCGAGTCATTAATTTTATGACTTTAGCCTTGACTTGAAAAAATGTTCTAAGACTGGGACTTGACTTGGACTTGAACCGGTTTACTTGAAAAGACTTGATATTTCACCCCAAATCTAAAATTTAACACACATATTATACAGAAAGTGTGCACCATTAATTCAATTAATTCATTCATTTATTCCAACCACACTCCGTACGTATGTGTGCGTGAGCTGTAGCGCAGCCAATCAAATTAACCAGATTTTTTTAAGAAGAAAAATGCTCAAAAATGCTGCAAGGAGTTATTTTTTTCAGGTACATAAACTATGAAGTAGTCAACAAAAAAACGAAATGCAATATGCAAAACATGCAAGAAGAGAATCACATACAGAGATGGAACAACTTCCAACTTTGTCCGACAGTTGAAGTTGCATAAAGAACGGTAGGTGGTGCTTCTCTTTTGCTACGATGAGATAGCTGACTTCATCTAACTTTGTGATGTCAACTAACTTTAATGTGTATGATATTTTTGTCATGCTATTTTAAAGACTCGACTCTGACTTGAGGATAAAGACTTGAGACTTACTTGAGACTTGCAAAACAATGACTTGGTCCCACCTGTGTTAAAAAGCCATGAAAGAGTTCGGGTCCTAGGAGGTTGAATCAGGAGGGTCTGATTACTCAGCCCTGATCGTGACTCGGTAGTTGTAATTTTGTAAATATAAAAGTAGAGTAAATATAGGTGCACATCCTGATTATTTTCGTGCTTTTGCTGCATATTAACATATTTAGATTTTGTTTTACCTTCTCATCTGATCTGAATGTGTCCTGCAGCCACTGAAACACCCGCTGAGCCTCCACAGTGTGAGTAGCATTTAAAAACACACTAATCTTGTTGCCAGAGGTTGATGTCATTAGTCTGATCTGTGTAAATTCATTCAATAGTTCTGATGGATGTGAGAGGAAATGCATTTTTCTTTGCCTGTAACACCAGCTGACTCTCTCTCTATAAACCATATTAACAACCCTACTTGTCAGAAGCATTTCCTGTTCTTTTCATAATACCATATTAAATGTATATACGTCTTATTCTACATGTTGAATGTCACCACTTGGATATTCTTCTGTTATACAGACAATAGTAATGCTGTCATCACTGTTATCTTTGTGTCTTTGCCTTCATCACGTCTTCGGCCCTGGTTGTGGGAGTCTACACGATCTACCATCTGAAATGCATCAAGTCCAGAAACTAAACAATCACAGACGCTTAACAGAAGACAGACGAGTCTGATGGAGCCGATCCACGTGTCGTATACTTTCAGTTCATAAATAACATAATGACCTTTCTGACACATCTTAAAGATATTTTTTTTCCCTTTTCAGTTTTGACATCATGCTATAATTCTTTTTATGCTTTTTATAAGTAGAAAAATTAAATACTAGCTTCTATTAAATAAAAGCAAAAGTAAACATGGAAGTGTAGCAGAGGGTCTAAATACCTTTAGATGAAATGATTTGTTAACATTTTATTTTTGGGCTTTTACATTTGAAACTATTCTGTAGAAAAACTTCAACACAGTGGATGACATCAAAGGTTCTTTTACAGCAAACTTGATACTTGTTACATGTTGTGTTACATTTATACGGTGATTTCCTGTTTGTAATAAAACTTGTGTGTGTAACAAATTCTTATAATATGCAGCTATCCTATCAGTAAATAACACTGAAATGACGTCAGTGAGTTCAGTTTTCAGGATGAGCCTAATTTATCTGCACAGATGTTGAGCTGAATTGAACAAATATGAGGAACGAAAGTTTTCTGAAGTACAAACCAATGAAAGTTACAACTTACCTTTAAGCTGGAACACTGTGGTATCCTTACAAGTGAAATATTCCAGTTCTTACTTTGAAATGAAGTAAAAAGGACCAGTTTTACCATCCAGGCCCCTAAAACCCAAAATTAAAACCAGGGTCTCAAACTTACATGAGCTGCGGGCCACTGCTGACACTGGTCTCATTGGACGGTCGCTTTAGTGTTCAAGTAGTACAAAAAACAAGAAAACACAGAAATATTTCAGAAAATGTTATTTTTAACATTTCAAATATCTCTTTAAGAACTTATTTATGGGCCACAAGTAGGAGTGTCATGTGCCACAAGTGGCCCCCGGGCCGCATGTTTGGCCCCTGGGCCGCATGTTTGGCCCCTGGGCCGCATGTTTGGCCCCCGGGCCGCATGTTTGGCCCCCGGGCCGCATGTTTGAGCCCTGTGACCTGTAGCTCTGCTTGTGTTTTTGCAGAGAAAGCACGTTTGTCACAATCGAAACCTTCTCCAAGAAAAACAAGACAAAAGGAAGAAAAATGAAATTTGAAAGCTTTATTACATCGAGTTTGCATACAAGGTGTGTCACGGGTATGTTTCTGACATGAAATGTTCACTGAGAAAACTAAACTAACAAAACAATAAATATCAATTACCAGTACTTTGCATTGTGGCCGACACCTGGACTCTTCAATACTATGCTGAGGAGGACACGCGGAAAATAAACAGGGCAAAGCTAAAAGAGGCACAGTGGAGCGCTGCGATGCGTTGCATCAAGACAACACGAGCGCCGTGATGGTTAAAGTGACCGAGCGCTGTGTGAGGACCAACAGAAGAAACAACGTCTTTGTTTCTGCGTATTAACATTTGTTCCACATCTGCGGCGCTCTGCTGCTGTTAGAAATGCACTTTAACATAAATGATCAGGTGCCTTAATTAGATATGCTTCAAAGAAAAAGCATAAAAGGCCCTGAAACACTAAGCGCAGGAATTCTGTATAGCATCAAAGCAAAATATTTAATAAAAATAGTGCCACAGCTCCTTTAAAAACTCTAAAATACTGCAATGTTTTGGTGCTACACAGACGAGATTAACAGGACTGCAGGTGAAGATGATGAAAATTTAAGAGAGCAGAAACACTTTTATCGCCATGGGAACGGGAAACAACGAAGGAACAAAATCTAGGACGAGGTGAACGACAGCAAACACCAACTGCAAACACTGCGTTTGTAAGTATCAGACAAATAACTGCAACATTTTCTGTGAACACAAAATAACCTGCGCTGTCTCGGACCTGGAAGCTCGGACTTCGTATGTAACACAAGAATGTTGATAAAAACAAACATTAGAAACAGAGGACGTGTGCGTTTACAGGGTCTGACGCTAACGTGTAAGACACTGAAATAAAGCAGTGTCGAACCTCGTTTACAGGCTACACCTTCGCTGCATCGTCGCTGTCGTTACGTAAACCACTTCCTGTTTCTATTTAAGTCGTTTCCCTCTAAAGGCACAAACGGATCATTTTAATGGTTTCCTTTGTTATTCTTTGGTGGTGTTTATTTCCAGGTGCAGTACAACTAAATGTTTCCCCCTCAGTACAAATCTTTGGTAAAGCCTAGAAATCATAAAGATGCTTCCCCACATGTAAACCGTCTCCTCTCCTCTGATTGGCTGTTACCTGTGCTGTACTTTTAGCATGGATCAGTAACTTCTCACTTGTTACATAAAAGACACACGCACTGCAACTTACACAGCAGCATTAACACAGTTTTGTGTAGCTAATCTACTTTTCTGATGGCTCGGACACAAACGAAACTCTGCAGCTGCAGTTCATCTCTCGTTAGTTCAATCATGGAGGGAACCGTGTTGGTATCAGTGAGGAAGTGAACGTCACATGTAACAATGCTGCTGTTACAGTTTCTTTGCCTGCTCGGCTGTCAGAAAAGACACACTGTGATATTTTCAAAGACAATACATGGGCGTCACAATGACTTACATTCAAAGTGTTGTGGAGACATTTGCTCGTGTCCCCCAGCACAGCTGTAGTCTACCCTCTAAACGATCCTTCCTTTTCTAATACATTCATTAGACATGATCACCCTGCCAGCCTTCCAGTACCAGGGTAAAAAGTGCAACACAACAACACTTCAACCGCAATTAGACTCTGCAGAGTTGCTGTCAATGAGCGAACGTCTCTTCGCTCCATTTTTAGACGCTAATTTTATTTTTTTGTGCCATCTGAGGCGACTGTAGGTCATCGAGAGCTTTCGAGGTCAAATTTAATGATATTTTGCACTGATCGACTGTTGATGAATACTGAACATTGCGCCCATCTCTTTCCAGTACCTCTGCTTTAGCAGTACGTACACTGAGAAACAGTCTGACATGAGTAGAATGACGTGTTTGAAAGCCATAGCGACACATCGGTGAGATACAATACACATTAAAGTCTAGGAAAGGAGCTGCACTGGTAATATAATATATTCTTTACTCGAGGGGAGAAAAGGTTACAGACTGAACGAGCACTCTGAAAATTAAAAAAACGTGTTACTATTGATGACAAGAAACTGGAGCAAGTTTTCTATTAATGAAGACGGACGAGTCCAGCTTGAAAAGCAAGAAGGGTCGTGGACAGGAGTTCTGCAAGGCATAGTGTGCGTAACTCTGGGCTTAGCTGCCCTGCGTCATGCTCTGCATGTGTTTGGCAATGTCATACACGTAGGTGATGTCCGGCCTCTTCTCCGGGTCCGGGTTGATGCACATATCTACCAATTTCCTCAGCTGGCGGCGCGGGCGGGACAAAAAGAAGAGAAACATTGTCAGAGATGCAGTGAAACAAGATCACACTGGAATTTAGAAGAGCAGCTCTAGACAAACCTAACAGTTGCTAACAGCGCCCTCTAGGTGACCTCTCCCGTCATAGCAACAACAACAGAGCAACAGGTAAGCCGACTGAGACGGAGGCGCGTGGCTGGGGTAGCGCGCTAATCATTTATTGGTCTGCTGAATCCACTTTTACCTGAGCACACCCCCCATATGCACGCACACGCGCATGCACACGCACACAGCTGCCACTCCACTGCCATCCGGAGACAGCGCTTCCACTTGAAGCGGCGCGCGGTGGCTGATTGGAGCAGATAGACAGGCTCGCAGGCGGAACAGCCACCGCCATCATTAAAAAAAAAAAAAGATAATAAAAGACGAGGAAAGAAAGGGGAAAAAAAAACATCTACATGAGGTCGCTATGGTAACCGTCTGCCGACTTCCCGGCCGCTGTTGCGCGGCGCGCGGGCTCGGGCGAGTTTTGTGTATCGGCGCGCGAGTGTGCGTGTGAGCGAGAAAGTGAGGCAAAGATGCAAATTCAGACAGTCTGAGAATTAGTCGCACAGAATGGAGATGGGGAGGGCGCCGAGATGCAGATATGTAAAATATTCATGTGCGTGTGGGGGGTGGCGGAGCTGGCGAAGGGAGGCGTGTGTGGTGGGGGGAGCATAGATGGAGATGGTTAAATGACACAACAAAGATGAGCAGCTGACAGTTTGCTGCCGATCCTTCAGGAGCATTGTTTACATCCAGACAGGCGCTGCAGGCACCCCCCTCATCTCCATCTCTCCATCGCCCTGTCTCTCGCTCCATCATTCCCTCTCTCCTGCGCTTTGTCTTCCTTTCTCCTGGATGGGGGTGACATGTGGGGCAACGCAGAGGCTCAGCGTGGCGCTCGTGTGTGTGTGGAAAGAGCTCATGTTACAAATATACACTTGCAAGAACTAAAACACACACACACACACAGAGCAACCACAGAGGCTTAAAACACCTCACAATTAGCCTTTATCAGGCTAATGAGGTAAATACCAGAGTAAAACAAAAGCCTCTCTCTGCAGGGTAAACGAGCTCACTGGAGACACGAACAGCCATTTAAAATGAGCCACTGCAGACACACTGGCTACAGATCGGAGGCACTACAGGTAAAAACCACATCAGCGTGCTTTAAAGTCATACTGGGTTTATTAAATATATCTGAACTGGAAACTCAAACCTAAACCACAAGGTTAGCTGTGGGGTGATGTCATTCTGCAGTAGTTTTAATAGCACCAGGCCTCAAACATGATAAAGCACGACGGCATTCTTGACTTTAATCAGATATGAGGCAACTTTTTTTAAACAGTGCAAATCTAATAAATGTGCCAATAACCGAAAAAAGGTTCCAATACCTACACGTGCACGTGCGCCTGTGACTCGGAGTATGAGCATTTCACTACACGCATTTAAAAGAAACAGACGGGGGAAACGCCACCCACACAAAGAGGGCGCGCAAACAGAAAAACACGCAGATTCATGCACATGTCAGCGCTAATCAGCAATAAGGTGATCTTTAACCGCAGCCCGGCTGCATTACGTTTCTGCGCATGGATCAGTCTTCGCAGAATTACAGCAGACGCTTTAACGTTAACTAAGGGAAACGTGACACTCTGGCGCGTTTGGTTTCACCCCACCGTCGAGCGCGGCCAGATGCTTTTGATACGCGCGGCTAAAATCGTATCCAGCCTTCTGATCACAGTCCTGTGCTGCAGCTCAGGCAGACGGGTGGATTTCACTGACATAAAAATATAATTTAAGTGTTTGATATAAGTAAAAGGAAAGTGGCATCAAGAGAAAGAGACAGGGATTTGTATTAAAGACTATGGCGGCTGCTTTACAAACACTGAACAAGTCTATATTTACTCTGTTCCTGAGAAGTAAAGGCAGCTGATACGAGTACTTACCTCCTCTGAATAGTGATCTGAGGGAAGAGGGGGGTAGTCACACTGTTCTATCTTCTTACAAAGTGAGTAGAGGTTCATCTTATCCCCATAGAACGGACTCTGTAAGGCTGCCATCTGAAGCACAGACATAAGAAGACGTGGAGAGAGACAGAAAGTGGGAAAAAGACACGAGCAGTCAGTGAGTGAAGTTAAAACGGGAAGTAAAACACCCAATCAAGCTCTCAACAGGTGGCAGGCAGACGGCTCTGCACCCTGTGCTAACAGTAGAGTCTGCAGCTCTGCTACTGACGTGCATCCTATCGATTATTATGGGGATTGGGTGCAGGAGAAAATAAAGGAAGACAACAAGTCAATATGTAGAGCTTTGTGTACATATCAGCACATCCCGGTCTAAACTTCAGCCGAACCAAAACAAAACAAATCCACTGGAAGCTTCTCGCTCCAGGCTGGTGGACTTTCCTGCGATGCTGACGATGCGCTGCCAGACGAGTACGTATATTTTCTAGAAAACAAACGCAAGCAAGCAGAGCAGAGGCAGGGCAAATGGGAACGAGCAGGAAGAAGGGAAAGCGCATGGAAACCTTTGTTTGTGAGTGGAAGGAGGTGAAGGATCCTCGCTGCCTTTCTAAGAATAATGAAAGACGCACGCCATCTTTCCCAGACTCGGTGACTGACTCACTTCCTCTTGTAGAAAGGTGAAGCCTGCAGCACACTTGCATAACAAGCAGCCGCCAAAATGCTTACTGTTTTTCTGATTCAGTGCTTTCAAAAACAAGCAGCAGTAAGTGCTCGGTCATTATCACTGCTATGTGTGAGAAAGTGCTCAGAGCTTCCTTTGTATTCACGCACCAACATTAAATAGGAAATTGTGAGTTGCAGTAAGAGCACAATCAAAGTCGAATCACTCCTGGGTGATCTCATGATCTGTACAGTCTATTTGTGAGAAACACTTCTCTCTTCGATTTGTTTGCTATCTGCAGGCTGATGATCATGTCTGTAACAAAACTAGTGACCGGTATGTGAGCTTGTTCCAAACTTCAGAAAAGCAGCTGGAAAGAAGAGCGGGCCAATCAGTGGGAAGATTACACCTTACTATTTGAAGCATTGCTCAGGTGTCCCTTGGAGAAAGTACAGTGTGTGTTTGACAATCTGCTAATTGGTAGCGTGAAAACAGATGAGAACAAAGTCTCCATACGTGAATCCAAATGCAAAGCTTCCACACAGAGTACAGCAGGTTAGTGGGAATAAACCACCTTCAGCAAAATGAGAAGCTGCAGAGGAAAATATGTCTGTGTGAATCGGACCGACAAAGAAAAAGGAGGAAGTGTTTGAGGTAAAAGAATAAAGAGGCCATCTAGTGTCACACACAAACTCATTGGATTATTTCAGCTTCCTCACAGACTATTTTTCTGTCTTCATCAGCTAACACGTACAGTCGAGCGCTGCAGAGACAAGAAAACAGTCGTGCCTAGTGTGCTGGTGTTTCTAATGCACCAGTAAAAAGTAGCTGGCTTAATGATGGCTGCCTTCAATGAAACGTTTCAAATTTAGAGCAAAGATAAAAGACGTTTCCCATCAGCCAGATCTCGGCTGTCCGAGCCCGCGGAGGGAAAGCAAGACGACGGCAGCAGCGTTTACAATCGTGTTAATTATTACATGAATACTGTTCAGTAGGGCTGGGCTATATCATCCCGTTCACGGTAATACCGGTGTAATGTTGGGCAACGATAGGAAAATGACATATCGCGATAGAATATGGGTAAAACGCGCATGCGCTGTGCCTTTGTTTACATACGCACGTGGCGGCGACGCAGAATGAGAAGAGCGAAAGTGGATCGTTGAATGAAACAGATGAACCAGAACTGGTTTGTAAAAATGCTGCAACTTCACTGGTGTGGAACTGGTTTAGCTTTCGTCCGTCAGATACACAACAAAGCACTATTTTTGGTAGCGCATGCTAGCGGGCCGTCGTTATTACCGCGTTGTTTGGAAAATACGGCACACTTAAAATCATCCTTTGATTTTTCTGAACATCGACAGAGCCCCTTATAATCCCGTGAGCCTTATGTATGAACTCTGGTTGTGTTTACTGACCTGGAAACGAGTTTATGTACTCGGCGCTCGAAAAGCTGTCAAATGTTTCAGTACGACTTTGCTAAGCTACGAAGCCGCACCGCTCGATGGATTGTCGGAGCATTACGGCTATCGTAGGCGGAGCCTCGCGGAGTGATACGTACTGTGCTTCAACATAATGTTACCGTATTGTGTGTGTTTAGCCTCTTTTTAGGTTTTGTGGATGTTATACATGGTTATGCTGAGGACATGTCGGCCAGTTTCCACTGGAAATGCCTTTTGGTTAAACTGTCAGCGAGGAATTTGCATTTGCACTGTTACATTTTTATATAACTTTAATGCACATAAAAAAACAGCTGCTTGTTTAAGTGAAAATACATTGATGGGGGTTTTGCACTAATTAAGTTGAGGAGTTGTAAAGTATTTTGTCTCGTGTCAATTATATCGTCAGTTATATCGTTATAGCAAATTTTCAAATGTATATGGTGATAAATATTTTTGGTCATATCGCCCTGCTCTACTGTTCAACACATCCAGTGAAAGAGAATCTCCCTCTGTTGTCTGTGAACACCTCTCTGCCTCGACTGCAAGACCAGCAGCTGACAGTGCTGAATATTCATGCACGTCATCAATGATGCACTTCTGTTATTAGCAAAGTCACAATTTAAAACCTGATCCTGTCGTTACCAAGGCGAGCAGAAGCAGCCGTGTGCACACTCACAGGACGACTGAAGGATGCTAAATGTTACACAGCTGATGGTTAGCACACGCGTGGACTCAACAAAAACAAGTAATACTGGTGAACGTTTGCACAAAAGCACCTTCCCACATAGATGGTGCTCCACATTTAACACACACACACACACACACACACACAACGTACTACATTTAAAAAGCCATTAACACAGGTGGCAGCAAGTTAAGGTATTATTATTCCAACATGTTAATTACTCAGTGTGCTATTGCTATGGACCCTTATTTAATATGCATTTCCATAGACAACAGCTCACTACCTGCAATTAAATGACCGTCTAATTAATCATTCATTGCAGCTTGTAAATAAATCATCTGCCCAACAAGGCTGCTGAACCTATGAGTCATTTGCCACCGAGGTCAGTGGACATCTTGCCCTTTCATTTCAGAATCCAATCACTTTTGAATAACCACAGTCGATACTTGAAAATGCCAAAGCTCGCAGTGTCAGGCGCTCTGCTCACTCCCATGTTAAAAAAACAACAACAAGACAAAAACAGAAAAGAAAATACAAAAAAAGACTTTTTGTTGACAAAGATCATCATCATCATTACTTGATTCATTTCTACATGTAAAAATACACATTTCTGTCCATGTTCAGGTTTCATATTTTGAGGTATCCATGTAAGAATTAGCAGTTTCCAAAAATCCAGATTCCCCAATTAGCGAGTGAGACTGAGGGAGAGAAAGGGAGAAAAAAGAAGAGCTCCACTCCACACAGCAGCGTGTGAAGGGTTAAACAAGACCCCGTCGTATTTTCATGCATCTTCTGCTTTTGACAGATGAAAAATGTCAACTGTCCTGTTTGTATTTGGGAGTTTTTGCACTATTCATCTGCTTCATTAGTGCCTGCTGCTCCTAGCCCCTGACAGCTGCCGGCCCCCTGCTCACACACACACACACACCCCATAAAGATGCATACCCACACACACACACACACACAAACACACACTCACTCCTTTTTTCAGACTGTGTCGTCGCAACGGTTTAGATGATTGACTCACTCTCTGACCCCTGAGCCCCCGGTGTGTGTGCGCGATTGTGTGTGTATGTGTGTATGCTTCATTGATATTCGAGAGACATACAATGCACACGCATGCCTGCTGTCTGTCTGAGGGCTGTGAGCTGCTGGTGGCAGAACACACGCACACGTAGGTTTGTGCTTCTATATTTGTGAGGACCATCGCTGACACGATGCACTTCCCAGCCCCTCGTCCTGAAATGTAACATCACGGCTTCACAGGGAAACCCCAATGCAAACCACCACCTTAACACCACCTTAGCTGATTTATATCCTAACTCTAAACCAACTCGTAACCCTCGAGCAGCTGTTTCAAAGTCTATCATAAAGTAATGACTATCAGAATAGCCTCACGTCAAACGTTCCCACTCTGCTCTGCATTAGGCCAGGTCATGTATAGGTACCATCCCTCCCTAAAAGGTCTGCATAGGGCCTTCCAGTTTAATTAACATTGCTCTCACACGCTCGCTCTCCAGCTCCTCTCCCTGTACGCCAATTAAAGGAGCTGCGTGAGGCTCCCGCCTCCCCCCTCCCAACCACCTCCATCCCTCGAGCCTTTACGGCCTGAGACTAAAGAGCTCCTCAAAAATCCTCAGTTATAAATAAAAATACACATCGAACCATAAATGTATCAAAATAAAAACTATTTGTGTTTTCATCCTCTCTCTTTCTCACATATGCACCTACACGCCTGCAGCACTAGTTTGGTTTCACATCACAATGTCAGGCCTGCCTTTAGACACTGTGTGTGTGTGTGTGTGTGTGTGTGTGTGTGTGTGTGTGTGATTGACTGCCTAATTAAAATCTACAAATAATATTTTGTTAATAAAGTCTGACAGATAAGCAGGTAGAGCCACTTTTATTCATGCTTCACTCGCAGCCCGAGAGCAAACGAGGAGCTTCAACAACACAGAAAAAAGCCTTTAAAACCAAAAATCTCTGTGTTACTGCCACACAGAGGGTTAACCACAGCTCATCACATGCAAACGCCAGCTGCTCAGAGGACCTGGCATTTTTGGGCCTCGTAAAAGCTCCAGCAAAACAAGAGGGGAGGGGGCGTGGGCACAGTCAGAGGTACGGATGGTTACGCTTCATACAGGAAGGAGACGCATTCCAGTAAAACTTCTCGACATATTCTCCTCCTCCAACTTTAAGACCAAAACAGAAACCGCAAGAGATCTATGCAAGCAGGCGACTCACAGTGCGTGTGTGTGTGTGTGTGTGTGTGTGTGTGTGTGAGTGTGTGTGTGTGTGTGTGTGTGCGGTACTGATTCAAGTATGAGGTGGTTTTGACTGTAACGAGCGCTAGCAGACAGCAGTCTCATTGCCTGCCCTGCAACCATGTGACCATGTCGCCGTGGGAGACAACCCAGCTGAGCGTCCCCGTTTACGGCGGTGTCGACGGTTTGGGCGGAGGGTGCGGGGGCGGGGCCAGATGATGTAATGAAGTTGGACACAACAAGAAGGGGATCAAACAGAATGGGAGATGAAGACGGACGCAGATACAATGACCAGGTATCGACGTGCGGCCCCCTGGACACGAACTTAACCCCCAGGCACAGGGATGAAAAACGCAGGCTCTCTCAAAGTCCCTGGGTTACCGACGCACGCGCGCTCGCGGACGCACGCGCTCAAAAACCAGCGCGATCCTCCTATTGTACTGAAATCAATGAGCACCGAAGGGATCAGGCGTGGATTTCTGTGTGAATTCCTTATGCCTGAAGGTTAAGTGAGAAAAAGGAAGGCATTCGGAGAAAGCTGAAGATGTGAGCAAAGAGGAATGGAGAAGAGAGTTTTGGAGAGAGGCAAGTTTCCTGACAACGAATGCACCGCGGAGCCCTCTCAGTAAGAACAGGGCAAGGCGAGAGACTGCTCTTCAAAGAGAATATGCATGGCGTGGTGAGCGCTGCTCTGGTAACAATAAGCTTGTAAAATCTTTATCTCCACAGGCACCTTGCATGGCTCACCTTGACCTGATGGCTGGAGTTCTGTCTTTGCTCTTGTACCTGCAGTACTTTCTCTCTGAATGAGCACCCCCCATCCTTCTCCTCGCTCCAGCAATCTATAACCCCGCTCTCGCTTTTTTCCTCTGCTCCCAAACCTTCCATCTCCTCTCTTTTCATTCACTCTTATGACTCCTGCCTATTCCCCCACCCTTCTCCGGCTTCCTATATTGTTCATATATAGATCCTAAACTTTTTCACCCTCCATCTTTCTTCCTTGCCTTCTGGCTTACTCAAAGAGAAACAGTCTCATCCATTTTTCACTTTTGCTCTCGAGCTCACTCCCAGATTCTCCTCATCTCTGGTCTCCATCTTACTTTCTCTGTATTTGGTCTAGACTGTGACGCCAGTGAAATGCATGAAAGATCAAAGTGCTGTGTGCCAGCTAAAAGTGGAAAACAATCGATGCAGCACACGATCAAAGTTTTAACAAATGGGCAGACAGCGGCCTGTTGGAAAATGTTAATGTAACACCAAAGTCTGATGTTTAAAGAGTAAAGGCTGGGACTGTTGTAGGCGTGCCAGACCCAGTGCAGCCCAGCTGTTTTCTTAACAGTAACAGGAGCGGCTTCCATGCAAGCAATCACACAAACACACACAGAAACACTGAGTGTGACCTACAGCATCCACATCCTTCAACCAACCACAGACGTGCGCTGCCGCAGTGCATTGTGGGGAGCTAATTAGCATGAAGGACTGTGGTCTCTGAGCAACCATGACCTGCAAGCTGAGCTCAAACTTCTTCCTTACGCGTTCTCCACCTCTGTGCCTGAGGCGCTTTAGAGAAGGTGTAGTCACTGGTGCGTTGAAATGCAGCCCAAATGATCAGCAGCTCAGGGGAGTCGGGAGAGACGAGGGGAGGAAAATGTGGGCATTTCCTCAGCCCGCAGTGTGTTTCTGACTTTGTGCCCGGCCGTGTGTGTCTGCGTGCGCGCGCTGCACGGGAACGCCGGCGAGCTGCGATGTCAGATTGACTGCTATCATCCGTGTCTATCATCGTTCTGCTCCTCACTCCTTTCCCTTTGTTCCCTCTGTGTGTGCTCCTCCTGGGCTTGTCTCCACTCAGTGTGGTCTACAGCAGCGCCCTGTGGTGGTTTGCTCCCGACTAATCAAACTAGTCAGTGTCACCGGAAAGCTTCATCTAAAACACATGGCCATGTCAGTTCCCTTCACTCAGCAGACTCTCAATGTTTAGCAGGTCTACAGAACAGACTGCGAGGCCTGAACGAGCCGCGATCAGACGAGAGGAAAACAACAGCGACAGAACATCTAGAAGATAATATCACTAACGAAGCGTGCGTGTTTGTATTTTTCCCATTACTGCTTGTGTGTACATATCTTCATGCACGACGATGGATGAGAACGGGTTGTTTACACGTGTCAGCTCATGTGTTCTCCTGTCACTCCTACCGTCGAGTGCGAGGTGACAGTGTGTGCACGCGTTCCCAGTTTACCTCATAGAGCAGGCATCCTAGCGACCAGATGTCAGATTTGAAGTTGTAGCCGTTTTCATGTATCCTCTCCGGTGACATGTAGTAAGGAGTGCCCACTGGAACACGGTGGAAGGAGGGAGGGGGGGAGAGAAATGGACGAAACAGGAAACAGGACAAAAACAAAATGAGCGTTAACATTTTGCAAACCTGTTTTTCCTCCACATCAACAACGACACCCACACGGCTCACACGGCGATGGAGGTTCAACGTGTTTTTGTAACAAAGTGTGTCGTCTGTGTCATTTTGAAATAAGCTTGGATGTGAGGTCACATATCAGCACACATACCAAGACCATGCATGCAAGTTCAAGACAACACAAAGCTGTGTACACACACACACCATTTATCAATCACTTTTGATTACTGGGGCTCCGTAATGATCTGAAACAGCAGTCAGAGGATACGCCCGGGGAGCGGTGGGCCCGTTTCTGGTTTTGAAACTCAAGAATCCCAAACTGCCACAGCGAATGGCAGCGCTCCAGAAAATCAGACCGTCACCCAACTGGACACAACCAGGAGCCGCAGCTCGGCATACAGTCGTGACTCTGCAGGATGAGTTTGATGCAAGCTTTGATTTTTTTCATCTGCTTTCTGTTTATTGTGATTTCCCATGTAAAAGTCTACCAAGCACACCAGCAGAGGCTTTTTATTAGTCACATATAAAAGATGGAAATTTCACCAGCACCATAACCTGTGCTGAAAACACCTCAGATCATGTGAATAAAGTTAAAGATAAACAGCTAAATATGCTCAATAATTATCAACATTAGCTTGAATGCATTTTAGGCTCCATGCTGATCATTAACCTGACACTAAGCGGTTATTTTGTATCAGGCTTTATTACTTCAACGGTCAGTTTTTAACTTTAACTTAAAAGTCAATTCACGCACTGTAATCGAGGTTTCCTCTGAGCCCAGATTTTGGCAGACCTCTGCAAAGCGTGATTTTAGCTTTAGTGTTGTAACTAATGTGACGACAGCGCTTCAGAATAACATCACTAGTTAAACAAAAACGCTTCCTGCTGAGTCATGAATCCTCTTAGAAAACAATGTCATCACTCAGAAAATCCTCTGAGATCAGAACAAAGTCAAACGGGCTCTAGATGTTGGAGATCTGAACCCTTTGATTTTTGTTAAGGAGCATCAATGAGATAAGGAACATTTATTTATTGCAACAGGCTGCTCTGATCCTAAAACAAGACTGCAGAAGCACCTTTTTGTTATCCTCCTCTCTCGCAGTTATTTGATTTAGTGAAGCCAAAAAAAACAAAAACATATAACCTGGTTCAGTATGTTAAACTTCAGTCCAAGCCCCGCCTCATTTAACTTTCTTATTCTGAGGTGTAACCAATAGAATTAAATCTTAAACATTACTTGACGTTACAGACTGACTGAAACCATTGCAGGAGTGTTTTTATGGCTCCGAAACACAAAAAACGTATTAATTAAATGAGGTGGTGTTTCTTCTTTGTTTGTTTGATCCAAACCTGATCAGTCTTGCCCCAAGCACATAAACAAAACGTGACACGGGAAACGTGCAGAGCCAGGAGGAAGAGTTTTTATGGACTTGTTGAGTTTAAAATACACACAAACGCTGAGGGAAGCTGGGAGGGCGGGAACGGCTCTCGAGTGGAAAGATCTCGGGAGAAATGTCAGCCTGCGTGAAAACGTAACTGTCGTCTTAGCGTTCTCTTACGCTGGCGTGCGGGGCTATTCTGCGCATTAACAGGTCTGAGTAAGCTCGAATCCTGTAATTGCATTTAATAAAACTATTACAGAGGGGGCATTAGATTTGAAGTCTGTGGGAACTGAAATGAAAGCAAACGGCTTTAATTTCGGTGCAGATCTAATTGCATTGAGAAAACGTGTTTTTCTGTTAAATGTGTGATTGTGAATAATGAAGTGTTACCTGTCAGTCCGAAAATAATCAGCATCTGCACGGCAGAGAAGAAGCCAGAGAGCCAGTGGAAGAATACATGATAGTGGGAATGGCTGTTTTAATTGGTCATCAGGTTGTGTGTGTGTGTGTGTGTGTGTGTGTGTGTGGTCTCATGGTGCGGTCTGAACAGGCTCCCTTAACATTCATTATTAGTTGATTAAAAAGAATGAGCTTCTCTTATGCTAATAGTGGCATAAAAAAGGCAGCGGCGGCGGCTCGGCTCCTTCAGCAAGCTGAATTAAGGCCACATTACTTATTCATGCAAATAAATTGAAAGTCATGTTGGGATTGATTTCCATTATTGTGAATAGCAATGACAACACTGTATTCTCTGCCTAACAGGATAAGTGTTGTATAGGAGGTGAGAAGCCATCCACAATAAAGCCCGTGCACTCGTGAATCTGCTGCAAATGTAACCAAAGCTCGTCCCCTTTTAGATACAACTATTGATTAGACTGCACTCACTGTAGCTTGTAACACTGTCATATTAATGCTAAGTAAAGCATTTACATTACCAGGGTAACCCTCCTCTAATCTGTGTGCCACTCCAAAGCTATCGCTGCGTTTCTCATTAGCAGCCGTTCTGAACCAACCCCACACCAGTGAAACCTTTATGGTTTTCTTTGTATTTATATTATGCCTCTGTGTTTATGCCTGCTTTTATAACACAACCAAGGCTTTATATGAACGCGTAAAATCCCAAAATCATTTCCAACATCGACCGATGCGATCCTCCCCTTCTGTTTTTTCCTTTTCCTCGTTCACCCCCAGAACTCATCGTTAACACCTTTCTCATTACAGGTGTTAATTACAGGTATATTATATTACTGCCAATTGGCAGTAATAAGTAGTTATTCACTTCCTCTTCCTGGTCCTGCTCTTTCTTTCAATCGTTTTCTTGCTTAAATGCAAGTATCCACCTTAAATCTAAGTAACCTCAGCAGCTCGGTGTTCTTAATACTGATTTGATTTTTTGGTTGGTATTATATCTGGAAGTTTGGATACTGTGCACATTAATGTGCACGCATATTGCAAATTTCTGCATGATTATCTACCTCTGCATGAGTGTGTGCATAAATTCAGACCGTATGAATGTGCATCTGTGTGCACAGACACATCCATACATGAGACAAAAAGACTGTCTCTCTCAGCGTGGGCAAGAGTGTAAAGAGAAAATGTCTGTGTCTGTGTGTGTGCGAGTGTGAGTCTGTGTGTGTGTGTGTGTGCTTGTGTCTGTGTGTGTGCGTGTGTGTGTGTGTGTGTGCGTGTCTGTGTGTGTGTGTGTCTGTGTGTGCGTGTGTGTGTGTCTGTGTGTGTGTGTCTGTGTGTGTGTGTGTGCGAGTGTGTGTCTGTGTGTGCGTGTGTGCGTCTGTGTGTGTCTGTGTGTGTGTGCGTGTGCGTCTGTGTGTGTCTGTGTCTGTGTGTGTGTGCGTGTGTCTGTGTGTGTCTGTGTGTGTGTGTCTGTGTGTCTGTGTGTGTCTGTGTGTGCGTGTGTGTGTGTCTGTGTGTGTGTGTCTGTGTCTGTGTGTGTGCGTGTGTAGGGGGTCTGCAGCTGACTTGAAAGCCTAGGAGCTGACAGGCTGTATGCCTGGACCTCCATCTCAGCTCCACCGCCCTGCTCTACTGTTCAGCTGTGTGGCTGGGCTCATTACATACCCACGCGATTGCGCGCACACACACAGACACACACACCTCTTCCTCACAGTTTTTCTTTCCATCCTTCTTTCTCGCTCTCGCGTTCCTTCTTCTCCTCCATTTTTCCTGTCACTTTTGTCACATTCTGCTCTTACTCTGCTCCTACTAACTTTTCTTTCCTTTTTCTCCTCTTCTTCTGTCACTCTGTCACACTCTTCTCTAACACCTGGGACACTGTACACTTCTTTTTCTGTTTCTTTGTCACCCTTTCTTCATTTCTTATGCTTCTTTCCTTTTGTGACATTTTGCTTTCTCTTCTCTTTCTCACTTCACTCTCTCAGTATTGGTTCCCTTCTACTCTCAGATTCCAGTATCCTCGCACCTTCTCCATCTCTCTCCTTCACCTACACCTTCATCCTTATCTGACTAAAGTCAAAGCACCAGAGGGATGGAGAAAAGCTATAGCCAGAGAGGTGGCAAAGAAAGAGATGAGATCTGCAGGGATTCGGAAGTGTCAAAGGGAAAGAGGGTGAAAGCACGACACGCTCCTAGTCCCTAATGTGGACAGGTCTCACTAACCTATAGACACTACACGCCTCTATAGAACGAGATCATACATAAATATCTGCATGTGTGCAATTAATTTTTCAAACATCTCACATGTATCCTTCACAAGCTTATTCAAATTCATGGAAGACCATGAGACAGCCCTGGAGAGATGGAACTAAATATATTTATGCCAAGGTTTGATTTAATTTAGTTTTGTTGTTTACTGCACTTTGTATGAACTTTAATTAATAATATTATAGAATTAACAAAAAAACATTATAAAAATATTATTTGCATACTTAAATCTAAAGAAATATGTTGATAGCATCAGATTAATGGGGGTATTCAAGTTGACCCCTCTGCTTGTCCTCAGTCGGCCTAAAGAGGGCGCTGTGGACTCAGCGTTTAATGAGCAATCACAGGCGCTTTCACCCCGCTCTGCAGGCACTGCAGGATGCTTAGCTGATAGGGCTTCTGTTGACTTGATCATGCGATTCACACTTTCTCAAAGGCTGAGCCGCTGCTGTACGAGGCTGAGAATAGCACGCTGTTTGTGGTAATAACAGTCTGACATAGGGAAGTGAGACGGTGTGAACGGCAGTACTTATATTTGTCCAAGGAATTCTTCTTTTTTTCCTACTTTTTCCAATCTATGAAGTATCTGAAATTGCCCAGGGGATACTGGATAGCACCTTCACGTACCGCAGAAAGGCCAAGTTATAACCAGTGTTACCGAGTCCCATCAATGATCAGTAACACGTTTTATTATATTTTTCCGGGCATTCGACTATTTTACTAAAGCAGTGCAACACATCACTTGACCATTTTAACACAGAACATGCAGAAAAAGGACGGACAAGCACAACAAAGAACACACGTGCAGTTTCTGGGCTATATTTCTAAAACACCCAATAAAATATCAAAAATCATTTGCATGAAATAAGCAGCCGTCGCTTATTTGTATGTGCTGTTGCTAAGATGCTGCGTTTAAACACAACAAAAAAAATGGGAATTTTGTATGAATTTTAACCAATAATTATCCTAAAAAAGAGAATTTTTTTCTTACTTGGGGAAGATTGCCAGCATGCCTCTGTGTCTATACTAAAATATAGACTTTATTAAACACACTCAGCACAATGCTGTCCTCACTCCTGTTGATATGTTCCAGATTTAAAATAGTGACACATCTGTTCATGAAGTCTATTACACACAAAGAGGAGACGGACTAAAAACACCAAACAGTGCAGAAAACTAATAACTTGAATGCAAAGAACCTTTTTTGTGCTAAAAACCAAACGATTGGCCGTCGGGTCATCCCAACACCGTGCTGTTCCTTAACAATAAAAACTATTGCACTGACTGCAGTCATGTGGCTATATGATATGTCACATTTTAAAATTAAAATGGACAAAGACTTAATTACTGCGGCGGCTTCAATGACAGTTCTCACTTCCTGAAACAAAAATAACGCAATTTTATTTCCTCTGTGACACAAACACCCATCAACTCTACAATAACCGCGATTGTAAAGCGACGCAGTCTCAATCGGACCTCTGTGTCGCCAGCCTCAGTTTTCATCTGTGTCAGGGTTAAAGGTCAAGGTAACAGGAAGCAGCTAAGTGGCCAGCGGAGGTGCCGGGCACAGAACGGCGCAGGCAGAATGACTACATGACACATGGCTCTGAGCTGCCCGTGCCTAATGAAACACATCCAACACTGGGAGATTACTGAGCAGTGGGGGTCGTACATATGTACAGAGTGCTATAACTTACCCAGCGAGTGAGCAGCAGTTGTTTTAGAGCTGAAGAATCGCCCCAGTCCCAAGTCTCCTAGCTTAACTACTCCAGTAGCTGTGATGAATACGTTGGCTGGCTTGATATCTGAAAGTGAAGGAAAAGTGACAGCTTGCAAACGATAATTTCTTCATATTAATTCAGGAAAGTTTTACTTTTAGTCTCTACTAAATAAACATGACTGAACTGGAAGCATAAAGTCCATTATTGAAAATATCATTTGGACATTAACATAGTTTCAAACACCTTGGTAATGTGACCCACGTCGGGCTTTGAAATTTACTACTCCCGTATAACTGTAAGCGGCTTTTGAATAGGCCGTCTCTGCTAAGTGGTCATTAAAGCTCAGAGCTCAGGGTTCATTAGTGTCCCTGAGCCCTAATCAAAGTCAGTCCAAACGGAAGTACATCACCTGTAGGTGTGTGTGTGTGTGTGTGTGTGTGTGTGTGTGTGTGTGTGTGTGTGTAGCCTATGCATGTGAATCCAGGACTCGACTTGACTGGGCCCTATTCAAAGCACGTGCGCCCATAAACACTGTGTTCTCTGGTCTATGTATTGTTTAACACCTACACTTAAGCCCCCGCCTTATGAAACACGCTCATTCACACTAAAGAAAATTCACTTTAAGCACATTGACTTTGAACTAAAAAGCACCTTTACAGAAAAACACTGAACATTTTCCAACATTTTTCAGCACTCTCACTTCAGTTTAGCGAGCTACTACAAATACTTGAACAGCTCGCGCTGCCAGACGTGGATCCAACTTACTAACAGTTATAGACCATAAACTGTTTTTAAGTGGACGTCTTCACTGAATGTTTCTTTTAGTCTTGGACTAGACTTAGTCCACGTCTGGGAAACCTACTGACAGCCAGTGCACCAAACTACTCATAAGTTCTTTTTCCTTATGTTGTGTAATAATACACTCAGGATTACATCAGATTTTATATGAGCTCTACTGGGTCTCGTAGTTAAATCCAGTCCATTTCTTGTCACTCCCGTGCTGAGAGCAGATCAGTGCACACCAATTTGTAAGTAATCTTAAATATTCAAGGTAGCACAGAATCCCAAAAACTAAAATAAACGACAAATTTAAGGGATTTTCCAAGACTTGTAATTAATGAAAAAGTCCTCTAACTGTTTGTGTTAATAAGAGCGTGTTGTGTGCATACCTCTGTGCATGACTCTCCGAGAGTGCATATGTTCAAGCGCACTGCAGAGCTGAACAAAGTACTTCCACACTGTTCTCTCTGGGATAAGCCTTCTCTGCTTCTTAAAGTGCTGTGAAGTAAATACAAACACACACACACACACACACACACACACACACACACACACACACACACACACACACACACACACACACACACACAATCAGGACATCAAAGTAAAAATGACATACAAGTGAAGGAAGGAACAAACAAAACATTTTTATTATAAATGGAAAAAGTCCCGTGTGGCACAGAATACAATTTCAAGTGTGTGTCTTTGTACAGTATCGCTCCCGTTCTCTGCGACTCCGCTCCTAATGCGACCCAGACTCTCGTCTAGCTCTGTCCATTTGCTTAATCGAGCTCCGTCTCATTTTCTCTATGGTCTACAATAGAAAGCACATGCATCCTCAGAGACAGGCAGAAGAAATTTGTGGTACCATCTAAAACGCTCCCATCTGGCACGCAGCACTTTTGTTAGGTACAGCTTTCTGTGGCACGGTGGCTCCAGTAGTTTAAAAAGTTTATTTATTTATTTCCGGAGAGCCGAGTGTTCTCATTCATCAAACTGGTCCCTGTCAAGAAAAGGCCTCGTGATGACAGAGCTTATTGATCTACGATGGCTGAAACTAAGAACCGATGATAGGAGCTCCTCCTCAAACAGCAGTGCAGACTAACCAAATGCATAAAGTATGGCTGACATCAGAGTTTTATGGGGTGGCTCCATTTGCAGGGTGGAAAAAAAACAAAGCCTGGCTTGTATGCACGCCTCCCATTCAGACGTGCACACGAGAATTAAGTATTTAGAACAAATTATTTAGAAAAATTCAAAGTGGAACACTCCAGTAAGTTACCTGCCTGAAACACTGATGCACTGCTCACACACCACCAAAGGTTAATAACATCTGTAAATGAAACAGGAATGTGCATGTATGATGTATATGAAGATTGGGTAATACTAGTGGAAACTGACTGTATCGGCCCGTGGCTCTGGCTGTCGCTGCTCTGCTTCAAATCAGACCAAATTTAATGATGCCGGGAGAACAAATAGTAACAAAAGTGGCTACTTTGTTAATAAGTAGTTATATACTTTATAGTTTGTTACTATAAAGAATGTTACTATAAACAATTCTAAACTTCAGGGCCAATAGCAACAGCAATGCTTAAAATGATCATCAATAAACATATTTTGTTTCCTTATTTTCTGTTTGTAAACATTTACTCAAACGTTTTCTGTTCACACAGTTACACCTGGCTTTAGGCTGGGCTCTTTATTTAGTAACAAGCTGCAGTTTTAAGGTCGTTCCCGTCTTCATCACATTTCATCTGAAACATTTAACAAACATAAAGTGGAAATCATGCTACAACTAAAAATAGGCCCCCGACACTGCGACAACAATCTTGTTTGTCGATATGTTAAAATCAGTCAACGTGAACAATTTCAGCGAGCCAAACGTCTGCTGTTTGATATCGCTGCATTATGCAATCTATGCATCCCGACCGTTTCTGCGTTTTTGCCACACAGAAGAATGTGATCATCAGTGAAGAAGAAGCAAGTCACAGGATAGGGCTGTTAACTATTGCAGAATATAAAAAGAGATTTAAAAAAAGAGGAAATGAAAGATGTGAGAGTGTAAACAGTCTAACGATGGGAGCCAGTAAAGGAAACGATGCAGGTGAGGGTGAGAGATGCAGAAAATTAAGGTTAGGAAGAAAGGAAGGATAGAGATGGATGGAAGGAGAGAGGGAGGGATAGACCTTGGCCTACATCCAAACAAAGCCTCAGTGAGGAGCCATTCTTCCTTTGCCCTCCCATTTCCATATCAGAGGACCGTTTGATGTCAATGGGGGAGCACATAGACGCCCACCGACACCACCACCGCGCTCTTCTCCACGCCTTTAACAGCAAACACTGCACATGCAATATTCTGTAAGTGCATGCAAATCAAGGACCATTTGATTTCATTTGAATTCTGAGATGGTCAGAAAGAGAGAGAGTAATAGAGAAGCGAGGGAGAGAGAGAGAGAATATGTTAGAGCAGCGTGGAGGACGAGAAATCAAACAGAATAAAAAATGTTAAACTCATGCATGGGGGGTGCGTCTGTTTTACATATGGCACACTGTACTTATGTGTTTACTTCACATTATGGCCACGCAGGGGGGGGGGGGGGCGACTGAGCCCTGGCACACACCTCTGGACTGCCACTGTTACACTGCAAAAACATATCATTTAGAGCGGTGCAGAAGACAAATGGCGCAGAGAAGAGGCATGTACACGTGAGCGTGTGTTGTCAGCAGCCATAAGGATGTGACACAGCTCCCAGCGTCCTCGGCAGCTTAGCTAAGATAGAGGTGACGCTCCGCGGTTGGTTGTCTCACCTCTGCAGGCTGCCGCGTTACGTCTCTGTAAAGTGCATCTCTGAACATTTGGTGGCATGCTCGTATATTGTTTGCTTACACAGTGCGCCATATGTATCGAGTGTATGTGTACCGGATATATATCTGTGTGTGCTGCTGAGCCTGCCATGTTCACTCTCTTGTACCACTAATCTTCGCCTCTCCTAATTTGCTGTGTTGAACTATGCGGATGTGGAGCTGCTGAGTATGACTGCAAACAGCTTGTCGAGCTGTGCTGATACAACGCTGCAGCATCATTTATGCATGGGAGAAGACCAGGCTTTTTACATGCACACCACTAATTTGCTATACTGGCAGGTTTTTATAATAACAGGAGGTTTAGTCGAGCTCAAAGACGAGGGTGAGCCTGGGATATAATCACTGCTACTTCTGAACAATCCTGTTCAGTTCCTGCGCAGAGAAAGCTAACAGGCTGAGGATGCACGGTGGTGTGGATCAAAGCAACACAGTATGTGCTTAATGCTATTACACATTTGATCTGAATTTCACTCTGCATTTAGCTTATTGGTCGGCGCTTGTGAAGGGTACAGTCGTTCAGGTACTGATGCAAAAACGCATAAAACCTCAAATAAACTGAATTGAACTGCAAATGAAAAAGATAAATAAATAAATCAGACATTTGTTCTCGGACGTGTAAACACTTAACAAAGTGAGTGTTTCCATAGTGTACTGGTTTGTACAACAAGCACCAAAACCCTGGTTTGAGCCCAGATGGAGACAAATCCATCCGGTATTTGTCTCCATCCAGGAGGACTGACAGGAGGGGTCACACGGCATAAAAATCGTAGTGGTGTAGTAAAAAACAACAAAAAAACATTTGTGTATAGAATATTTTTATCATTACATTTACATTAAAGCCAATGATTCATTCCATGTGTGGCAACTAGTGTTGGTCAAGTTACTTGAAAAAAGTAATCAGTAACTAATTACTGATTACTTCCCCAAAAAAGTAATCCCGTTACTTTACTGATTACCTATTTTCAAAAGTAATTAATTACTTAGTTACTTTTTAAAAACACGATTTACAACCTGAATAGGTGATAAAGTGATAGATCTTTCAGCCCAATTCTACTTTTTCTACATAATCCATCATACAAAATGTAATCAAATGGAAAAGTCTCTTTTTAAAACTTGTTTCATCAGTTTTAATCTTTTAACTTTATGCATCAAGCAAAAATTTAATTATATGCACCATTCTCTGACTGGAAGAAATTAGTTTAACATTTAAACCTATTTTCTGCACATTCCAGCACATGAAATAAAATATTTTTTGTGTTTACACTCAGTCCTTCAAATAGATGCAAGTAAAACACAGCAGAAAATAAATAAAGTCAAAGACTAGCGGTCCCGTTGCTCTATTTTCACCTGTAAAGCAGGAGTGGGGCAGGCGGAGGTTTACCCTGGTGCAGGTGTGGCGCAGCGGTCAGTGGAAGAATCCGCGAGTTTCTCTGTGAGTTTCCCGTTACGTGGTAGCTACTCGGTGCTTGTTTAGGGGGTTTTTCGCTGTAAAAAGAAGTTTTCTTCCCACGCACAACGGACACTAATGTTTTTGTCACTTTTTATGGAATCAAACTCAAAGTAAGGTCAGTACTTCCACGCTTTAAACGCTGCACGCTCATACTCTCTCCGCACTCCATATATGATCCATTGTTGATCTGCACACAGCTGTTGTCACCAACGTCGCACTCGCTTACGTCACTGTCATGAGACATTCTTGCAAAAAAAAAAAATCACGCGTTTTAGTAACGCAGTAACGCGGCGTTCCTATGGGAAAGTAACGGTAATCTAATTACCGTTTTTGCGATAGTAATCCCTTACTTTACTCGTTACTTTAAAAAGTAATCAGATTACAGTAACGCGTTACTGCCCATCTCTGGTGGCAACTACGACACTGGTTTGTCCCTGTTTTGAGGCCTCAGTGTTCGATTGTTGGTGCTGCTGTGTTGACTTTTTAGACATGGAATAAAGAGTCTGGTGATTAACCGAGGCTCCAAACGTGGAGAGGACTGTTTTTTTTCCCTTCTATGAGGCTATAAAAATGTGTTTCTGCCATATTTCTGTGTTCTAACCAGCAACTTGCTTCAGGAGCCTCCCGTGGTCACTCGAGGAACAGTTCACCGTGAACTTTTTGCCTTTTTCTGGCTTCACCACGTTTCTTGTTTTTTTGACGTTCTTTCTCTCGACTGCAAGTTAAATCACTTCGTACGTTACAGGCTGACAGGTTAGTCAACCACAACACACTGTTCAATGTCCCGCTATGTCAACTTAAAGTCACTGTGAACGCTGCTTGGCGTTAGCTTCCTTCCAGAGTCTGTTGGCTCGAACGTGAGATGCAGAGACAATGAAGGTGACTTTCAGCCAGTGTTTCAGAAAACGCAGCTTTCTCCACAATTTTGAACCCTAATTTGAACTTTTTTCAATTTTCATGAATTGAAATTCGACTTGAATTGACTTGTAAATTTGATAATGAATTTTTCTTTGGTTTCCTGAACTCAGAACTAAAGCCTCTTGACCCTGTACGCAGATTTTAATGTTAATGACATTAAAACTCATTAAAACATAACTAAAACACAACTTCTCCTAAACGTCTGATGCAGTATCC
The DNA here is from genome assembly GCF_051167445.1 of Perissodus microlepis. Lineage (NCBI taxonomy): Eukaryota > Metazoa > Chordata > Actinopteri > Cichliformes > Cichlidae > Perissodus > Perissodus microlepis. The sequence continues at coordinate 1,323,898 of NC_140477.1, read as the reverse complement.
TGTTACAAACCGCACTCACTTGGCCTTTATGACCAATAATCATTGCTTGTTTTTTTAACCATGTCTATTTCACAGCTGTGGCAAACACCAACATGTGGTGCTGAGATAAAAGGAGGCTGTGGGAGGCCCGGTGCTAGCTAGTGTTTAGTTTCAGAAAGGAATGGATGATTCACATTGACTCAATGTCCAGCAAGTCCAAATCCTGTAACGACAGGAGACCACAGACTTCCTGGCTTCATTCCTTCAGTCAAATAAAACGTTTGCTAATCTTGTAATTATAACGCATAGTCAGCACTTATTTGCCTCTTTGCCGGTAATTCCTTCTGACACCAAACGATGCCGTGTTTGACCGGCTATTATTATGACCAGGTATTATTCATCCTGACAATACTTCATACTGTGCGATCAGTTGTGTATCTCTGAAGTCATTCTCTGCACTGTAGCCCAACCCAGAGTACGAACACAACACTGCTGCAATGTCTGCAGTGGATCTGCTCCTGCTGTGTGCATCTGTAGTCCCCCTCAACACATCTACAGTCTGAAGGAGGCTGTAAAACTCTGAAAACGCTCTCTTTCAAAATGAAATAAATACCTGCACAACTGTTAAATGGTCACATATAGTTTGAAACACCCATTTATGATCTTTAAATTAAAACGCACCGTTGTCCATCTCAGCCACTGTATTTAAGATGACAGGGCAACAGTCAGCGCCACTCATGTGTACCGTATTCTCCGCACTATAAGGTGCACTTAAAATCTTTAATTATCTCAAAAATCGTCAGTGTGCCTTATGTATGAATTCTGGTTGTGTTTACTGACCTCGAACCGATTTTATGTGCTACACGGCGCTCAGACAAAAATCAAAAATGTTTTAGTACGACTTTGGTAGCTACGAAGCCGCAGCGCCTGATGGACTGTTGGAGCATTACAGCTACCGTAGTCAGGAGCCTCGTGGAGTCATCTGGGTCCTAAACTCCGTCCGTTTCAGGTCCCAAAGTCAAACGAACACTGCAGCATCACTGAGAGTTAAAAACTGTTTAAATTCTTTCATCTTTAATAAAATCGTCAGCGTTGCTGCTTTACCAGGTGTAACAATGAAGTTTAACATCCAGGCATCCATGAAAACAGAATTTATTAAATTTAACTGAGTTAGAAGTTAGCAGGAAGTTAGCTCGCTAGCTTCCACCTAAACATGATGTAGCATGTTCTGACTGAGAGATTTCTGAAAAATTCAAACGTACAGCTCTGCTGTCACTTCCAACATAAATGAAGACAGAAAACTAAACAGCAGTGACGTTTGTAGGGTTACTGAAGTTGGGCTAGCTGGTATATAATGATGTGCTACGGCTAGCGACGCAGCTATGTTAGCATAGCATAAACAGTGAAGCTGGAGGATGAACGCTAACGCTTGTTTCACTTAATGTGCCTTGTAATCTGGTGCGCCTTATGGGCCGAAAAATACAGTATTTTTAAGTTTATAAGAACACAAATAGTTATTGGAAGATATAACTAAACACTAATCAGTGTATATTTAAAAGTACAATATCCTATTACTGTACCTTTAAGGTGAAACTGCTCCTAATTATAAAAACCGCTGTGAAGAGTCGATGCTGTATTTGTGACTCGGGTCGAGTAAAGTCGTTTAAAACCAAAAAACTACAAACAATCAGCGCTGGCACCATCACTCCCTCGTGAAAAATAAAACTACAGGATTTTTGCTGCATCTGAAGAACCACACTGCTTGTGTCCTTAACAGCTCCTGGGCTGAATGTTCAAAATATTTCGCAAATCAGCTGTTCTTCCTGCTGTCTTAGACGTGCAGCTGCTGTAAAGACTTTCTTACCTTGATCATACGAGAGAGGTCTCCAGCATCTGCTAGCTCCAGTACTATGTTCAGCTCATTGTCCTCAATAAAAGACGCGTGGTATTTTATCACATTGGGATGGTTCAATTGCTGACAGGGGGAAAAGAAAGAGGCAGACGTGTCATTCAGGAAGCATAAAAAGCAAAAATAAGACTTGCTGGTGACACTTGTCACATTAAGAACCGACATGGTCACATTCCTCAGGCGTCTTGCAAACTTATTACACCATTTATATAAAATGAGCCTGACCGTAACAAACGCAGGTTTGTGTCATGAACTTTGACCACCAATTAAAACAGGACTGTTTAAACCGTACATGGGATTCATACATGTGGACCTAATGAGAAGGTTTAGTCCCCAAGTGTGACAAAGCTGGCTGACATGTCACAACAGCCCCCTGTCTCTGATGACAACAACTCATGTGTGAGACAGACACACACACACACACACACACACACACACACACACACACACACGCCTGACAGGCTGACACGGCTGGCAGTCTGAAAAACAAGCATCCCAGCCTCTGCTGCAGCTGAGATTCCTTCCTGTTGGTTGGTCAATAAGGCAGGAACAGCATTCCTTGTAGTAAACAAAAAGTTTCAATCCATCCAGAGCAAGAAGAGGGAAAGGGGGGAGGGGGGAGGAGCAGTGAAGAGGAACGAGCAAATGACACAGTGACACAGACAAGCAAGGCGGATGATGGAGACAGGGCAAGGTGAGGAGCTAGGGAACGAGAACAAAGGTGAGGGAGGAAGAAAGAACAGGAGAGCGGTACGGTGAGCCGAGTTGGAGCAGAGGGGGAGGGAAAGGGAAGCGGCGGTGCTGTGCGAAGAGTCGTGGCGGTGATGCGAGCAGACGGAGTGGTGTGACACGCGTCCTCCGCTCTGCTTTCTGTGCTGTGATTAAAGAAATGTTCATGCTCTGGATGATGCTGAGAGGAGCACAGTACAGTACAGTACGCTATACTCTCCACTCCAGCTCTGCATCCTTCCACATTCCCCTCTCTCATTTGTTCTCCCATTCCCTTCCTCATGTCTCCATCTTTCCTTCTCCCTCCCTTGTCCTCTCTCGCCAGATGTATTTTTGGCTCGGAGTGGCAGTTCTGCACGGCTCCACGCTGTAGCACAGCCGAAGAGCGATGACAAGTTCTCCCTCCCCTCCTCGCCCCGCTCCTCTCCCACAACTTCAACCCCAGGCGAAGGATACAGATATGTTCGCATGCAGATGTTTATGTAAATGATGGATGGGACCTTACTGCAATACAACAGCCATTCGTTGGGAAATATCGCATAGAGTCTCGCATGATTATGTAATTACACATGCTGGCTGAGACCCACCGGTGTGTGTAATTACTTAATCATGCACGACTCGATGTGAGATATTTGTTGAGCTGGTGATGTGCTCCAAAGAAGAACGAGACACTGACTAATGTAACGTGATGGCACAAAATTAAGCATGCTAGCAAATTAAGTAACAGCGTAATTATAAATGAAATTAGATGCCAACAGGAAAGCAGCTGGTAGGAATGGAATCAGTTCGTTTAGATGTGAATCGGCGTTTACTCGGCCTCTCCGGCAGAAAGGAATAGTTTGCGTTCCGCTAACGTGTTTTCCACGTCACCGAATGTAAAAATAATCCACTTTAGCTTGTTAGAAGGAGGATGGATTAAACGCACATAATGAAACACATTTAAAGTACATATTAATGTTTAAAGAATATATTATTGCTCGTATAGAGAACAAGATAAAACTGATTTTAAAGCTGTAGCTCGTTTTATTAACAAAACATGGACCCGGGCATATTGTTCAAATATGGCACCGTATAGCACAAGTGCTTCAGCTGCCTTTGCCTTATTGGATCACGACATGGTAGAGAATTAAACGTGAGGTTTGATAACATGTCCTCCACTGAACTGTCCACCAACAGTACAATCTGATAGATATCAAACAAAACACAGGAAAAAACCTGACATCATAACAGCCTTTCACTGCTCATTAGGGAAGACAATTAATCAGACTACGACCCAAGACAGTAACCGTAAGTAAGAGGAATACGCCGTTCTTAGATTTCAAGAATGGTGAAATCATCAGAGCGGCAGAGCGCTGGCTCTTCCTACAACCAACATTCCCATCAGGAAAAATTTAGACAAAAGGACAGAAGGAGAAGTGAGATTCTCGAGTCGAAGTCATCATGCCACAGCAAGAAATAACAGATGAATGAGCAGACACAAACACAGACAGACAAACAAACAAACAGACATACTGTTGAAAGGTCTCAACAGAGTGTGTGTGTGTGTGTGTGTGTGTGTGTGTGTGTGTGTGTGTGTGTGTGTGTGTGCGCGTGTGTGTGTGCGCGTGTGTGTGTGCGTGTGCGTGTGTGCGTGCGTGCGTGCGTGCGTGCGTGTGCGTGCGTGATCATGGGCGACTGTGCGTCACTCCAGTCGAACCATGCCAGTGTGCCTCTCATTATTCTGATTTGGCTCTGTCTCCTGTTGGCCTGTCTAGTGGAGGATAAGGGAGAAGGACTCTCTCTCTCACTCAGTCCTTTATTATCAGGCTGGCTGGGCAGCCGGGGCCAGGCACAGCTCCATGTTTACCAAGAATCAGCTCGTAGCATAAAAAGAAGGAAAGAAAATGGATGAAGGAAACAAGGCAGTGAAGGAGAAAATGGAAAATCAAAAAAAGCAAAAGCAGCCGAGACAGGAGAAATAAATCCTATAGGTTCAAAGACGATTAAAGGGACGAAATGCAGAAATGAAGGGAAATGTAGGCGTTGCATACAGGAAATGAGAGACACGGTCACGGGGGTCAGTGTAACGTTTAACTCTGTCCTGACCCCTTTTAGGAGGTCAGAACTACAAACAGGAAAACCCTGCTGTCTTCTGCCATCGACTCAACAGTCTGCTACTCAGATTACAGCCTGGTCTCGTCTGCACCAGAGTATCGTTGTCTTTGATTGGCCCAAAAAGCCCCGGGAGCTCCAATGAAGTCTGAGTGGCACAAACTAATTGGTTGTGTTTTGTGTTTCTGTCTAATGTGTACGTCTGAGCGTACATATGAGCCCAAACTGCCTGCAGTGCACACGCGTCCGTGAAGGAAAGCTACAGATAGGGCTGCCAGAACTGTACACACACACACACACACACACACGCACAGTCAGATAACACAGGCAGGATTCTGACACACATCTAGGATCTCTCAGACAGGAAAGACATCGGAGCTGTCGTTAGTTTGTTCATTAGTGCTTAAGAGCAGCCTGCTGACACATGTTAAAGGTGGTTTAATAAGCACAAAAACTTCATTGCACAAAGAAAAAACAGCAAAGCTAAATTAAGCAAAGTGAGGAGACACATGAGAGACGCTGCTACATCTCCATGCTGATGCACTGTTGGCTGGTTTTAAACATTACAAAAAGATTGTTAAAAAACAACAACACAAAAAAACACAATAGTTTTGGCATTAAAAAGGAGCCGATGTGTGCCTGGGGGGATTTAACACTGCTGTACCTCTGCACACACACACACGCACACACACACGCTCAAGGAGAAAGCAATACACACACACACATACTTATTCACATTCTCACTCGTGTGCACAAATGCTCCAACACCCCTCTGCATTTGTAACAATCCGAGGAAACGCACGCACACACAGCACGCAGATCCACGCCGTCTGGTGCAGATCAATTGTTTTCATGTGGTAGAAGGTCTCAGCTGAGGCACCTTAAGAGAACAGAGCGCAGCGCATGGCGCCGTCTCCCTCTTCTCTGGTTCTTTACCTTAAGGAGATCTATCTCTTTGATGCAATCTTGCCGAGCTTTGGCATCCATCAAGTCGAATATCTATCAAGAGATCAAAAGGGGAGAGAGAGAGAGGGTGAGAGAGGACAGAGAGGAGGTGTTATGACATATTCAAAAAATGTAAGATGGAGAGATGTAGAAAACTAAGGGTGGAAAAAAACACTAAACAGAGAACATGGTTACTGTTATCTAGAGGGTGGCGCTGGAGTGTCTACAGGTGTTTCACATCTGAGTAACAAGCCCGTATATCTGAGGCGTGTGTGTGTGTGTGTGTGTGTGTACACAACGTGTCCTCTTATCAATGTGTGCGAGTGTAGAAGGCAGTGAATACCACAGATACTGCCAGTGCAGATACACACAAGTGCAGCGTCACACTGTGAGTCAAACTGCACTTCACAGGCCAATAACTCACAAATGTGACTTTGTTGAATATGCTGACCGCTCTGGCGGCACTAACACAATCACAATTACATTCTCTTTAATTTCTCTACATAGTGACAAGTAGGGATGGGTATCGTTTAGGTTTTATCCGATACCGGTGCCAAACCGGTACTTTTGAAACGGTGCCGGTGCTTAAACGGTGCTCAAACTGGTGCTTAAAGAATGGAGAACACAAACTTTGTCCAAAAACCTCTCATGTTCAGCTGTTTTTTTTGTAAAAAGATAACAATGTTAGCCTTTTCTGCAGCTATGGGGCATATATGGTATCACTCTTGGCTGGAAGCAGCTTAATCAATGGAAAAAACACAAACTTTGTCCAAAAACCTCTCATGTTCAGCTGTTTTCCACTTTTTCTTTGGTCATTTTAGCCTTTTTGGCCAGGGTGAAGGGAGCATCTGCCATCAAACAAGAAGACAGCCGCATGTAGCTATGATGATGTTTGCTAGTTCACCTTACATGCATTAATGTAATAACGTGGTTAGCCTACTCAACGTAAATTACACACGAACAACATGAAGCTACTCACGCAGAGAAGAACGGCTGCTGCTGCATCCTCATCCTCATCATTTCTGCTACACTGGCAGGGCTAGGGGCCAGGACTCTCCTCTTCGGGTTTTTGGGGGATGTTGCTAACTCCGGGTCCGATAACAGGCACCACACCCGCAGTAGATGTGCTCGGTGTGAGGTCTCGCAGCAAGCTATCAAATACGGCGCATTTCTTGGCTTTAAAAAAAAAACGCTATGCGTCGCCAGGCGTTTCATCAGATTCGAGGTGTTACCTCCTTTGACAGTATCACAGTATCAGCTTAAAGCACTTGTTGCAGGCTGCTGAGTTTGCATATTTTGCTGTGAAGTACAGCCAGACTTTTGACCGCTTCGCCTTGGGCATTTTAATCTGTAGCTCTGCTCTAAAAGAACGGACGTACCTGGCCCCGCCTACTATCCTCAGAAACGTAAAATGATTGGCTAGAATCCAAAGTGTATCACAGCTCAGGAAAAAAAAGCACTGAAAAAAGCACCGAAATGTGCGCTGCTTTTCAGTCTGGTTACTACCGTTTATGTCAGAACCGGTGCCATCATAGCACCGGATACCGGTACCCATCCCTAGTGACAAGTCGAACTCAGCGAGTGTGACCAAGCTGTGTTTGCCCAGAAACAGCAGCAGTATTTCTATGTGAGCTTCTACTACTGTAAATGCTCTATGTGAACTTCAAGGACCGAAACACCCGCTGGTGTGAATATATTAGCATTGGCCTCGTGACAGATTTAACTCGGGCTAAATGTGTCGCTGCTTTTACGCTCCTCACCTGAATTTTCTTCAGGGCCACAGACGTGTTGTCCAGCAGATACCTCGCTCGGTACACCTCGCTGAACTGGCCGCGTCCAATCTTCTTCTCAATCTGGAAGTTAGCCAGTGAATTATGGCCCATATCTGGCTGCAACGGTTTCTGGAGGAAACAGGAAAAATGCAACTAGTAACTACTCACGCATGCATATATCAGTCCATGAACACGTGCACACACTCTCTCTTTCTCTGTAGAAGAGAAAAAGAAATAAAAAACAAAGTGTTTGCAGGATTTTTGCTGTTGCCACTAGTTTGTCACTGAGGTGAAACCATCTGTGCATTAGAATAGAATAGAATAGAATAGAATTCAACTTTATTGTCATTGCACATGCACAGGTACAGGGCAACGAAATGCAGTTTGCATCCATCCAGAAGTGCTTTAGTGATATAGATATATTACAATATATATTAGCAATAAAGACTGAAACTGAAAGATAAAAAAGACGAGGGCTGGAGGATGTGGGTTAGACGCTGCCAAAGATGCTCATAAAGGTCTTCAAGGACGATCATTCACAGAGTCACACTGAAGACTGTTAACTAAGGATAATCTTTGCTTTCTGTTATTTACACGCGTACGCACAGATCCCCTGGAGATCTGCCACATTACATGCTTCATTTAATCAATTCAACTTTTTGCAGGTAGCAAAACGGTATCATGTCGCCAAATGTAACGCTTTATTACTACAGTAACATGATATTGTATTAGACCGTGCACTTACACCTTGCAACATCTAGGGAGGCTAACACGCTGTTCTGTAGCAAAAACAGAGCAGAGCAAAGGTGAGTTAACTATTTTCCAATGAGGACGGGAAATAGTCACGTAAATATAGGCTTCATATTATTTAATCCAAGTGTTTTTTCTGTTTGTGTGTTTGATCAAACGGCACCCGCGAAATCCTCTCCCTTCATCTGTCGAGTCCCATCACTGACAGTCTGGCACTGGGCCACAGAACAAAGTACTCCACACCTCTCCTCACTGCGTGAGTGATTGTACCTACTGAGTCACTCACCTCCGCAATTAAAAACACTCAAAAATAAACCAGAATGAGCCCCTTGGATATAATGTGTGAATAATACACATAGCGTGCTGTGTGACCTTTCCAGCCTTTTGGTAAACTTGTAAAAGGCGTCAGCAGGAACAAACACAAGGTGACAGATATCAGAATGCTGCATGTCAAAAGTGCTGCTGTGGGAGCAGCTCAGGGGGCGAGTGACCTAGGACCGAGGGGAGGGAAATAAAAAGGTGGAGAGGGTCAAAAATGAATCTGCTGGGTGCTAAAACACACAGGAAGGGTGTGTCATTACAGCTGTTCGCTCTACACAAAGTTACAGTGGGCACCCACTGAAAAACATACACGATACAGCTGACTCACCTGAGAGAGGCACGAGGTATCGTTAAAATAAAAAACACTTAAAGCCAACGAATATATCAGAAAGAAATGACCTGAAATAATTTATTCAAAAGGCCAAAAATCATAACATTTCTGCAAAAAAACAAGTAAAATAAGAATAAAAAGACATGAAATTCAGACAATGATGAGAAGCACAATATCAAACTGGATTGTTAACACTAGAATGGATGATTTATTTTTTTCTTTTTTTTTTGGGGGGGGGGCACCGATTCATGCGTTTCAATGTTTTTCCGCAGCTGACAGCCAAAGGAAGAGGCGCGAGCCAATCAAATGCCCTGCCCAATTAACACCGCTGAGGTGTGTGCATTTTTCAGCATGACACCGCAGTCATCCCGAGCTGTCAGGACTCACCGATGATGCACTCTTCCACAATCCAGAACAAACCCTTCAACACAACCGTACGTCTAAAGGAGGGACTACGAGGATTCACTACGACAACACAGAAAACACTGACATCTGACAGAAAGATCTATATCCATACATTTTATGGAGAGTTAGTGAAATTAAACCTATACATACTCATTATTATCTCCAAGGTGTGTTGCGCTGAAAATGCAACCATATTGGGGGATGATTTCGCATAATGTGACAGAAGCACTGATGCAAAGTTGCAGTGGGATGGACAGAGAGGGAGAGAGAGCAATAAGGGGAGGGAGAGAGAGCAAAGGATGGAGCTGGGAGGACAAGAGGGCATTGCTTTCATTCGCTGCGTGGTAGCTTGACAAATGTTAGCATGAGCCTCTAAAGCGCTGTGACAACCGCCTGCTGAGAGCACAGTCTTGCTAATGTGTCCTGGCATGCCAGCCTCGTAATCACACATTTACATATGCAATGACCTACATTTGCATGTCAGATCGCACACTGTCCAGCGTGATTAACAGTGGGCACCTCCCCGTGTGGAGTCGCCCTGGGTGGCAGCAGAGGCCATGCGAGGGCGGAAGAGAGGGCTGGAGGGAGGGCGGCTTTTCTGGCAGCCAAGGGGCCAGGCTGCCAGGCAGGATTATGTCAGCCAGTGCCCCCGACATTAGACACTTCATTAGAGCTAATCTGTTTAGCAGTGGGCAGTGTATGTAAACTTCACAGGCCATTTGCGGCACCTCTTCGCCCCCTGGCCTGGCCTTCAAAGGGCAGCCGGGCCACAGCTGACTGACAGGCCGTCTCATCTGCCGCACATGGGTGTCACACAATCAGGAGCTCCCAGCTGAAAGACAAGGCCACGCACACACGCACGCACACCTACAAAGGAAGTCACAGAGGAACGTCCCTGAGTGACGCAGAGGTCACGGTCCGGCCAAAAACGGGAGAGGATTTGGAAGGATCTAAATCTGACTGTTCATGTGACGGACAAATATCATGACCTCAAACACAAACGTGGTTGTTAGTCAGGGCTCGCATTTATATTTATGCGTTTGTGTGCAACATCTGCCAGAGAATGCCGAGACCAGTCGACTGAACCGAGCCCCGACCGCGCCTGAGCACTGTCCATTTTTGTTTTTCTAATGCAAATGGTGCAACTGCTAAGTTAATATAAGTACCACATTAAAAAAAACTGTCCCCATTATTCTTTTTACACATATTAATTCACGTTGAAAAAGAAATCATTTTAAAAAGCAATAACAATCAGGTTACGTGTTTATGAAATTTCACCCGTTTACCTGAAACGTCGAGGCGGGTTTATCCTGGAAGTGGGAAATGAATTTATCTCCATCCCTCTCTTACTGTTAACACTAAATCTAAAAAACTGACCAATATTATGTCAATGAAACATTGGTATGTGACCGGAGCTGCAATAATACTGGATGGAAAGTTGTACATATAAAAACCTCACTACACAACGTCACAGCAACGGCTCAGGGCCAGGCATGTCTGAGAGCAAAAGCCTCCGGTGACAATTTAGTGCTTAGAAAGCAAACTGCCTCCTGAAAAGCTGAGCACTTTGCAAAATATGCAAGAAAATTGTTCTTGCTCAACATGGAAACGACAAACTTGTTTAGCCGCTTTGGGCTAACACACCATCGAGTAAACTAAAGAAATGATAAAGTGTTGAAAAGTTACATTTCTATGTCAAATTTCCAGGTAAAACTACTTTTCTGTTTACACTTGACTTATTGTGTGCCGCTGGATATAATGCTGTCTTAGGACTACTGTACTATAATTTCCATGCAGGCACTCTTTGAATTAGGAAGTGTGTCATGGATTTACATGCACTTATAAATGCTGCTGCTTGCAAGCTGCAAGCATTAATAAAAAATTTTCAAAAAAATAAAAAAAAAAAAAATAAATAAAAAATAAAATTTTTAGCATTTTCCTTCCATGTGGTCAAAAATACGATTATGGCGATTTAATTTTGAACCCATATGACCCACCTCTGACAGTCGACCTGAAAATGTGTTGATGGTTATGCAACCACTTTATCCTGCTGTTGTTTAGACACACATGGTACATCCTGAATTTAAATGTTTGTATCGCAATCACAATCCAAATTGTGCTTTTCCAGCTTGGACCCACATGAAGAGCAAAAAAGAAATAAAACACTGAAAAATCATTATCCCAAAATGTTTTTGCATGTGGAGGCCGTGTCGTCTTACCCATACCCAGAACTATATCAATAATAGTTCACATATCAATAATCCAACACATACTGTTACCATCTCATTCAAAATATATACTTACAGGTTTCTCTCCTATATATGTTTTGTATCATGAAGTGTAGCAGTCACACTGACAGCCTGGCTATCTGTTGAAGTTGTGATTCAGTAGCTTCCGCTCTTATTTATAAAACTTCTGATGAAATAAATTAAAAATGGCTCTGATGCAACTGCCTCTTTCCATCTGCAGTCACCGCTCTCGATCAATGTCTGACCCACACACTCTGTGAAAGGTTGCAGGTCACGAGTCTGCAGTGAAAGTAAAGGTGGGAATCCTTTTTTCGACAGTTATGTTGAAGAGGAGACCGAATAGCTGGGAGTCGTGGAAGACGATGCATTTGGCTCTACGGCTTGTGGTCGCCTCCTCAACCACTGAGGTAAAGCAGCACCCATTACTGCAATTTTAAACACTTTGCAATATGTTTAATATTAACAAATAGTGTGATAGATACAATGTTATCTTTTTGTCCCCAACATCTTTTCTAAGTCTGTTACCATTTTATTTTTATTGGTGCAAAATGGGATCACATGAGTCACAGACTGACCATCACGGTCCAAACCTGTCCTGAATGTTGCACCTGACAGCCCGGGCCACACTAACTGTCAGCACTAATCCACTATTACAGGAATGTTGGACGTTAGCGGTCGCCAGTCCTCTGTGAGATAATGAGCTGTTATAGTCACATAATGAATCCACAGCCTGTGACCTCAACATGTTGCAAGTTAATGCAACTCTTTCTGCTGAACTCTGAATGTCCTCTTCACGCTCCACTTCTCCGTAGCGCCAGGCTACGACTTTGTCCGAACAGAAACATTTCGATGGCGGGAGCTTTCCGGTGCCTAAAGTGTCAAACACTTTTCCCATACTGTCGTATAAACATGGGTCTGTGCAGATAAAGGAGGTCATTGAATGTGTGTTTGTTTTGGGTAGTCTGTGTCGGGGTTGTGCTGACGGACGACGATGTCAGGGATGGCGACAGCTGGGCGATCACGGCAATTTTGATCCCATTTCCCCAGTGATGCACTGAAAAATTTTGTCATTATGCTGAGATTCATTATTAATTAAATGTGCAAAGCCATAGCTTGATGTTGTACCTCCACATACAACAAACACCTGTAACAGCGACACATGTGGACACACACGGGCGCGCACAGAGGCTCGCGGCTGGACTACATTTGTGCGTCACGCGGCTACACCGATCGCTCACAGTCATCATCAGATGAGAGGAAACAGAAAGAGGATATTTCTCACTTTAGGATGGACGTTAAAAATAAAAACAGAGCATAATGTCACCACATTTGGGAAAAGGCTCTTTTATCACGTCTCCCACCCGGTGCTTCAGTCGATGACGAGCGAAGGGGAAGGTGTGCACAGGAGAGACGGGTGAGGTGCTTTACAAAGAAGAAAATTAACTCGTCAAAATAGAACAACTTCAGATCCAAGTAAAAACTTAAAGAACTGGTAAATGTTTTTAAATGTTCATTTAGTGCTACTGCACATCATCATCATCATCATCATCTGGGTCCACAGTGACTACAATGTAACCACAGACAGCAGTGTAATCATAAATAGGCTATTTTTGCAATTAGTTCATAATATTACTACAGTAGTTATCAATAAAAAAAGCAGCCTGACTTTAAATGTCTCGGCTGTTGTTGTTATTTAAATAACTGAAACTAAGTTTTGAGCTCTTCTAAATTTTGGCCCAAAGATTTTTAACTGTAAATGTTTCCAAATATTGTCTTTTAGTGTCCCCAATTACTGATAATCAGCAATATCAGTGTTGTTGTTTAAAAAATAAAATAAAATAAAACATACTGGTCAACTCTCACAGCACGCTCACATCATTCACATTATTCCAGCTTGAGGACAAGCTGCAGGACATGAAGATAAAGTGGCAGCTGCACAAGGCATTATGGGTAACGTCGGTGAGGGACAGAATGTCTCGGGTATAAAGGTGACACACAGCCACCACGAGCTAGCAGGGGGACTGAAAAGGAGAGAGGAAAGTAGAGCGAGAGACAGACGGGGAGCAGACAGACAGCTCATTGGAGGAGGTGTGATATGGGCTGCCCGATAATGACACCGTTGCCAAACACAACTGACAAGACACATGGAGAGTGGAAGAGGGAACGGGAAGACGGGATAAAGATAGGGTGGGGGGCAGTGGGGGACAAGCAGCAGAGAAGAGAGGGCCGACGTGACAGCCCAGCAGTGCCGACGGCTGCCACAGAAAGGCCAGCGGCAGCAGAGAGGTGATGTCTCACATGGAGAGAGACCGAGAGGCACGCAGACGCCGGGAAAGAGAAACTCGGGGCACAGACGTACGAGGAAGGCTAAAGTTGAAAGCTCGTCACTCTGCTCTGGCATGCTATCCTGCTGTGAACAGCTTTTTAGACAGCAGAGGTTTTCATAAATAGACTCCAGAGTTAATAATCAGTGGGTGCACGTCTATTTGTTGTGGATGTGGAGACTTAACAGTTAACGCCAGAAAAATCAAAGGCAAAAAAGGAAGAAAGAGAAAATGACCTACGAAGCGGACACCAGTGAAAAAGTAGAACAAGACCAGTTCACAATTATAAAACCAAAACTTGTTAACATGATATTTATAAACAGCAATGAAAAAATAAAAAGTGCATATATTAAAATAACTAAATTATCAGCTAAGCTCTCCAGATGTTTAATCCAAGACTCCATGAATACACTTTCTTTCTCACCACTGTCCAGATGTTGGCTGTGACGCAGAGCTTTGTCATCAGTAATGTCAGTTTAATCTCAAAACAGGATAAACAGGAAGAAATACGGTCTCAAGAGATCTCGACCAAAATACTATCAGACTGTGCTGAGGACAGACGTCATTTTCACATGAAAACAGTGTTTACAAAATATGTGGAATTAGCTCGGCTGTAGTCCAAAACACACAGAGACGGATATACGATAAGACAGCCAAGAATACAAGAAGAGACAGACACGGCAACTAGCAGCCCTGCGGTGAAGGGGGGGGAGCGACTCCCACTCTCACCAGTCACCAGCCCCCTTGAGAAGGCACCATGCAATATTCATCCTCAGTCAGTCAGCCAGCGAGCCAGGCAGGCAGTCAAACCGGCAGGATTCACCCCAAAGGTGCTTCTTCTTCTCCTTCCACACCACCTTGTCTCAGCGCTTACAGACAGATCTGTGTCTGTCAAACTCTGCAGTGACGATCAAACTCCGGGGGGATGGCGGTGGAGGGTGGGGGGGGTCCCCACTAACCCTCCCACTCACTCAAGAGCAAATGCACCATTAAAAATGCACATCTTACCAGCTCATCTCGTTTAACTAATGCATATGCATCATACCTCCGGGACCAAGAGAAATTATATTGCAAGTGATACAGAATATCCTTCATCACATATACAATTCAGATTTCTCCAGGAAGAGGCTGGTAGGGGTTTTTTCTCCCTTTGCTGCCGAGTAGACTGAACCTTAGGAAAACTGTGAAACGGATGCAGGACTTGTTGAAAGACACCCATCTGGATGCTGGTTAGACAGTCATCTGCATAATCTGACTCCATCTTCCGCTGAATGTGGAATCGGTTCAAACATGTTCTGTGAGACTGAAAAAATGATGCAATATGGAAAGTTCACCGTGCTCCCGAGTACCTAAGCGAAAGAGGTGAGCCTAGAATGAACACTGATGTAAACTGCTGGAAATAGATTGAACAACACAGAGCGAGAGAGAAAGAGATCATTAAGACTGAACAACAACACGTAACGAACTGCTGGGAGATCAGCTGGAGATCTACTGTATGTGTGCGTATGCGTGGGGGGACGGTTGCCTAAGTCAAATTAATTATTAGAGCTTTTATCTGACTTTCTTCTGTGTGCAACCCAATTATCCTTAATTTTGCAATTACAAATCTCAGAATAATCAAGCCCCTTGGCAGTTCCAGTGTTAATGTTGCCGTGCCCTTGCATACGCATTGAAAAAATAAATAGATAAAAAAATGAAACAAAAACAACAACGAGTACGGAGCCTATTTTTAGTGCTCCTTTCTCAAAAAGATTCCACGTTTACTCAGGGGCATATGGATGATCTTCTTTGTTTAAAGTCTATTCAATACTTATGGAGGCAAAAACATCCTTCTGTAAAGAAATCAATGCACCTGAAGTTGGAAAACGATATTAAAATCCAACAACGGCCTGATCTGCACAGAGCAAACTTGAGTTGTATCGAACCGAAAGAGGCTTGCGAGGAGGCCGGGCTCCGGCAGCCTCCAGATCTCTGATCAATAGTAACAACTCAACATTCATCCACTGTCTGTCTTACACAGGCTACAGAGGTCTGAATGAAGATCAGGCTGAAAGACGCATCTTGATTGATGCAGAGAGAAGAGATGAGCATGAAATATTTACAGTTTAAAACAGGAATTAGGAGGAATACAACAGATGAAGGAATTTCCCATCACTCTTCAAT
The DNA here is from genome assembly GCF_051167445.1 of Perissodus microlepis. Taxonomy (NCBI): domain Eukaryota; kingdom Metazoa; phylum Chordata; class Actinopteri; order Cichliformes; family Cichlidae; genus Perissodus; species Perissodus microlepis. The sequence continues at coordinate 1,307,930 of NC_140477.1, read as the reverse complement.
CTATAATCAAACTAAACGGCATTGAACACATCTGTTAAATAAAGGCTAAGACAGGTGCTGACCACAGGATGCCCAGGCTGAGTAATTCCATTTTTTTTCTTAGTCTGCATCCTACTTCAGATCCTAAGTCCTTCTGACTGGTGTTGCAGTCTGTGTGTGGGGTTACCTGGGGTTGAAACACTGGCACAGCTGCTTGCTGTCCTTGTGGCTGCGTGTCCATATCCATGGTGTTAGGAGCTTGATCCCGTACACCTCTGCGAATCACACAAACAAAACAGGACTCACGGTTAGACGATGCAACGCTGATCATCAGGTGAAACAAAAGTCGATCATTTCCCTTCAACAGTACGATTAAATTGTATTCAAATGTGGAGCAATGTTCGTTCTGCAGCATCAAACTAAGGAGTGACGGTTGCCGGTGTTGAGTTTCAGCAGAGCTGAAACCTAGGTCACGTCTTTGGATATGATACTCTTTGTCTGGGTCCCTCTCGAGTTGCGCCGTGGCCGAGCTTCGGCAGAGATAAAGCTGCTTGGCATTCTCCCAAGGAACCTTTCCTGGGAATTGCAGGTTACACCAGTTACTGGTTTAAGCAATTCCACTTTATTTTCTCTTTTCCGAGAAAATGTAAGTCACTCCAGGGTGAGGAGGCGCAGTATGTGTATATGTCATGTTTTTCTTTAATTGCACGTCCTGGCATGTGGCTTAGAAGGAAGCTACTTGCCTGAGCAGCACAACAAGTTGCTTGCCTCATCATCGCAGACAATGCAATAATAGAAAAAAATCACCTGAATGAATAATTTACAGCTTTAAAAATTACGATGCACAATTATATTCACACTTGAAATTAGCTTATGATTCCAGTCTACACTCACCGTTTCAAAATTAACACAGAATTACTTGTGATTTACACGAGATACCCGCCTGGTTAACACAAACCGTGTGCCATCCACGAAGCAACACATGAGGTGAGATATTTGTATGTTTTCAGCATCACAAAAACGTAGCCAAGGACAAGCGTGCACACACACGTGCACACACACGTGCACACACACGTGCACTCATGCCGACTGCTCGTTGATAGGAAACAAATGACTGATGATTGGGAACAGAGGATAAAAGAAATACCAGGAATTACAACTCAACCATGGTTTTGTCATCTTAGGGACTTATTCACAGGAATAGCACTCAAGCAGACACGCACGCGCGCACACACACACACACACACACACAAGTAAAAAGAAAAGTTCCACACAGGAGGGAAAGAAAGCACACTTCACAGTGGGCCATTTGCATGTTTTTCCTCTATAGCCGGTTTGCAGATCTGTTGGTGTGTCACTCGTGTATTGGTCACAGTCTCTTGTCTCTGTTGCATTGAGCCTCCCTGGGCCAATTAAAATGTGCCGGTGTAATGTAGATGAGAATAACACTGAAAAGCAGTCTCTGTGTGTATATCAATCAATCATCTGATCAATAGAGCAATTATATAGCTACCTAACCCTATATCTGATTAATAGGTTGACACACAGATTCTTTGGGCAGTTTAATATTTTTATGTGTGTCTATGCACTTTGAGCAAACACATCATTTGCAATTATTGCTGTGCTAAAATCACAGATTAGCTTTTTCTTGATGTTCGTGTAAGTTTGGAAGATCACAAAATTATTTACTCAACCCCGTTTCCAATGGATTTACATCGGCTATAGTGGCAATATGATTCTCTTTACTTATGTAATGGTTAATGATCATTTATTAATAAGGTTGACATTTTTAAATGCAGAACAGCGTTAAACGCTAAATGATCCTGACTCATTAATAAACCTGCTGGAGAAAAAATATTTTTGAAAACAAACAGCTGTGGTGGTTTTTATAAACACCTGGAAAGGTTGTTTGAATGTCCCCTTAAATGTCTGAGCCGACCATCAACATTTCAAGCCACAAACGTGCAGCACCAATATGTTAAACAGACAGACGCACTCAAGGTCGTTTGAAAAAGTCAAAAGGAGGTGAAAATCACCCTGGAGGTCCTAACAGAGCGTTAACAAAACAGAGAAAAGGCTACATTTACTAAGATACCCATGAACATCTGGACAGAGCCTCAGGCCGCACCAGTACATCAGCCCTACATCATATGTTGCTCTTTTTGATTGGTATCAGAATATTGACTAGGGCTGCCACAAACGATTATTTTGATAGTCGACTAGTCACCGATTATTTTTGCGATTAGTCGACTAATCAGATCATCATCCATTCAACGTAAAAGTACAGCTTATTGCACCAGCAGCATCTGCTCTTATATAACTATCATTAGCTTACAGCTTTAAGTGTTTAAGGTCTGTGCTAACTAAAAATAAAGACAAGATGATAGTTTATTAAATTTACAAACTATCAGACATTTATTCAGCTGTGTAAAAACTGTAACTTTAATCTCAGCCAAACCGATTTACTCAGGAGTAGGGATGGGTATCAAAACCCGGTTCTTGTTGAGAACCGGTTCCCACTGTTTCAATTCCTTGGAATTGTTTGCCATTTTTGCAAACGATTCCCTTATCGATTCCAGTCGCCCCGAATGACGTCACCACGTTGCGGAGCGTCATTTACCTGGCAGGAAACACGGCGGCTCAAACGCTCAAAAGTTTGGTTATACTTTACGAGAACGGATGACAACAGGGCAACTTGCAATACTTGCAAAGTAGATATTTCATTTAAGGGAGGAAACACTACGAATATGCAAAAGCATTTGCTCACAAAACACGCGATGACCTTAAATGAATGTCGTGATTTTAATTCGCTCCGGACTCGTGAATCTCAACCCAGCAGCAGCGGTAACGTTTGCACGTCCTCTCCCGTTAATGCGGCAGGTAAATAATCAACTAACAGTGCATATTATGTTAGCGTGATCTGCCTTATTACAAAACCTGCCATTACTGTGCATTTAGGTGACCATGATGAGAGAGACAGAGTCTGGCTCAGATGCTGGCAGTTCTCGCTGCAGTCTGCCGGTAGCGTCTCCTTTCAGGCCAGGATAGACGAATGTCACCGAGCAGTGACTCAGTTTGTGGTCAAAGGCTTGCAGCCATTTGCCACAGCAGATGATTTTCAGTAAGTGAATGTGTTTAATTGTAGGCAGGGACATTACTGGATATTCTTGTGTAATTGCTACAGAATAATTTACGTTATACTTTGTTATTGCTACAGAAGAATATTTATTTTATTATTTTACATTTACAATTTTTTTTCCTGGGGACCCTGTGACGCCCCATTGAAGAGCCGTAGGCTGGATCTCTTAAGATCTCACTGCTGGGTTTGTAAGGCCATGTTACTCCTAAATTTCTATCTTGTTCAAAGAGAAGATATAAAACAAAGTTCTAAGCTAATCGACCTTAGTGCTCTCCTTTTTTAAAAAGAATCGATAAGAGAATCGATAAAGGATCGAATCGTTAAACAGAATCGAAAATGGAATCGGAATCGTGAAAATCTTATCAATACCCATCCCTACTCAGGAACAAATAAAATACAAAAAAAAAAAAAAAAAGCCAAACAATAACATTTTTAAGTTCTCTAAGTGACTTATGTATGTTTAACCTGAGTAGCGAAAGACGGCGGTGGGTTTAAAAACGATTTGCCGGGAGTCCGGTGTTCTCACGGCTCTAGTGAGCCTTGCCCCCGGCTAGCTATCGAGCTAGTGGGTAACAGACGTCTCCGAAAACGTCGGAGCGCTTTTGAAAATATGTGGTGTCTTGATAAACTGAGCAGATATTTGAGGTTTACACAGCTACATTCTCGCCTGAAAATATGTTAAACGTTTATTTTGTGACCCAGAAAGAATAATAAGAGTAATATTAAAACTAACTAGCTGCCGCCATTGTTGGAAACTGCGCTGAGCCGCGCTGTGAATTCTGGGACACAGCTTCTTCTTCTTCGGGGTTTAACGGCAGCTGGCATCCTTGTACATGCAGTGCTGCCATCTTCTGTTTCAGTCCGTTATTACACTCTTAAATCCTACTACTTATTCCTGCGTCTTTTGGGATCTTACAAAGCTTCAAACGACGCGTCGACTATTAAATTAGTCGTCGACGATTTTGATAGTCGACGTAATCGTGACTAGTCGACTAATCGTGGCAGCCCTAATATTGACCCAGAACAAATACCAATATTAATATCCAACGAACATTTGTTGTGCCATATTAATTTTGCACAAGCGAAATGTTCGAGCATCGTGTGAAGAGTTCCTGAAAGGCTGTTGATCTGTGCATCTATCACCCACACTTTAAAATCAGTATCAGTATATCATCACTCAAGAGCTTTCAGCTATTACAGGATATTTTAATACCAGGTGAAGTCGGGGCCTCTTAGTTTGAACGAGCTGTGTGTCGTGACATTTGGATTTTGCGGTCACAGTGGACTTTCGAGTCACCCACCCGGCTGGCCTTCGCGGCTGTTGCCGTGATTCTTTGCACTTCAGCCCCGCGTTGTGTTAGATTGAGGCTGGCACCCTTCCTTCGCTCCCTAACCATCTTGTTTCTAACCGCCTGAGTATCAAAATAACCGCAGGGCATCAGAGGACGTTCTTTCGCCTCCTACATCCCACGTTAACAAGATCAATTAAGACTGCCACGTTAGATTAACACACACAAGGAAACAACACAATTAACAAATCTAACTCGATCAGGAGGCGTAAACAGGGGAAAATACGCAAACCTTGTAGCAGTGACTGCGCAAAAACACAACCGGCTTCATCACGCTGACCTTAAATCCCTTTCATCACACATTCCTCTTAACTGTTCCTCTCGCTGTCTCGATATCCCCGAAAGGTTGCTCACCACAGACAGGAATTCCTGACTTTCAAAACACATGGAAGCTCAATGTGCCACTCTTGCTTGCATTTCTGTCATGCGGGTGAGAAATGGTGGCTGCCTTTCTGGTAACAGCTAAAAGCTAAATCCCCTACCTATTCATAGATGCATGTCAGAGTCACATTTGGACCTTTGGTGAGAGACAGCTGCAAATACACAACAGGACAGACAAGCAGAGCCATTTTATGCTAAATGTGTAGACACACATACGACTGGTGTTTGCCTGGAATAAGAGTTTTACTTTTATTATCGTTTCCTTATTTTTCACAGATCTTCCTTTTACACTGATATTCTGTCAGGCTGACTTCATTACAATTATTTCTGCACAAACATTTTCACCACTATAAATCGTCTATGAAATGTAAATGGACACAAACATGTTGTTTCTGAGACGCCGTGAGTCCATCCGAAAGACCGACGTCTCCATGCAGACCACCGACCACTCAATGAAAACAAACACTGTTTTCTGACTGCGTTCCATCTAATGTGAGACTCCAGCCCAGCATTCTCACAGTGGGCCCATCACACCGAGGTAATTATACGAAAGAGGAGAAAGGAAAAACAGAGCGAGGCGGACTGAACAGTTTTATTTGTTCTCACACTTCCAGCACACAACAGATTTGTTAATTTGCCTTTTTTTTTTTTATTCCCATCTCAAATCTTGTTTTTGTTGATTTTGTTTTTTGCATCTTTAGCCCCGTTTCCTGCTTTCACACTGCTGTGAAATAGTCTTGAGCCATGCCTCGTTTCCTTATATTTAGCTTCTTTTATTCCTACGCTTGTCTTGAGCAATAGATTTCTAAATATCTTTCAAAGTTTTCCTCTGTCCTCTGGCTGGTTTTTAACAAATTTTCACTCATTAGCGAGGTTTCAGTGGAAAGGCAGCTGTCATGAAGCCATTCTTAAGGAAAGGAAACAAGAAAAAAGGGCAAAGCTTTGCTAAATTACAGAAGAACTGGACTGAAAATCAGGATTTCAGCCAGTGGTGTTGGGATCTTGTCAAAAATTTATGGAATTATCAACGCAGAAAGTACCAGATGGGATTATATGGTGGAAATTTTGATCCACCATGCAATGCCATCTGGCAGGTGTTTAATTGGGAAGGCTTCAGCATGACAATGATCCCAAACACGTTGGCAGTGCAGTAACACACACCTGTACAGGACAAAGAAAGAAGAAACAAATAAACAAGCAGACAAACAGGAACACTATCAGTCATGGATTGGCCTGGTGGCATCAACACAGCTCCAAGAAGAAGGTCGTTCATTTCAAGAGAAAAACAATGAATCCACTCAGGTTTTTAAAGCTTTGGACTCTTTGTGTCAACGAACATGGCTGAATTTTGGAGCTTGAAGAATGGTCAGCATGGAAGCTCAGAGGGGGCAGAGATCTGCCCCAGCCTACTTTTAACCCGTCTACAAACTAGGGCTGCCACAAACGATTATTTTGATAGTCGACTAGTCACCGATTATTTTTGCGATTAGTCGACTAATCAGATCATCATCCATTCAACGTAAAACGTACAGCTTATTGCACCAGCAGCATCTGCTCTTATATAACTATCATTAGCTTACAGCTTTAAGTGTTTAAGGTATGTACTAACTAAAAATAAAGACAAGATGATAGTTTATTACATTTTAATGAAATCTGCAGATTGTTTCGGTGGAGTTTAATAAACTCCTTGCTATCTAAAATATAACAGGACACCGGAGTAAATTCTCCAGCATCTCACACTTCTGATAATCAGCTGTCTGCTTTTATTCAGCTGTGTAAAAACTATAACTTTAATCTCAGCCAAACCGATTTACTCAGGAACAAATAAAATACTAAAAAAAGCCAAACAATAACATTTTTAAGTTATCTAAGTGACTCATATATCATGTTTAACCTGAGTAGCGAAAGACAGCGGTGGGTTTGAAAACGATTTGCCGGGAGTCCGGTGTTCTCACGGCTCTAGTGACCTAGCCCCCGGCTAGCTATCGAGCTAGTGGGTAACAGACGTCTCCGAAAACGTCGGAGCGCTTTTGAAAATATGTGGTGTCTTGATAAACTGAGCAGATATTTGAGGTTTACACAGCTACATTCTCGCCTGAAAATATGTTAAACGTTTATTTTGTGACCCAGAAAGAATAATAAGAGTAATATTAAAACTAACTAGCTGCCGCCATTGTTGGAAACTGAGCTGGGCTGCGCTATGAATTCTGGGACACAGCTTCTTCTTCTTCGGGGTTTAACGGCAGCTGGCATCCTTGTACATGCAGTGCTGCCATCTCCTGTTTCAGTCCGTTATTACACTCTTAAATCCTACTACTTATTCCTGCGTCTTTTGGGATCTTACAAAGCTTCAAACGACGCGTCGACTATTAAATCAGTCGTCAACGATTTTGATAGTCGACGTAATCGTGACTAGTCGACTAATCGTGGCAGACCGCCACACACCCATAAAGATATAGCGTTTGCACATTTATCTTCATTTTTGTTTGGTATTTAAGAATTTTGTGTTACATTGTTTGGAAAAAGATCTGTTACATCTTAAAAATTATTTGAAAAATTTTGTAATTTTACAAATTTTTAAGAAAAGTTTTGCACAGTAAATGTTTTTAAAATGGCATGCTATACTGCTCAGTCATTTTGACATGTATATACAGAAGAAAATAATATTTTGCGATGTATATCGTTACTGCACATGCTTCAAATTATACCACAATATGGATTTTAGGCCATATCGCTCAGCCCTAGTTTGACCTTCTCGAAGAATCGTGCAAAACTGTGCAAAAGGAGTTTGTTTGAACAGTGAACCATGTAAACCATTTACCAAAAGGCTGAGAGAAAGCTTCTGTACCATAGTTGACAACAACTTTCCCAACCTTGATAAGAAAAAGCACATCTTCATTCAAATGGGAAGAAGCTGAGTGTAAGTTGGAAAACTGAGTAGGGATAAAGCCGGGATTGTGCAGGAAAGAGAGGGACAGATGCAAAACTATGAAAACTGCCAGCAGACAGAAAAAAGCAGCTTGTTAGCCCTGATGTGCTCGTGGTCCTGAAAGAGTCTGTGTGTGCCACAGACACTGGCACTGGCTTCAGCTCCTCTTTAATCCTCATTTCCTCCTTTCTGCATAAATCATTTAAAACAGGAGAACAGCGAAAACAAAGAGAGCTAAAGGGAGGGAGATGATTATAAAAAGGTGGATCAAGGCAAACTGGGATGGAGGAGGGATGAAGGAAAAAGTGAAGGGGAAGGGTCCTGAAATTTAGCAGTCTCAAAGAGCAGAGTGCACAATCAGCTCTCCATCCCAGGACAATAAATACGAACGCAAACCGATGACCTCGGGTTTAAGGAGAAGAGGAAAGCGATTGGGGGGGGGGTAAAGAGGAAAAATATAACGTGACACTATCTGGCCCGAGTGCACGATGTGAGAGAATCAAAGGCACCTTTGAGGAGCCAGAAGACGACAGCGAAAGTGCTGGAAGAGTGGTGTCCATGATTACAAGAAATGGAGAAACCTTTGAGTCTGCGCTCATGAAAGCCCACCCCGGGCCTCTTCTCAAAACCCCTGCTACACTAACAGTGATGACACAGAAAGAGGAGAAGAGGAAGAGAGCCACTAATGATGGAGGGGTCCAGATACTACAGAAGCAGCACACTTTCCAATTCATTTTAATCACTATTCAAAATCATTAGCACAAATGTGCAGGCACTCGTGTTCATTGGACCGTGAGCTGAGAGACAGACAGAGAGGGGTAGAAGACCAATTATACCTCAGCGTGTGAGCCGGGCTTTGAGGTCTTCGAGCAAGACAGTCCAAGACTCGATGGAATAAAAAAATGAAGTTAGGACATTAGATTGTCCTAAAAAAAATCAACAGTGTGATAAAAGGAAAACTGTGGAAAAAAGGCAGCCAAACAGATTACATGTTCCCTCTATCTAGAAATTTCCATTTCCTCATATCTGGTGACAAAAGCAGGCAACAGACCCAAACAACAACACCGACCCCAGACAGGACTCGCTGTTCAAGAACAAGCAGAGGTTTAAGCTCCGTTTCACATCTACGAGCCATTGATGGAAAAAATAATAAATAACAACCATAATAATAATAATCCTCATTTCTTATACGTAGAAAAGTGTGCTTGTAATGCTGTTACAAACCTCCACCCTCTCACTGGTGGAGCGAGGACAGAAAAATAATATTTAAAAAAGGAAATTAAGACAAAGAACTGCGCGTTGGTCCACCGAGACGCTACGAAGGCCGGCGATCCATAATGTGGCTTGCTGACTATTTATAGTCACGCTTTACATTTTTCACCTTCAGATTTTTATAGCCTCATGATTATTTCACTGCAGAAGTAAAGAGCACAGCACGGTTAGCCGGGCTTCATGTGAGGCCTAATCTGATTTATTTCCCCACAATCCAGCGCTCTGCTTTTCACCTACTGCAGCCTCTACATAACACACTTTCATCCCACCTCCATGACCCAGTAATCCCATTAACAACGCGGGACTCTCCTCTGTCTTCCTGTTTGTGCGTCTCCCCACGCACGCACACCTGTGCGTTTGTATACCCGCGCATCTTGTTTTCATTTTCCATCACTGTCTAAAGATGTTCACCATTGAGGAAAGAGCTCAAGCACAAGCAGGTGTCAGCCACTCTCCTCCTCTTTATCCATGTGCCTTGCTCTTCTCCTCCTCCCCACCTCCTCCCCTTCGTGCTCCGTCGCTCCTGTGTGCTTTGGACACGAGTTGGCACGCGGCTAAAAGCCCAGGCCACCTCTCTGCTCCATTGTCCTACCCACTCTACAGCGGTACTGACGGCGAGGGACCCTTTGTTGCCAGTCTGTCACTTCAGCAGGTGCCTTACAGTAAGAGGCAGGAGGCAGCCAGCCATCCAGCCTGCACGGCTTCGTTAGCACAGAGCAACGTTTGATGTGCTCATTTCATCAGCCGGAGACGGCAGCCGAGGAGGATGCTAATAATCACTTGAAAAACAAATACATTCCACTCAGGCTTGTAAAAGGTAAACTCCAATTTCAATGATAAAAGGAGAATGACAGACATTCATGCTACCAACAGAAAAAGAAACTGCCCCCCCCCCCATTCTAAAGTAAAACTAATTCAAACTGTCAATCACCGAGAATAAACAAGGTATATTGACAAATTGCTGACTGTGTAAAGAAAGACAAAACCGTGTGGGCAAAGTATGCAAAGACAGAGCTGCATTTAAGACAGCTGTGTGATCCCTCAGAACCAGCTCAGTGTGTCAGGGAGCAGGCTGTGTGAAGGAGAGAGCCCCCCAGGCGTTCAGCACAGGGGACCCTGGGGGTTTAGGCGCACGCTCACTACATTCACAGCCTTTCAAAACGCTGCACCACCATCACACCTCAGTTAAAATCACTTAGAAACTGAATGCATAACGTGTGAAAGGAAATCAAGAGCATTTCATTTAGACTGGTTTGTCTATCTTCAAGCGACGCCGAAGACTGCGTTTCCCCTCGTATCACTGCATCAACAGCGGTCTAATTATGGGTATATTTCCAAGTGTGACTGGTAAACAATTGGAGAATTATAACTTTTTGAGTGCCGTTTAAAGTTAAAAACACTCATGTAGCCGGATCGCAGCCAATAGAAATCGTTATCCGTTTGAGAGCACGCATATTTTAGAACGTGACTCTTTACCACCAGGAAGTTACGCCGTGTTTTTTAACGTCGCCTCGACTGCTGAGTCATTGTGTGACTCTGGATCTGAACTAAAAGTCTCACAAAATGACCAGAGGAAAGTAAAATAATCGTGTTTCCTCAAAGGAGTCAGAAATAAATGTCTGAATAAAAATGTCTTACAGTTTAGTTTCCATTAATTAGTGTAATTTAAACAGTAGGTCAACATGTGACTTGGGTCACCGCAGGGGGCGGGGCTGTGCACGTATCAAAACTTATGTAACACAACATCAAGATTTGTTTTTATAAGCGACACTGACTAATCTGAATATCCATTAACTTTTTAAATTTGCATATCAAACCTGACTCCATAATCTCAGAGATCTCACGTGTATATTATTAGAAATGCAAAAAGCATTTAATCCATGAAACAATGGATGGAGGACAGATTTGTTTTTGTCGCCGTTACTGTTTTTAAAAGCACACCCTCACTTCATGTGCACCAAAATATCCACACCCAGAGTTGCAGACCGCAGTAAGGTGAAGATCCCAAGGCTTTAGGCTGCATTAGTCCCTTGTGGCTACAACTCCTGGTCTTTCACAATGAAGAACAGAGTATTGCGCAGCCGAGCAGAGCTTCCTGCCCTCCAGGACCAACGAGGGCTTTGTTTGTTAGCCATGTCACTGACTGACCACCAAATTAGCTGCATCACCTCTGGCACCAGGATATTGGATGCGACATTCTGTTCCACGGGGCTGTGGCTGTGTTTGTCTGTGAGACCACGGGGCCTACATTAAAAAATAAAGAAATGAAAACACAACGGGGGCAAACGAGGGACTTTCACATTTTAAAAAAATAAAAATTAAACAAGGGAATACCGTGCTAACTACTGCTATGTGCTAAATAACAAGAATCGATGGGACCAATTACTCAGGATTATGTGTTTATCAGTTACTTTTAATCGGTGCACCCTGCATTAACAAATAAAACTCACGCCAACGGAAACTGTGCACAACTTTATCAAATAAAGGCATTTTCTCCTGCTTTGTTAAACAGCTTAAACCCTGCTTAGGCCCATCTCATTTGTTTTTTGAGTCGTTTGAGTCGAAGATGATCACAATCAATAGAACTGGCAAATATACTGGTTTTAATAAAATACCAGTATCTAGCTTTGACAGAGTCGAGTGTTCCTCGCTGTGTTTCCTTTGGCCGAAGCTCTTAATCAAGCATAACACGAGAAACAGCAACGTAATAAAAAGCTTCCTTCAGGCAGCGGGAGTAGACGTGGACGGTGAATCACGCTTTATGTTCATTACACTTTCGGCTTCTAGCAATTACAATAAAACAGCTGAAACAGTCCTATCCCTTAATCCATTTTACAAAGATGCAGTTTGGTTCAGCATCAGTGAGCAGTGGCCCTAAATCATATTTAACATGTCTGAGCAGCCATGTGACCGAATAATAAAATGATTTTTACCTTTTAGTCTGCCACTGTCTGGTTCTTAGATGACAAGGCACGACTCTCTGTGAGCTGGAGATGGGGGCTGTCATCGTTTTTCTAAGAACTAAACTTTAGCAGAAAACATCTGGAGTCCACTTTGCCCATCATACAAAAACCAGCAGCCTCTCTTATTCCCTCAACGCAGGCTTTTTCCCTTTCACTTGCATAGTTTGATGCAGTTACCCTGTGTAAGCAAAGAAGTTTGTCTAAGAGGAAATGACAAGCACAAGATGTCCAAATCATTAGTAATGTGAGAGGAGCAGTTCCCAGGCATGTCTCATTACATAGTTGACTGCTAAGAGCTCATGTTTGGGACTTTTCTGGGCCCAGGCCTTCTTCCATGCTCTGCACCAGCATCTGTTCTCCACAGTTTGTAATGGAAACATCTAAGACCCTGAACCCACAACAACCTTTACTCAATCCTGGCGCTCGATGAGGAAAGAAAGAGACACACAAACACAAACTGTGGTTCACTCAACACATTAATGTCATAAACGTAATCTCGTGCAAACAGACGCAGAAAAAAAAGAGAATGAATATGAAGCTGGAAGCCTACACCGAGCACGCAGTAACAGTGGGCCCAAGGAAACACGGCTCCACAAAAATCAAGCTTTGGTCTGGCTGCGGTTCAGCCCGCCGTGGCTTCTGCGGTGGCTTCTGCAATCTTTAACCAGATCCAGAGCGCTGCTCCTCAATCAGAGGTCAAATACTGCTCTGTTGCTTCACCAGCATGTGAGTGCTTTGTTATCAAGCTGCCAGGGAGGGCGACTCTTTAAGCTGAAGCTGCTTCTACCAGCTCAACAGATTCTGAATATGACGATTGTAGACTGTGAGATGATTAAAAATGGGGCTGCAGTTAGAAAACCAGGTTTAACTCGGTCGCAGCCGTGTCAACAAGTTGGCACAGAAAATAAATCTGAATAAATCAAACTATATAAAAGCAGCACCACATTTCTGCCCGGGTATATCTCAAAATAAAATACGTCCCGGGGCTAGCGATTTCTCCGGTCGGGCGACCAAAATCTATCTCTATCTATCATATAGCCCGACGGGCGGGGCTGAGATAGATTTTGGTCGCCCGACCGGAGATATCGCTAGCCCCGGGAAGTCGGGCTAGCGATTTTGCGAGCCCCGTTTCATTTCTCTCCTCACAACTTCTCCATTACATGCAAGTATTTTAGGGAAGACATGTATGTTCTGTCCTTTTTTTAAATGCAGTAATGCAATCAAGTAAAACAAGCCTGGTAACGCCATTTGTCCCATGTTGTGAGCAGGCTGCAGTACACCGACTGTAGTCGGCAAAAACTCCCAATTTTGGTCCCGATATCATATAAAAACATAAACTTGCACATGAGAATAAAACATGCACAGAAGCATAACTACACACACAAACATTTCAATGTTTATTTTTATTCCTAAGGCACTCGTCCTTCTTTGCATGAGCGCATTACCTGGCACGCCGACAGAGCATCGCTGTATGTGAGTATGTGTAAGGATCTGACGATCGGAGAATACCGTTACCCCTAAGGGGTCGCACCTCTCTCCGTTCTCGCCCTCCTCCCTTATCCCTCCTCTCTAGTCTGTGCCTGAAGGGATTTCCCTTTTCAGTTCATGAGAGATGTCAGACCTGTTCCACCATCCCTCACACGGAGGTTGGACTGTGCCCTATATTTACCCAGCATCTGTAAAACTCCACAAATCAGCCTCATTTCTAGAAATCAAAGCCAAGCGGAGCTTAACAGAATGACAGCTGAATCAAAATGCCCTCGACTCATCTTCATGCAACAAATGTATCCAATTACTTTTCACACCGAGCGTCACAAGCAGGAGTTATGAACTGTTGCACACGATACCACTGTGTGGAGATTAAATTAGGAATTCCTGTTGTTGTGAGTGTTTTCATTCATGTATGTTAACTGCACAAACACAACCACAGGCACACAGCTCCAGGTCTGGAGGTCTTTCAGACATCACTCTGGTCACTTTAACATTAGACTGGAACAGGATCTTGAGCTTTATTGTGAAAGGTTTATGTGGAAAATAAACAAGCGGACACGCGATGGTGTTACCGTCGTTGTTGCTAACGACAACGCATAAAAACAGGCGCTTGTCCGTCTGTAGTGTGGTTATATTAAATATAAGAGAAAGAGAGAACTTTAAGAAATTAATATAGCCACTACAGTGACCATCAAAACAATGAAAAAAATATTGCCGTAAACAGTTTATTTTGCGACACCACGAAACAAACGATAGCGTAAAATGAAACGATAGACGTTTTTATATCGTCATCCGATATATATCGTTATATCAAACAGCCCTACTATAAGGTGCACTTAAAATCCTTTAATTTTCTCAAAAATCGACAGTGTGCCTTATGTATGAATTCTGGTTGTGCTTAGTGACCTCGACCCGATTTTACAACTTTGCTAAGCTACGAAGCCGCAACGCTTGATGGGCTACCATAGTCAGGAGCCTCGCGGAGTAATCTGGGTCCTAAACTCCGTCAGGTTCAGGTCCCAAAGTCAAACGAACACTGCGGCATCACTGAGAGTTAAAAACTGTCTAAATTCTTTCATCTTTAATAAAATCATCAGCGTTGCTGCTTTACCAGGTGTAACAATTAAGTTTAACATCCAGGCATCCATGAAAACATAATGTATTAAATTTAGTTAGAAGTTAGCAGGAAGTTAGCTCGCTAGCTTCCACCTAAACATGATATAGCATGTTCTGACTGAGAGATTTCTGAAAAATCCAAACGTACAGCTCTGATATCACTTCCAACATAAATGAAGACAGAAAACTAAACAGCAGTGACGTTTGTAGGGTTACTGAAGTTGGGCTAGCTGGTATATAATGATGTGCTACGTGACCGCTAGCAACACAGCTATGTTAGCATAACATAAACACAGTGAAGCTGGAGGATGAACGCTAACTTTTTTCCACTTGATAAAAGTTAACATGAGGGTTCCTGATGGTTAGAGACAAATGCAATCGCATGGCAGGATGCTGTAAACGGACCAAACTTCAGTCAGGAGAACAACTGAGATAATCCATCCACAATACCAGGTTTACTTAATGCGCCTTATGGTCCGAAAAATACAGTACATAAAAGATTGGTGCAACATCTGGGCTGCTAATGCAATCAAGCTTTGTTAGCAAGCTAAAAGTATAAATTGCGTAGGTGTTTAGCAGACTTGGCAAAATCTTTCACTCTTTTGCATGTAGTATATCTGATACTTTACCAAAGTCAGGTTTATTTATATCAGAATAGAGTTGACAATATTCAGAAAATGAAAATGTCAGTTACCGATATTTGCATAGAAAGACTGAAGCAAGAGGGGAAAAAAAGGGAGAGATGGAAAGAGAGAAGATCCCCAACAGGGGTTGAAAGCAGCTAAATCAGATAGGTCTTTCCTGCCTCTTTCTTTCACACATTACAATATTAATATTAATGAGACTTCCTGTTTTTCCCACCTGTTTTTTTTCCTCCCTCAGATGATTTGAACATAAAAAAACTTAAAAAGCGCAAATTCCAGGAGTTGCGTATCACAGTTTGACCTGGAGCCACACAGCAGACACCAACCATGACAGACTCGCTGTTCAAAGCACGCGGGAGCTGCTTTCATCAGGGTATCCTGGTGGGGTTTTTTTACAGTTTGACACCACCAGCCCATGCCATCTGCCTTTTTCTAAAATCACAACTTCAAGATGAGCTTTCTGCTTGTGTGTTGTTTTAAGGTGGGCTTCACAACCAAGGCCCAGCGTCACGCAAGCTTTTCCTGCTATGCTGCTTGCTGGCTGCTGTTTACAGCCAAGCCTCGCAGTGTGGTGCAATGTTAAATATTCACTGTTAAACTGTCAAGCCAGAACTGCTTGGGAACCCAGCCAAGCACTCACAGTTCAGCAGCATCGGATTCTCCTCTTCTTCAAACATAACCAAACCAAATCAATCACTCTGTTTGCAGCCAAACCAAAAATCAGATCACGTTACCTCCCTCCTCCTGCCACACGCCTAATTCCTGATAGCCTCGGCCTACAGGGACCACTTTATTCAGCCTTTTCCTTCATTTATAAGTAAACACATATTCTTTATCATAAATACTAAACACATATACATTAACACTCATCATTTGTAATTTAAAGACCCCGTACTCTGTCTCCCGACGTCTGGCATCAGACATCTGTAAAATATTTTATTTGATGCCCCAATACCACACTGGCAAAGGTCTCTCATCCTTGACTTGGCAGGACTTCTGACAGAGCCAGCCGGCAGTGCCACGCAGGCCTAACTCCTGCTGCTACAGCTTCCTGCTGCTCTGAGGGAGTCAGGCTGCGAGCCTCCCAGACTGTGGGCCAGGCAGGGCAGGAAGGAGGAGACTGAGGCGAGGCCCCAGGTAGAAAGGACTCCCAGGAGAGGTAAAGCAAGAACAAGAGGACAGAGTCGAGACCTTTCCAGTTAAGATGTGTAGCACTGCTGGCTTAATCAGTCTGTTAAAGTGACAACATCCTGACAGAGGTTAGCTTTACTCAGACATGCCTGCTTTTTGAGGGGAGGATAAACGCATAGGACTTGTTGTGGTTTAACAACCCTCATGAAGTGAAACCACCATGCTTTTAAATGTGTACTTCTCACCGTCATTAAGAGCAGGGTCTCTGTGTGTGCATGCACGCAGACCGATCATGTCTGAATGTGCGCCTGAGTCGATTGTCTGCACCAAGTCAGACCCGCTAACATTTGTCAACATGGCACACGTCTGACAGCACGCCGTTACACAGGGGCACGTCAAACATTGTAACTTTGTATCTTTCCTGTATCTCGAGTTGCTCAACAAACTCAAAGCCACAGTTGTTTTGAAGAATGCCATAAAAACTCTTTGAGCAAGAAAAAAAACTGTCTTGGCGCAAAAACTCACTTCCAGACTTTGTCTCACGGTCTCACTCTGCCCAGATTAATCTCACTGAAGCCACAAAACTGCTCCTTTATAAAAAAAATTACCTTGACTTTGACCAACCGAACACCAGTATTAAGTAGGGGTGCAACAATACTCGTATTGATATTGAACCGTTCGATACAGTGCTTTCGGTTCGGTACGCATATGTATCGAACAATACAAAATTTTTAATTTATTTTATCAACTTTTCTTCTGACGATGCTGTCTGTGTTGAGCGCTCAGTGGATCTGCGTTCGACTACTCCGCCTAGGCTGCACTGTCGAGCGCAGATCCACCGAGCGCAGTGCAAGCTAGCGAGACAGAAGCTAAGCTCTTGTTGCAACATGGCAAATTGAACCTCCCCCACCCTCATTCAGATCTGGTGTTTGGGACTATTTTGGTTTTCATGTGAAGCATGACCCTGATGGACAAAAGTAAAACAGTATGTCGGATGTGCCACGCAATGCTCAATTACATTGGTGGGAACTAGTGTGTTAGCGCGGTTTGCTCGTTAATGCATTGACGCAGTCCAGCCCCACGCACGGGGCGATCCGCGGTAACTCGTTAACGGAGATTTGCCGTGTTGTGGTGTCAACGTCATTTCAGATTAACGCTGACAGCACTAGTGGGAACACAACGAATATGACTGCACATTTACTCCGACAGCATCCTAGTGCAAAGACAAGTGGAAGCAGACAAAAACAACAAGCACGCCTGCTACAAACTTTACCCGAGTCATTTAGACAGCCGTTAGCACAGGATTCTCCTTATGGGGACCTGATATGTTTAACATGCTGCTGAGAATATAGCCCAGAAGAAGCGTATAGTATAGCTTTTATTTTGGAAAGAGACATTTCTCTGTAATAAACTCTCTTTTCCAAAGATGAGTGATTTCTCCATCAGATAGATTTATTTTTTATTATTGTTTTGTTGTTTCAGCAACATTAAATTTAAAAACTGTACTTTTTAGTTAAAATATATATTTATAATTTTAATAAATTACATATTAAGAAAGGCATGAACATTTTTTTGTATTGAAAAAATATCGAACCGTGAATTTTGTGTATCGTTGCACCCCTACTATTAAGCTATGATTTGTTATCCATGCGTTTATCACATGAGTCTCTCCTCACTGTGAGAGACTCATGTGATAAATGAATGGATAACAAATCCTCTCAAATGGTGTTATTAAAATAATAACTAGCAACAGGCTCAGAGTAAATACTATGAAAAGCCATCAAACCAACATGTTCGGACGCCCGCAACTTGATGAGGATTAACGGAAGAGGCTTAGGAGTCACAGAGGCCAAGGTCAGGGAGAGCGTCTGAAATGAGAAGCAGTAATATGGGACAAATCGAAGAAATGGGTGATGTGGAAGTGGAAAGAGAGTGAGACAAAGGGGCTTGAGGGCAGTTTTGGCAGCAGGAGTTAAGGGGACCTTTTCATTACGACTCCTCTTCCTTCTCGATGCCCTCAGGCACTGACCACAGCCTCTAAGCCCCGAGCCAAACCGAGAGACCAGGGAGACCACAGAGGACTGCAGTGAGTCAGGGTACAAACACAGAGGGAGGGGAGGAGGGGCAGAAGAAAGATGTCTCCCACATGTAAACGAAGCGTCGCGAAACGGATTCAAATAAAAGAGTATGGTTTTACCCTTTCTTCATTTTAGCTACGACCCAAGTGATTTCTGTCACCTACCTATATTTATCTACACCTAATTATTACAAGTCTATATTTTCAACATGTACCACCTGACCATGATAAAATAAGCATACATAACGTTACAAGTTGTAAATAATATAACAGCTTTATATAAGTTTGTATACAACTCGGCTCATTAGAAATACTTTGAAGGTGGTTACAGCGTTTTAACAGAGCACAGTGACACATTTCTAAAATAGGGCTGTGCGATATGACCAAAATCTCATATCAGACATTTATCGTCCCAACAACGATATATAATCGCAAAAATTTTACATTTTCTGTAAATTCTGTCAAACTCGAACAACTCGACTTGCGTGAAGTGTTTTCAGCTGGGCGTCCTGTACCTGGAGTCGAGTGTTACATAAGTTGAAACGGCTGCAATTTTCTTTGTGAGCATTTATTACACGGCGTGCTGCGGGGAAAAGCCTGTTCTAAGGTTTATTTTTTAGCACCTGACGGCTCTTTTTTTGTTTCTCATACATAAACACTCTCCATACTATTTCATGTGACTCAGTTTATTTTGAAAAATCTCAACAGGATCCTGAGCTTTATTGTGAAAGGTTTATGTGGAAAATAAACAAGCGGACACGCGATGGTGTTACCGTTGTTGTTGCTAACGACAACGCATAAAACATATGCTTGTCCGTCCGTAGTGTGGTTATATTAAATACAAGAGAGAAATTCTACAGTGACCATCAAAACGATGAAAAATTATTGACGTAAACAGTTTATTTTGCGACACCACGAAACAAACGACAGACGTTTTCATATCGTCATCCGATCTATATCGTTATATCCATCAGCCCTATTTCTGACCCAGAGTGCAACGGGTCACAGCAATTTCCTGTTAGAAGATAGTCTTGCTGCTCTGAAGATATCATGGTAATGGGGTAGTATCAGCATTTGAATGGGGCATTTACTTCCTTTCTTTTGGAGCAGTGAACACAGTGCAAATCATCTATTTTATGGTTGATCACAACGATAAAAAAAAAAAAAGTTCCCTAAAATGAATCCTGTAGTTTTATCTCTGACGTCACTAGAAATGGAAAAAAAAACTAACTGTAAAAAAAGAACAAAGACTGCAAGAGAGAGCAAAAAATGTCCCCAGATTTTCACACTAAAAAGGGGAAGGGTAAAACAGACAATCTGTCAAAACAAAATGTTCTAATACAAATTTCCTCTCTTCGGCAGCAAATCCCGTGTGAAACATTAAGGCTTATTTGTGGTGAGGTTGGAACAAATGCCCATAGCACACTCAGCATGCAACACACACAAAAATCCTCCTCTCTTTCTGTTCATAAGTGCAAATTCATTCTGCTTTTGTCTCATCTCATAACAAATGCATACTGTCACTGTCACTGATGTGCTGTTTACTGTGGCATATAGCATCTTGTAATTATTCTGTGAAAGTGAATTTGTATCCTGAGGGATTTGTATTTTTGTGTGTGGGTAATCAAAAGCGATAGAGAGGGGACGACTGCAGAGTGATCACCGATAAAAATCCGACGGTGCTGCTGGAGAACCATCTTTACAGCACAGTTCACAATATGCCGAGATGGCTTTGGTACTTCAGTCATACACTGACTTAACCTGCAGGCTAAGCCCTGATCAATAGTGGATTTTACAGGCCTATGCTTACAATTTGGGGGTATTGTAAAACAAATGAGTAATAATGCAATAATGCACTGTATATGACTACTGTAATATATCTAGGTGTATAGATAACCAACTAATATACATTGTGAAAACACCTGTTCATCTACTTAATATCTGCAGTACACTGCATGAGCAGCTAGTCTACCAACATCTAATCAGAGTGTTAAAATGCAAACGTGCTGTCAGTTACTGATCCTGCATAACTTACTTAATTTGGCAAACCTGTGCAAAATGAAAACGAGTGTACAGCGTGAGCCACGCTTACCTCCTACAGCAGCTTTATTAAAAAGCAATTTCCAAATCAAAACTGCTAACTGTGCTGAAATTATTCAGTCTTCATTTAAAGCTCTGTCTGCTGTGCACATGAGCATTATTTTAAAACAGGTCTTGTTTAACTTTCTCAATGTACACTGAAAAAACATTTACATAATTGCACCATTTAGTTACTTAATTACTTTAATAGAGCGATCATATAAAAACACAGTTCTTTCATAAAGGGTTTCAGAGACTGTTTAAAAAAAGAGAACAGCAAAGATGTGAATCAACCCTTCCTCTCATTTCAATGATACTCCACGGTCCTAGCATTAGCTGACCCACGGGCACTGAAAGCATTTCATAAACTTTGAATGAGGTCCTAGGTCAGTAATTTTGTGTTTGCATGTCTTTGTAGTGGGTTTCCCCCAGAGCACTACACAACCCAATGAGAAAAGGCATCAGTGCCACAGTGAAATTGAGAACTTTCCCGTGACGTAAGCAGCTGCGAGGCATCCACCAAGGATATTTGAATACTTGAAACATCAGCGACCCCTGATAACAAAGAGGGGAGATGGATATGAAAAATATTGACGAGCAGGCAATTTAAGGAGTGTGAAGCTTGCTCACACATCCCACTCTCACTGCCAAAGAACCTATTTTAAACTCCAAGCCTGGAAATGAAAGACTCAATACTGAAATGCTCTTTTTTTAAAGAAATATTAGCCATTATATTATATTTCTATTTTTTTATGTGCAAATAATCTCAAAACCTGAACAACAGAGAAACCTATACAGTGATCTGCTACTTTTGCCAGTTTTTCTTCTGCACAATGCTTGGCCAAGGTCTTTGACATCATGCAAAAGACAGCGTTTAATGTAGCTCGAAATGGCCTCGGGAAGCATCTTCCTTCAAATATGCTCTGTGAAAGCAAAGAAAAGAGCCAACATTTTTTTTGTTCTCTGTGAAAACCCAAAGGCAAGATGACTGTTAAAAGTGGTCAGATGACAAATGTCTCATCTGATCTTTAATCCAGGAGGGGGGGCGGCTTCAGGGCTAAAACAGGAAACTCACACAAGATTGAGCTATTTGGTAAATTCCACTGTGCTAAATCACCGCTGCAGTGCCGCACATTTCTCCACACCGATGAATGGCATTTCAGTCCTCGCTCTCAATGTCGTGCTGCTATCAGACAATGTGTATGTATGGGACCCCGGGCGCCATCAAATATCCATGTCTGTGCTTCTAAAACAAAACTTTTTCTTCAATTTATGGCATCGTCAGCGTCTCTTACAATAAATAATGACTTAAATAATTTCTAATATGAACAATTTTCAGTTTCTACTGTAACACTTTTATTAAATCCAAACAACAGAACGGGGCTAAACAGCCGATTTTTGCCAGAGCCTGTCAAAAGTAATCCACCTCTCATCAGCTCACGTTCAAAGTGGGATGTTACTGGCAGAAATCCCTCATCACAGAGACTGATGCAAACATTTGGCAGCCATTTTCTGATCATCTGGTTCATGACACATTCCTTGATAGTCAACTTCACAGAGCCAGCCAGTGTTCATCTCAATCACCTGATGACGCTGGCAGACTCGAGCCTGTTGTCTGACGATAATCGGATGTGGCAACAGAGAAGTGAGTAATAATTGGGTCAACAAGGTATGTCAGCTCCCACTAACTCTGGTTTGAATCATCTCTCTGCAGCGTAGCCAAACGTGATAGTACGACGCCTGAAATATTTGGCTGTGATAGGCAGCGACAGCAACGTGGCACGGGATACTGCTTTCAACCTACATCTGACCCCGAGATGATTAGGCTTAGCGGAGATGAAGCCGCCCACATACCTGTGCAGGGAAATCTGGTGGTATTTGTTTTGTTTGCTGTGCCTTTGGCTTGTATTCACTCCTTTTTTCCCCAACTTGTTTTTCTACTCATGCCATTATTATTATTATAATTTGTATTTTTAATATTATTACGTTCAAAATTAAAGATGAGAAATTACAAAGTTCCAACAAAACTGTGGAAGCCATGAGTGTGTAAAGGTTTTGCAATAACTACTGTGACTCAAATTCAAATTTTATTTGTCACGTACACAGTCATACACAGTACGATATGCAGTGAAATGCTTACAACAAAGGAAGTAAAACGAGAAAGGCCTGATCTCCGATTTATTTTTTATTTGAATAAATTACTTCTTTGTAACGACTAGCAGCTCTCTTCCAAATAAACCTCATCTACCAAGTGTATAG
Source organism: Perissodus microlepis (assembly GCF_051167445.1). NCBI lineage: Eukaryota > Metazoa > Chordata > Actinopteri > Cichliformes > Cichlidae > Perissodus > Perissodus microlepis. The sequence goes on along the minus strand of NC_140477.1, from coordinate 1,285,121 downwards.
TTTTTATTGTGTTTGGCAGCGTGGAACAAAAAGACAGCTGGAAGCGCGTATGGCTTTTCCAAAAATTACTAAAAGGTTAAGAAACAAGTGTTTTGTAATACACCTTTACATGTTTTCCTAGATTAAAAAAAAAGAAAATGCAGAGGTGGGTTTGTTTTTTGAACTTCCATATAATAACATATTTGCAATTTGTCTGACAGCTACTTTGGCTTGAGTTTAATAACACAAGCCCACATATGACAACTAAAAGAAACTAAACTAAAGCAGATTCACTTCAAATTTTTCATTTTTTATTGAATTTATAAAAAGAGCATTATTTTTTCCCCTTATCAGTGATAATTGTAAGACAAATCATATTTAGATCAATTTAGATCTATAAAACATCAGAACACAGTGTTATTGAACGTGAGACCAACGGTCCAAATCTTAAAATTATTTACTTGACTTCATTTTTTTTCTATCAAAATGTCTCGTGGTTGTTTTAAATTTTAGTCTCCACACATAAAAAATAATTCCATCCACGGGAAAATTACAGTATGGACGTATGTAAACTACTGGGTTTACATTTACAGAGCATGGGTGCCAAGCAGAGGTTCGTGAAAGGCACCCACTCCATATCCAACCCTGCTTTGGCCCCGCTGCAGTCATGTTCATGGATGTTATACTACTCGACTAGGAATTCCTCCACAGCTGAGACTTCAAGTATAGTAAGCGACGTTGACAGACACGTAACACATCACTATTGACACATTATACAAAATAAGCCTTTGACATGAAAAATACCTTCACATCATAAACTACTGACAATCAAGGATGTAAAGAAACGCTGTAAAGACAGTCGTGTTCTTCTACATCCCCGAGGCGGTGCGTGATTACTACTGTTTGAAAGCTGTTGTGTAGTACGTGTAACATGACTGTAACATTGTAGCAACAAGTGTCCACTGTCATGTTGGCACCGCAGGATTAGCCGCTTTAGCACTTTAGCACAAAGCCTTTATTGCCTTTATAAAACATTGTAATGTAAACGTTACAAAGCAGCTGGAAGCGTTTACTGACACCTTCGACTGTCCAGTTTTATAAAGATAAAGTCCGCAAAGCGACATGCTAGGAAGCTAACAAGCTAGCCTAGCTAGCGAACTTCGAAAAACTTCTTCAAATTAGTGACAAACTTGTGTCTGAAGGGCAACTGGTGACTACTACGAACTTTTTCTGTCACTTTCCGAGGAAGTTAAAGCGCAAAGGGCAACAGCTTACGAGGAGTTCATTAGCAGTAGTTGAGTTTCAAAAAGTTCACTGTCAGCTAACGCCGTGTCAGTTCTTACCAGGAAGTGGGAGACAGTTGCTAAGCTATTCCTTCTTCACGCTGAGGCTTTTTCCTGATGGTTATGGCGGTTATCTTTGTTTTGACTTTTCCTTTCTTTCCAAGGTCGCTGCGAGAAGTGGACTCGGTGGGCCTCTGTTCCTGCGTGGCACCGTGACTGAGCTGGAAAGTTGTCTCGCAGAGAGCGCCTGTGCCGCACAGCCAGGCGAGATGTGTACGTGTTTTCGGACAGACTCTCCACTACTAGGCCCCCCTCATCACCACAACGCTGACCCGTGTGACTGTAATGTAAACAACCCAGCATTCCCGGAGCGCAGGGGAGGGGCGAGTGTCAAAGAGTGAAGGGAAACTGTCAAATACCGCGAGATTCAAAGGAGCAACTTCACCACCTCGCGCTGTCTTTACTTTGAATCGTGTTATTTACGGACAGAGAAGTTTCCTGTTTCAACTTACGGTGCATTTACCGGCTCTTCCTCGAGCTTTTCACTTTTAATTGCTGCTGGGTTTTTCAAACGCACTTGTAGACAAGTGGCATCTGCTTATATTATAGGAAAACAGGTATGTCTATAGCAGGCACCTCAAAAGCTGTGCAGCTCACACCCGAATAATTTAGATGGGTAAATAGATTTACAGTTATCGCTCTGTGTTTAGTTTAAAGAAGTTGCATTACACCAAAAAGTTGCACCTTAGTGTTGCAAATTCCATCCACCTCTCCAGTTCACTTCTGTGGTTGAACAGAAGATGATCCTAGCTTTCATAGGGCAAGATGGCCCACTTCAAGTGGGCCTGTTGTCCAAGCCTCCCGCGATTATCTCGACTTGGGTTTTGTTTTTTGGTTTTTTTATGGCAATTTTTGCTCAGAATCGTTGCGTTTTTCTTTATACCGCCCACCACTGTCTAGGATGTCATTCTTAAGTTGCAACAAAACTAAAACATTTGGTATTCCAACTTTGCTCAGAATTTGCATGACAATCTGTTGAGGCAGTGTAAGAAGGTTCAAGTGTGTAGAAGCAGCCGGGTTGCGCTGAATCCACTGATCCACACGCATACTCTCGGCTATTTGCTCACAGTCTCGCTTGCTATCATTGCACGTGTGCACATGACACGCGCAGAGTCTGTAATTGGGAATATTAGGAGAATTTATTGACAAAAAATGGTGCCGCGGATTGACTCGCGTGGACAGCGAGCGCAACTGGAACTGATCAGCTTACTTTGCTTTGATAAGAGCTTCAGCAGTGATTTCAGACTGACAATTCAAACAGCGCTGATACACAGGAAACACATCTGTCTTCTTCCCATCCCCATTGTTAATAATCAACAAGTTAGGTGGGGCTGTGTTTTTTCTCCCTACTTCAATCGCCTTTTTTGTTAACCTCACTGCAAATATGGAGAAAGGAGAGATGCCTGGAGTGTGGGATTTTTTTCCCCCTTTTTCTTCAACAACAGTTGAAGATTAAAAGAAACGTCTCACAGAAATCTGTCAATTCTGTATGTGAATAATGCTGTGTGGAATTTAATGGCATGAGTTATATTGGGTTTCCTCTACACCCACATTTTCTCTCAATAAGATCAATGCCGCTCAGTGACAGATAGGGATGGTCTTTTGTATCTTCAAATTTCAGGTTTCTAAGGGAATAATTAGATGGATGGAAGAAAAGTAATGCATCAGTCTGTGAGGGGAGCTGCACCCCGAGTTCCTGTAGTTCAACACGCATGCCTCCACGTGTTTGGTAGAAAACTGTTTAATAATCGTGTTGGGTTTCCATTGTTCTAAAAGTGGCTCTCTGCACTGATGCGGCGCTTTAAACCAATGGCAAACTTTTTGTGTTCTTTTTTTATTGTTTATTTAACAGAGGGGATCTCCTTTTGATTTGGGGATATTTTTTTTAGAAAGGGAAGCATTCTCATCTATTTCGCTCTGTTCCTTTCCAAACTTTCAGGTGTCGCTCGCAGGTAACCAGCATGGAAAAGGTTCTTCCTCCAGGGGAAATGAAGTAGGTTGAATCGCTGAGTTTACAGAGACCTTTTACTGTAAGTGTGACATTTAACTCTGATGTGTTTGAACACACATGCTGAACGATATTCCCACAAATGAGATCTGATGACAGCGAGCCTGAATTTACAAGAATTTGGCCGCAGTGTGAATGTTACGATATTCCATAAGCGATGGCAATAAAAACAACAACCAAAGTTGTTAGACCTCATTTCGTTGTATTTCTCTGGGAAAACACATGGAAATCCAGTATAGAGCCAAACCAGAGTTTCTGAAAGTCAACATTTGCCATGACCACTTTTATTCCTCAACTCTTTTAGACAAGCTTTCTTCTCATTTCTTTAAGTAGTCTTCAGGAATAGTTCTCCAGGCTCATTGAAAGACATTCAAAGGTCTGCTTTAGATGTTGGCTGCCTTTTGTTCCATTTCCTGTCAAAATGATCCCACACTGCTTCAGCACTGCTGAGGTCTAGGCTCTGGGGAGCCCCATCCATGACTGAGAGTGTTGCATATTGATGTCATTTAGATTTGGATTCATCACTCCATGAAACCTACTACCACTGCTTTTCAGCCACTTCTACTGTAATTTGGCATTTTATTAAAAATGGCTTCTTGACCATTTCTGATGAGGCAAACAGCAGGTGGATCAGCTGAATGGCGAGATGCCTCCTGCATGCGCTGTGTCAGGTCTTTGCTGGATTTTTTTCCTATAGGACATGAAATCTGCATCACATACTGTTCATCAGCCATGGCGCTTCATCTTTTGTCCTCCACCTGTTCAGTTTCCTCAGATTACCTTTTAGAACACACTCCAAAGCAAAATACTATTTAATGTCTGCCAAACTGTGGCATCTTTCAAGTTTTATTGTCACGTACAGATAAACAGTGTAGCCACGTGAAATTCTTTGGCTTGTGCTCCTCAGCTTTACATGAACATATAGAAGTGTGCAGTTATATTAAAGAGGAAAATAATAATAAAAATAACAAAATACTAAATTATTAAATATTATAGAACGTAAGACAACTGTTTGGTATTTACAGTTTGTGCAAAAACTTGTGCAGTAAAGATTTAAAGTGACAGTGTGTAGAGTCCAGTGGTTGTAGTGAGTGTGTCATGGTGTGTGCAGAATGTCAGCAGTTCAAAAGCCTGATCACTTGTGGTAGATTAGCAGAGATCTAAAGAAATTGGAATAAAATAATATTCTATTCATAAGTCAGCGTTAAGTGGCTTAGCAAACAAAAATAGTCTGAAAGTTTCCATAACATATTCCATATTATTTAACCCCACCTGGAATTTTAGAACCACTGGATGAACATCTGTCTGCAGACCGTACTTTACAGTTGCCCATTAATCCTGTAGCATTCCAAGGAAGCATGCTAGGAATGGATGTTAGCTAAAACAGGTGGTCCTATACTCATTTATTGTATCATTATTATGTTAGAGAGCTTAAGCTGTGACACTGGTGCAGCGGGTTGCGAAGTCGTTTATGTAAAACAAGATTAGTAGTGATCTAATGTGGGAAGATCGGATACTGGTCACTCCCAAAAAAAGAGTGGAATTTCAGTTATACGTAACTCCAAACACTCCCACCTGAAATAATATGGAAATCTGCATTTGCATTGTTGAGGTTAGATATGTAATCCAAGCTAAAAAGACTACAGAAAGCTTAAAATTAATCTGAGTTTACTTGCAATGTTTTTTACATTAAAAAAATTAAGTCGTTTATACAAAGACCAACTCAATTAGACAACAATTCATCTGATTATTTGTAAACATGATACACTTTAGGCCAAACTCAAACATTGTGAAATAAAGAAAAAACGGTCAATTTCACATAATTTGCACAATAGCAGTATTAGCTGTGAACAAGACCCACACAGTGTTTTTGTTTGTGTGCAGGTTTCAGTGCATTCCAGCTTTTCACTGCTAAATTTGCAGATTTTTTTTGCACCCAGAGGCTGAAAGCACATTTTAAACACTTAAAAAGAAAAAAAATGTTGGCGTCTTTTTATTTTCCTGCGTGTTGTTGATCTGGCTCAGGGGTTAGGTATGACTGCAATGTGGTAGAGACAGAAGCTGCAGTCAAAGCTCCTGTGATCGGGTGCAGACTTCATAGAGACCAGCAGATGGAGGGGAGAGGATCTGCGTGCATCCTGAAGGTTTAGCAAGAACTGAGAGGTTACACTCCTCCAGTACAAAGATGACCTGTCACACACTGAAGCATGCCTTATCAATGCAGACGAGCATCCTGTTTATGTACCTCACAGAGCACAGCTATCACAGGAAAAGAGAGAGGGATTACAGATGGAAATATGTATGAAATGTTGTATCTCCCCGTCTCTCTCTCTCTCCAAATACCCAGGCGAACTTGGAGGCAGCGTGCATGTGATGCCTGCATTTCCATTTTATTCGCTAATTAATGTTGTTTTGTCTTCAAAGTGCAATTGCAACCTGTAGTTATCAGCCTTGATCGCAGCATTTTCAAGGTTGTCTAGATGTGAGCCGTCACATAACAAACAGGTGTAAATATAGAATAACAGCTCAACAGAGAAATGGAGGATTTATGGCATGTGGAGAGCACTGTGCAAATGAGGCACAGGAGAGATAGTTTGTGATAACGTGAAGGACAAAACAGGCATAATATTTCTATCTATATCGCTTTTACAAAAGCTGCTTTTCACCGCCTGCTTTTGTTTGTGCGCGTCTGCTCGGCGTGTCTGTTACGTTTCCCTGCATGTTTGCTGGTGTGGTCCTTTCTCTTGGCAAACACCCAGCACGCTGGATCTCTCCACCTGCTCTGCATCAGCCAGAGGGGCAGGCCTCAGTCTCACACTTGTGCAGCTCTCTCTCACACACACACAGCTGTTGAGCTGTGTTTCATTCACATCGTCACCCTTCTGACATCTGTCTATGTGTGTGTCACGGTGCCGGTGTGTGTCTGAGTTAGCAGGGTGCTTGGTGTGCGAGGTGAGGTTAAATGGGTGCCTAGCAATGAGAGGAGGCAACTGAGGCGGAACTGGCAGAATATCTCTCACACACACACACACAAGCAGTGACAACAGAAACAACACTATCAGAGCAACATGTAAACTGCAGGTGCGCCCTGTGCCTCGGTGATTATTCCATACTTTGTTTCGACCCTGTCGCCTGTCACCGTGCGTGCGATAATGTGTGATAATGTATGTGCGACCTCGTGCAATGTGCGCTTGCAGAAACACACTTTGAGTTTTGCACTTGTTGCTTTGTAACATCTAGAACTAGATGCACGCTCAGCGAAGTATTTATTTTTTCCTGATTTCATTTGAATCTGACGTCGACCTGGTTCGTGGGGACTGGAGATTTTCCCCTGGTACTTCCTGTGATGACAGGCAGAATCCTCATCCTTGGAGTTGGTTTCTCATTTGACCTTTCCGTGTAACATATTTTTCAGACAGACATATCTAATATCAAACCTTGGTTGCAAATGTCACAAGCTTAAACCGACGTTAAAAACCAAACCCTTCAAAATTTGCACAAATGCATGTTTTGTTTGTAAATCCAACGAGCCTGCTCTGACCACAGGAAGTTGCATTTCTGCAGGTGGTTTTTACAGCTAAAATCACGATGGCTTTACATGTGTTTGATCAAAGCACTCTTGCATTGTACATCGTGATCCACGTTGAATTGACTGATTGGACTGGCCAACCTGCAACCATCTGGGATCGGCTCCAGCCTCACCGTGCCCTTGAATTGGATAAGTGGAATTAAATGGATGGATGTACACTGAAACTAAAGCGCTATATGCTGAGCAGAAACCCATCGGCTTTATCTGTAAATGAACTTTTTTTCCCCCCTTTTTTTGGACCACCACATATGTCGGGATCAGCCACAGTATTTCAACGAATCCTCGTGTGACTGAAAGCACACACTGTTGTCAGCGTTGTTTTTCTATCATCGTAGTACACAGCTGTCATTTAACAGAAGGAAGAAAGGAGTAGGATGCCAGTCGACAGAGGGCCTGCATTCATCACCTGTTGCTGCGAGCACAACCTCGTTCTTGCCTTTGCATGAACGAGGATATTTTATTTGAATTTAAAACCATTCACTGATTTAAAGAAAATACTTTTAGTGCACAAATGCTTACAGTGTACTGTTGTTATATATTTATTTCCATGCAAATATCCTTTCTCCATGTGCATCTTTTAATATTCCGTGATGAAGGAGCAGCGCTGCCACTGCTCTGACAAACACAAACATTACCGATGAGATGCATCACAGCCACCCCTGAAATTCTTGTCGAGGCAGGGCCGCGATTTGGTCCAGAATTTTTATCCTGCAGCTCCAAGCGCCGAGCGGGGCTGGCTGTGTTTGTTTGTGTTTCTGCTCCAGCCCTGCTTCCTGTAGCTCTGCGGTGTCAACCCGCCCACCGTCCTCCCGTCAGACCCGTGGAACACAGCCCCGCTGCCACAGCGCAGCACAGGCACCCCAGTGACTGAGGTTTCCTCTTGGACTGACTGAAGTGTTTGCTGTTTTCCACATTGTTGGAATTCAACACCAGCCTGTTTACTGGTCCCCATGTGGCTCCAGTCTCTCTCTCCCCTCCTCCTCCTTTCTTTGTGCATGTTTTTCCCCCTTTCCACAACATACCTTCTTTATATGGTGTGTATCCTCCTTTTACACCAAGTGCGCACACAGCACACCTATGAGGTGGAATTCTTGCCTATAGTAGACGGTCCACACGATATCTCATGTGGCGTAAATCACACTGGTCAGTATGAGGTCGAGTGGTTGCTTTTATCCTTTATTACAAAAACAATCACGTGTTCAAATGAATAAATAATTTTATATCACTGGAATAGAGCTGAAACAACGGCAGTACACCATAAATATGGTTTGGCTTTTTTTAGACATACACACATGAAAAGCAGGAATCTCGGGCGTCCGAGCGAAATATTTAGGAATGTTGCGAGACACTCTGGAGATCTGCCGCTTTCATAAATATCCACAGCGACGAGGTAAGAAAGCAGCAACGCTTCACCCTTGACAGCAAGCTGAATGTCAAGAACAAATGAGCTTGAAGCAGTGCTATCAATGTCCTCACCGTGACATTTGGAGTGTTTTTTCCCACGTGAGGTACCGCATGTGCTTCGGGGACTTGATTTTCATATGCTTTATTTTTGCAGCTGACAATAAATCATACAGTAAATCAAAGGAAATAATAATAATATACATCTCAAGGAAAAAAATGTTAACAAGATGACGAGGTGCATGCAAAATGAGAATCTCTTCTTTTTCCTTTTCACTTCCTTCCCTCGGTGCAGCCAGATGGCAAAGCTCCAGCTCTGCAGTCCTCTTCATACACTCATCATATTTGATGGGCATCCTGCTGCTGCCGAGTTTCAAGGAGGCCGCGTGTTTACCAAATGACACTCGTGACAAAAGAAAACTTCTATTTAGCAAGCTGGTTCTTGGATGAGGTGCACGGGGGCAGCAGCGCGCGCGCACGTGTGTGTGCGTGTGTAGACCCTGTAGCGTGTGCAGGTGTGTGCGTTGAATCACGTTCTGCCTCTTCTGTTTTTCTCTTTCTCTACACTATGTTACATTTTATTATCACTTTTGTGCATTGAACCACTCCAGTACAGAAAGATTTGCGTTCACATCATAAATATCATACACGGTGGGGGGTTGGGGGTGGGGGGGGTCTCCTCCGCTGATGGACAAACTTTAAGCAAAACAAAAATCACCTGTTGTACATTTGCAACTGAAACAGGTTTGGGGGTTTTAATCTTTTATGTTGTTGTTGCTGTCGGTTGCCCTTTCGCTCTCATTACGCTCTAATCTTATGCTAATATTGTCTTTGTCTTCAATGGTGAGGAATTCCCATCAAAGTTTTCCCCTTCTCTTAATACTTTAGGGAATTTTCAAACGTCGGGATGTATGGCTGTAATGCCCCAAGATTTGTTCTCCCTGAAAGAAATGATAGAGTAAGAATATATTAACTACAGAGCAACCTGGCTTTACGCGGTCTGCATTTACTCTTACTTCATTTTAGGTTTACCAATATGTTATGCATAAATATATATATATATACGAATATAGATAGAAATCAATATATGCTTTGCAGCATTCCTTTAATTTAAAATTTAAAGCCATGTTCATGCATTAAAAAGCAATTTCATATTTTCGACTGCAGGGTTTAGATGCAAATCCATGGGGCATTACGTTAAAACCATAAACATCATAAAAGAGGAAGTAGAAATTAAAAATGGAGGCAAAAATGAGGACGTTTAACTGGTCATTAATAACTGAATGCTTTCTCGTTTGTTGATGTGAGAAACAAAACTAAAAAAAAAAAAAAAACTGTATCCAAGAAAGAACAGAAAAATGGCGAGTGTAATGAAAAATAAAAACCCATTTAAAGCAAAGTATTTTTTTTATTCACACAAATTTAATAAGATATATAACAACCGTTTGGTCCATAAATATTTAAGGGGAAATAGTTTCTATACACCATCTTTGTCAAGAAACAGGGAAACATGGACAATCTTGATAGAACACTTACTGTACTCAACTATTAACACGAAGATCAATATATAAGGTTCTCGGATTACCCAACTATATCTGAAAGAGTGCACAAATGCTTTCTGTGACATCGCTGCCCCCTTTTTAACAGGATACACCATAAAAAGATCTTCGGAGATAAGATGCAAAACAGTACAAAACTAGTGAGGCGCCAAAAAGGATGTGAATCAGTTAACAAAGAACACATAGATCCTGAATTTCACAAACTTCTCCCAAGTTATAGCGTAAGGCACATAGAAGAACTGAGTTAGGCATCTACTTCATCGAGTAGATCGGGGGCGCCACCTTTGCCCCCCGACAGAACAAACCGTGACGCCCGCTCACGACGAAATGCGTCGACTCCATTGAAGATTTGCTCGCCCTTTCCTTTTCTCTCGCTCTCTACCTTTCAGCCAGAAGAAACGTGGTGGTTTTTTTCTTTTTCCCTTTTTTTGGTCTGTTCAGTGGCAAGTGTCGTTAAACAAAGCAGAAATATACGGCCGAAAAGGAGAACACACGGACAGCGATTTCCCGCTGGCTGCCTCTCACGACTCCACCTATATGAGGTCATTTGAATGTTCATGTCAGCTCTACAAATCTACGTCGCGACCGCTTCGCCCCTCACCCTGCTCTGTTCTTTTTTCCCCAAGATCACATCGTTACCCTGAGCAACATGATAAAAACAATAATGCACTTTTCACTGGGCAGTATATTGTCACTGTGCAATCGAGTTTAGCTGTGGATCTACGCTCACCAGGCTTTTTATCCGTGGTTAATCTGTGAGGCCAACAAGACAACGACAAAAAAAAGGCAAAAAACCAAAAAGTGCTCTGTCGTGAAAACAATCGTTAACTGCTCTCCAATCAGAATTTCTCTGGCCGGTTTCTAATTGTCGAAAAGGTGACGACATCACACGTTGAACAGTTACCACTGTACAGATTGAGGGATTTGCTTCTCTCTCCTCGTCACAGTAAAGTTTCCTATCTGCACATTTTTCTCCTTCGTCTTCTTTTTCTCACGTGCAGCTCTGATTCCATCCAACTCGGTCTTTAAGACCGAAACATTCGGAAATAATTAAAGCCTGTTTTCTGGAGTTACCCATATACAGAACATTCTACAAGTTTATTTTTCCCAAATGAGTCCAAAACAGAAAGAAAATATTTAAATCGGATAGTGCGAACACAGTGCATACATGTACAGGAATCTGAGGGCAAAATAGCGGTAGGATTTTAAAATTGACCAATTAACCATAAATTAAGGAGGGCCCGTTTTCACTCTTTTTTTTTTAACCAGAATTCAAGACAAATGTACAAATTAAGTTTTCCAGGCAAACTTTTTTTTCCTTCCTAAAGCCTTCGCCTCCAAAAACGTCCCATCCCGAGTCAATCTCTGCATCTGCAGTTTCAAATGCTACACATTAAAATGGTTTCCTCGTGTCTTAATGCGGTCGCTGCTGCTTGTTGCTCTTGTTGCTCTTGTTTGCGTGCACAGTGCAGCACTTTGTGTTCCAAGGAGCTGTCTCTGCTTGACTTAAAGGTGTCACTTTAAAAAAATAAAATGTGAAACTGAAGAAAGAAAACAAAGAAAGAAAAGTAAAAGAAAGAAAAAGGGGAAACAAACTCAAACAGAATCAGTCTGCTAGAGATAGCTTGTTAGAAAAGGTTTGTCAAGGTAGTTTGCGAAGGGCTCCCCGAATCATGGCTGTCCAAACTAGAGGTGACGGAGGTCACTACAGTGATAGAGGGGTTTGTCAGGTCTGTTAGTGTGGCCGCGCTGGAGGGGGGGGTCAGGGCCCCACTGTCGGATGAGGGCGGAGGGAGTGAGGTGCCATCAGCCTTATCAACACCTCCATTCTCCTGTCGCAAAACGTTCCTTCTGAATTTGGCTCTTGCGTTTTGGAACCAAACCTGCAAACCAATCCCAATGTGGCTTTTACTTTTAGTGCTTTAAGGAACTTTCTTTTCTTTTTTAAAGAAAGTATCAGATCATGTGTACATTAGCTTACAAGTCAAGTTATCACAGCTGTTACTGTTTCAAAGTTGTCTCAAGTATATGAATCTCTGTATGATACATTAGTTGGGGCTTAAGGGGCAAGGTAACAATGAACCAGTGAGTCTGTGCTGAACACTCAATACAAGAATGTGGATTTTTATAGCAAATCAAAACAAAATGCTACAATTTACTGATTTGTTTGATTTGGTTGTTTTTAACTGTGAGAGTTTCATTACACCTTTTTTCTCTCTTCTAAAGTAAAAAGTGCACTCTGGCTACTAACAAAGTTAGCAATATAAGAGTTAACTACTTTCTCCTTTCTTTCCCTCCAAAAGAAAGAAAAAGAAAGAAAGAAACAACATCTACAAATTCCAGATAAACCCCTTGGATATACATCTAATGACTGAATGGACCAACGAAAGAAAGCAAAACTAAAAAAGATGACGACATCAATGATCACTTTGGTGTCAATGAGGAGGAGGAGTGGCGTGCAGACACACACGTGGGGTGAACGACTTTAGTAGGAGCAATGACTCTCTGCTTACCTGTAGGACTCTCTTAGTGAGGCCCGTTTTCTGGGCCAGCTGCTTTAAGTCCTTGGCATCGGGGTTGTGGTTGATGGCAAAGTAGGATTTCATTGTCCGCAGCTGATGGTGCTTGAAGGAGGTCCGCATGCGTTTGGTCTTCTGCGTCGGAGGGTAGGCCTGCTGGTCCCGGTCCAAGTGATCGGTGTCGTTCTCGTTACAGCCTGAAGAGAGGGCAGAGCGTGAGGCGGGCTTTAAAAAAGAAACTTTGGCAGGTCAGTTTACATTTGGATAAACAGCCCTCTGTGTCAGACTTCATTTGCACTGTGCCCCAGGCCACTAGCACCGCTATAACGATAAGAAAACAGCTTCATTCCAGTGATTTCCAACTGACGCTGATGAAAAAAGAGACAAAAGATTTCCACTGACAGGCTAAGGGAGAAACAGCTGTTCTGTGTCGTCACGGCGTATCGTCAAAGTGCTGATAACAATTAAAATCCTCAACAAGCCGAGGAGCTGACTGAACCGGCTAAAAGGAAAGTAAACCGCGGCGTGCGGCTCGTGTCTGCGTGAGCAGATCTGAAACAAAAACAGCAAAATGATGAATTTTAACTGTACGCTGGGACGGGGCTAAATCCTTTCTGCTTGTGTTTGCAAAGACTAATAGGCCTAATGGGCCTCATTTGTCAGTAGCTTAGTGTGTAAAATACTTAAAACGGATCCAGTAAATTAAACGCAGGCGCTGCTTAGCAGTGTTGCTTGTCACTGCAAGAAAAAAGGCTTTTTTCAAACACAATTTGATTTTTTTTTATTGTCCCAGACTTTATGAGATTTCGTCTAAAAACATACAATGAAAATGTATTTATTTTGATCCTCACATAAAAGAAGTGTTTTCAGGAAAGCACGTCTAAAATATCTGAATCCTTTACGTCGCTGCAAAAATATAGAAATATAGGATTTCTCAATTATAAAGTGTGTCCTGTTGAGCCGTTTTTGGGGCTAAATTACACATCATTTAAAAGAAGAACAGCGATGCTGATACGTGTGAAAGGCTTTAATTATGTTTGAATATCCAGCTTTAACCTAACAATCACTGACATTTGTGCTCTTCTGTTCCAGTCTTCACTGGCTCGTGTTTAACTAGATATTACCCACTAGGGGTCTCTGTATCCAAACAAGACCAGCTTTGCTGTGGAATCCACAGCAGACTCACACACCTTTCCCTGGTGAAAACAGACATGGATGTGCTGCAAAAGCAGGAACAAAAACCTCAAACAAAACCTCTTCCTATTTGTTATGAATAAGAGCCTGCTGATCTGTGCAGCCATTTATATGAACAACACAGTGATGCTATAAAAGTGCGTTCATGATGCAGAGCCCAGTGGAGGCAAAAGAGTGCTTCGAAATAAATATATGTGCATATATATTTATTTCAGTTGATGCCGTTTTAATTTAATTTTAAAAAATAAAATCTCTCATTTGTGAGGTCATTTTAACATTTTAACGTTTAAATTAATTACATGTGGCTAAAAACAAAAATATCCTTTTAAAAATTGATGGTGTTTCCACTCGAGTCCCAAATGAACACGATTATATTCCCTCTGGGACTTTTATTGTGTCTGCGGAGCATACCAATTAATTCACATGGACATCACTGTAACTGCGCTTTGGGCCTTTTTCTGCGAGCGTGGATTTTATTTCTATTTTATTTTAACTTGTCCTCTGTTATAAGGCTTTGGCAGAATAAGCGTAATCTCTTATTCTTGCTACAGAAACAAAATCACGGGACTACAATGGCTTTTTCCCTATTAGAGCATCAGTGAGAAACTGGAATTTGCATAATCCCCTAGAATTGTGTTTAGGAATAACAAACCGAAGCTCATTTAACCGGAGCGCTGACTGTACGGTGCTGTGTTTTCAGCCCCTGGCCTCTCCCTGCAGCAGGCCCCTCTGCGCGGCGCTGCTCTGTCCCTGAGAACTGTGCTGACCGCCGCACGGGAGGCCAGGGATTCCAACGTCACCTTCAATTAACAAAGAACAATTAACGCGCAGATTACCCCTATTCCTACCCATTCACTAGGAACACAGGAAACTTGGCGCACAATGCCAAACTTTCTCAACCGCACACTAATTCGCAGAAAGCAAGAACAAAATGGGGACACTGCAGGGAGGGCCGCGGGTCGGGTTATAACATTCGACGATCCAGTGCAGCATTTTACGTGAAACCTGCGTTTAACACTGGCTTCATTTGCGCTTGAATTTAAATTTATTTTTTTGTTCCTCCCATAAAAGTGAAACACGCGGAATATTCGGACGTTTATTTGTCCACGATTTCTTTTCTATATTACGTTTACTCCATTCAAACGCGTTGTTTTTCACGTGTTATGACCTAAATTCGTTCTAATTATAAAAGTCGATGAGCAGGTTGGCGGCGAGGTCAACTTTCGATCATTCTGTTGGCGGAAACGGTGCGTAAAAGACGCGTGGACGGATCAATTAGCCCGCAGCTCCGAGCGCCGGTGCAAGACGTTCACGTGCATTTACAACGAGGCCTGCGTTACGAATGCATCCATTTCATTTATTGAAATATTAGGAGTGTTATAGAGGGGATACTGAAGGGCCCGACTACAACTAAAAAGCGACAGAAAAAATGCAACTGCGAATTTGTGAGATTTCTCTGGATTTTTTCTGATTCGCCAGATTTTTTGTTTTTTAAGGAAATAAATGGAAAGAGGAAAAAGATTAATTAAGGCAGCACCGTTTGACAGCCTTTATCGTTTCAGTCACTCACTGTGCAGCGGAGGGTTCCTAAACTGGTGTTTCGTTAATGTTCGCGAGAATCTGCTTAATGTTTAATTTCATAGGTTTTTGTGTGATGACAACATTATAGCTCAGCATGTTTTTCCTGGTTTCACTGTCCTCTGCTGGAAACGTCCATGCACTAAAACTTCAAGCAGATGTGAGCGATCACTTCCACACCAAAACTAAAAGGGGATTTTTATTGTGAGCGTGTCTGTATCGTCGTCGTCGTTGTTGTTTTTCGATGTGAAATGAAGCTCCGAGCAGCTCAGCTGTCTCACCTGTGTTGTAGCTCGGTATATCTATCCCCATGGCCGGACTCTTCCTCTTGCGTGGCCTTCCCTTCTGTGCCGTGCCGGTGCCGTTGAAGTAGGGTAGAGTGAGGCCGCCTCCCTTGGCTGCCAGCTCGGCGAAGTTGAGCTGGGGGTGGTAGTCCGGTCCCTGCACCAGCGTCTCGAAGTGGAGTCGGCAGTACACTAGGCTGTCCTTCATGCCGAAATGATCGCCCGTGGTCAGGGTCTTGTTGCAAGTGGTGCACGTGAAGCAGCTCAGGTGGTACACGGAGTCGCGCGCTCGCATCACCATCTCCGAGGCCGATATCCCGAGGTGGCAACGCGCGCACCTCTGCACGGAGAACCTTCTGGAACAGACACACAGTCAAGACTCCTCATCCATAAAGACCAGAGTGGACAAACAGCACGGGGGGTACTAAAAACTAAAATATAACCTGCAGTGTCACGAGCTAAAAGTAAGGCCTGCCTTATTTAAGCGGCCTCTATGCGCCTTAGCGTGGCTCCAGCGTCCTGCACAGGACCACTAAAGCAGGCCTATATTTTGAGGTTGCATTCTGATAGCCACATCTGGCCCAGAACTGGGTGTGTGCATGTGCGCGCAGAGTCGCTACACAACCTCGACAATAAAACCCACGAACGCTAGCCCGTTTGCTTAGCCTCCGACACACGAATAATACAAGCGTATGTTCAGCAACACTATCAGAAGGTAAATACACAGGTATGTAATAATTACAGAGCGTAACTAACAGCATCCCGGCCTGAGCCGAAGCAGTGCCGTAAAAATGTGCGTTAAGAATATAGGATAGAACATTTTTGTCCAGCTGTTTTTCTGGAGCTGCACTCGTATTACTTTAATATAATAATAATTAAATAATAATAAGAGTTTGGATAAGAAGGTGACTTATGCATTAAGTTCGTGTTTGCATTACACACCAAGCTACAGAGAGTAAGCACTGTTTCATTGTTAAAACTTATTCCCGGTTAACAGCATGCAGCCCACGTTAGTGACAGCTGGGATGTTTTTCAGTCGGAGGCCTGGCAGCCTGTTGATGAAGGGCTAACGCTGACTGCTCACAATGATTGCTAAAATGGTTATTTAAGAGCTGGAAACTAATATCATATATAAATAGGTCACTGTCGAACTGGGTCAGTAGATTTGGGTTTAGGTTACAGAGGGGAAAGAGGGACACACGATTTTAGGAGCAAGCCCGTAAAACTGAAACGCTAAACTTTCAGTTTTCTTACCTGTAGTAATCCTCCTTGCAATAGATACTCCCATCCTTGGCAAAACACGTTAGCTCCGACTCCAGCGCTAGTTTACATTCACAGCATTTGAGGCACCGCAGGTGCCACTGTTTGTCCACGGCCAGGAGGTAGTATCTATCCGAAATCTTGCCGCCACAGCCGGCACACAGGGCTGGCTTCTCTGGGCTCATAGAAGGCATGTTCTGGGACAAAGAAGGAAAACAAGGCTCATGGCAGCTGATCGCTTCAAACCACTGCTGGGAAAATCGTCAAAACATTGTGCTTAAAAGAAGAAAAGCAAAAAAACGAAATGCTGGCCATAAAATTCAACTTTTCTTTTTTAAACCTGGAAAGCTGCCTGTGAAACCTTCAGTTATGCTACAGCAGCTTAATGTGCGAATAGGTCTTACTTATGGAACAAACGCGTCTATGAATTAAGCCTATTTACCTGTTATACGTACGAAGGAAAAATACAGATGATGTTCGTGTTTTGAAATTAAATCCATCTACGAATAAATTTAAAATGCTAAAATTAATAATTTTTAATTTAAAAAAAAATCAGGTCAGCTTCTATTTGCAAATATGAAACTGAAAAATGCAAAACGCTGTCAGAGAAATAATACGCCGACATTAATGCTCGTTTTATTTGATGACAAGACTAAAACGGTGCTTTAAATATATTTAGAAATAACGACACCAGAATTAAAAGCTGTCGTTCACGCCAATTATTTTTGTGCAGAAGAAGAAGAAGACGCAGCCATTAAAAGAACACTGCTGCTATGAAATCTATCATATCCGAGAGAATAATATGGATAAAGACGAGAATCCTCCTCACTGGCCTCCTACTTACCACCCAAATGACGGCACGTTTCCGGGCACGTTAACGTGCCGTTTTTCGGTCTTGCAGTAATTGAGATTAACGCGACTTTTTAGCCATTATTTCGCACACGGCTCGGCCTGGCTCTTACCGACTCTCTTCCGTTCAGCTGCATGCCCTTCGCCAGGCGAGACTCCGTTTTCGACCTTCTCTCCATCTCCTCCATGATTCCTTGGATGTGATCCCCGGAGATCCCGTGGAAAAGCATGGCTCCAGGTCCTGGACGCAACGTGCAACTGCCTGCCTCTGTCTTGCAGCCCACAACTTCCATATAATGCACTGCAGCGCTGCGCCCCGCTCTCTCAGCGCATCCAAATGGGCTCTGGGGCTCTAAAAAGAGGCACAAGGAAGAAGAAGGAAAAAAATAGACACAACCCCAGAGATTCAGATCACCTCCTCAGCAGAAGCAACGGGAAGAAAAAGGACAAAACGAAGAAACTACAGCATGAGTGGGGCAGGAGGAGCTCTCCTTCTTCCTGTGAATGTCTCTCCTCCAGGAAAAAAACCAAAAAAAAAAAAACATATAGTCCAAATGATGCGACAGGCCGGTGTGGAAGTGGTGGTGGAGTTTGAGGAGGGAGGAGGGGAGGGAGTGTGAACACTGGCCAAAATAATGACACAAAGTTTTTTTGTGTGTTGTTGTTTCTTTTTGGTGATCTCTCTCTCTCTCTCTCTCTCCCAGTTTCCCAGTCCGGGGTTCCTCGGTGCTTGGAGGTCAGGTTGGGACTGCCTGGATTTGAGAACCGTGTCCTATTTGTGAAGAGAGCAGAGCCGGCCCAGTCTGAATAATTTGGTAGGAGGAGTTCCTCTCTCCCTCCCTCCCTCCCTCTCCCCCTCCCTCTCCCCATCTCTCTCTCTCTCCCTGCATCGCCGCTGATTTCTATTCAGCAACAAAGAGATGTCACTCTCCCCTCAAAAACCCCCGACTCTGGACCACTGCTTTATGGTACTGACATTTTCATTACGTTTGTTCTGCCATTTAAAGGCGAGACGACGGGAACGTAAGCTGCACAAAGTCGGTGCAAATATATTAGATTTATTTATGAAATCATCTGCATCCCAAGCAGGCGACCGAGGCCCTCTGTGGTTTCACCGGACGCCTCACAAGTGGGAATAAACACGTGTCTCACGGGGTGTCGCTTAAAGACACTTTCTAATAAAACTTCAGTTGGTCAGACTGGAAGAGTTTTTGGGAAGTGTGAGCTGGACCAGACCGAGTGTTTGGTTTGGTCCCTGAAACACACACACACACACACACACACACACACACAACAGTGTGTTTGTGACATAAATATTCTGTCTGGGGCGGGGCAGTGATCAGTGATAGGCTAGAGGGCGGGGACAGATTCAATTGAACATTTTTGAAACAATGTGATTTGTTTTCAGCCCAAATGAATGAGATTTGATTAAAAACTGAATTAATTAATGAATAAAATGTATCCCGGGTAACGACAGCCTCCTTACTCAGATAACCCGAACAGCTCGTTGCGCACGCTTACATGTATAGAAATCTCTCTCTCCCTCTTTTAAACGCTCTTTTGAAGCAGTCATTATCCACTGTCAAGGATTCATTAACGCGGCCCTTCGTCTTTTCTCTGTCTGCTGAATTAGGCCAAAACCTTGTTTACCTGCTGGAGAGTTGATCTGACAGCAGCCGAGAACTGTGTAGTCTCCGCATTTCATTTGTTTGTGTTTTTCTCTTTCTTTCTGCTTTTCTTCTTACGGGCTTTATAAGAAGCAACGTGGAAGTAAAGGCGAGATGAGAGAGAGACCTCCAGTTGGTGGTCGCCACAGGGAAACCTCAACCAGCTATTGCATATTTTTAGAAATTCATGCTTTTTAAAATTCCATCCCTATCTCCAAAGATGGTCTGCTTTACGCAGGGCGCAGTGGGGGCTGCAATAACGATCTGTGTCAGTTTTAAAAGGGTGTGGAAAGCTTTGTTGCCCAAATAATAAAGCCAGGAAATAAAACGCGTTCAGCTTCCAGTATGCAGTGCAGACTTGGTGACAACAAAACTATATTTTTTTAATTAATTCGTTCATTAATTGGAGATTTTAGCCGCGTGACCGTCCAGCTGGATCCATGCCAGCGAGCTGTGGTCTTTGTAAGATCGATGACGGCATTATTTTTCATAAACAACAGACAAACATCAGTCCCGTTAATAGATTTAGCAAAGCTCGGGGAGGTTTGCAGGTGTGGATGCTTCATCTCAAGACGTGTTACATTATCACGTGAACCTCCCACCACCCATCCACCTCACCGCACGCGCGCGCGCACGCACACACACGCGCGTGAGCACCAAGCGAAGTTGTGTTGGCTTTAATTGGAGGCCCCTTGATAGCAGCGCTATAAGACGAGGCTTGAACCCTCCTGGACGGGCTGGACGTGCAGCTGTTGTCAAACCCATAACGCTCATTTGCGCTCTGCAGTGTCCCGGCACCAGCCGCAGAGTGGTGGGGGAAAGGGGGCACTCAAAAAGGACACGAGGATTTCATTTCACCTGGACAAAGACGCCCCGAGTGGAACGATAAGCTCAGCTCTGTGTGCGATTTTTAATCTTAACTGCAGTTTTCCTGCCATTCTGCGTCTTCTCTGCGAATTAGGCGCAGGCAAAAGGGTGTTTTGAATATGAAGAAGTGTTTAAAGAAAATATCATTATTATTATTTTTTTAATGAAAGCGTTAATGTCCATAAATAACGCTGTTGTGGCCCGTTGCCTCCAGCAGTGACATTTAATATGACTGAAGAGCGTTTACCAATGTGTCAGTGAACACCAAGGGGATGGGGGGGCGAGGGGGGGGGGGGGGTCTTTGTAGCTGCTGTTTGGTTTATTTTGTTTTTTTCTGTATTTAAAACATATATTCTTGAAGCGTTTTATTTGTCTGATTGTCTTTTTATTTCACTTCGGATTTTGACCAAACTATATAGATGTATATTTTTTTTACAAAACGAAAAAAAATTCACTTTTATTTTGAAATATCTTTAAAAAAAAAATCTATAACACCTTCAGTATTTTTAAAGTGTCTTTAAAAAAAACCCGGTAGGAAATAAAACAGTGATTTTGTGTGTCATTCCAGCTTTAGTCAGGGAGAGTGATTTATCCAAGTTAAAGATTAATTTATTATTATTATTTTTTTTTTTTTTTAAGGAATTGAATTTATTTTAAGGCTTTGGAAAAGCACTAAAGCACAAAAATCCACAGTGTCAGCATTTCTGTTTGACATGGCGAGAGTCGGCTCAGTGGGCCACTGACGTTTGTCAAATACATAATGAAAATAATAATAATAATAATAATATCACAATCACGCACACAGCGACATTTTGCCTGTATTTTCATAAAACGCCTACACTTGTGTTTCGCACGATTTTACTGGCGTGCAAACTCCAATCTATTATTTATGTGCATAATCGAGACTGATTTAGGCAAACAGGAAAAAATAATAATAAGAAAAAATATATATAAGTTTTTTTAAAAACACACACCGATCGATAAAATCTGCGCTTTTATCCTGGACAAAATCACCCATGTCACTGTCTTTATCACGCGTCAGATCTGTCGCGCATTGCTTCACACGCTCCCCGCTTCTCCTTTCGTTTTCCCCCCCAAAGCCCTCTCTGTGTTACTAATATTATTATTATTGTTATTGTTATTATTATTATTATTATAAGCGTTGCCCTCAAGAATAAATAGCTATGGAAAAAAGTCTTACCTGCGGCTGTGCAGTGTGTGAGTGAGATCCCTGTGCAGCGTGCAGACTGAGCCGCTCCGGACTGTGCGCAGTGTGCAGAGGAGACAGAGGAGAGGCTGCCGGTAGATGGGGGGCTGTTCCTCGTTTCTGAGCTTACAGTTCTAGTTCGGGCGTCAATTAAAACACAAGACATTTAAATATTCCTCTCTCGTAGGCAGACGGCCCTCAACACACCGCAGCACACAGAAAACGGGGAGCCATGAGCCAATGGCCTACTCAGCATGTAGGTTATAATCTGTGATGTGCTTCTGAATTAAAGTGGTGAAGTCGGCGGTCGCCAAATGAAACAAAACTATCACTGTATAAAATAAAATGTAGGGACTTTTCAGCAATTAAATATGTATTTGTCCTTTAAACACCCCAACTTAGCCTGTGCTGTAAATGAATCCAGCTCCTGCATGGTTATCATTAGTATTATTCATTTTACGCACCTAATATGAATAAGCCAGCGTTTGCACAGATCACAAATGAAAGCTGGCTCCAAGCACATCTGGGCCTAAACAGTTATAATCCCAAAATGCATCACAGCTTCTTTACCTTTTATTTTTAAATATATATACACACACCGATCGTATTATAGGAGACTGACGTGAGCTGAGCACGGTTACAATCTCACTGGCTGGAGAGGTTTGTGTGAATAAATAATTAGGGTGTAAAGTCAAACTGGATCAATCAAATCTGACAAAGATAGGGAGCGCAGCAACACACGCCTGGAGGGGAAAATGTTTTGGTATTGAATAACCAAATACCAAATCGAAGCCATTTTCAAAATAAAAGTGCTCATTAATTGACGAATTGTGCGCATTTTAATCATGTGGGTACTGGACCAAAACAGCGGAGGGTTGCCTATTAGGAAAGGTCGCAGTTTTTTTTGCCTCCCCCCTTCTCTGACTTCCTTGATTTCATATTTTCGTGACGACAAACGAATAATAAAAATGTGCGATCCATTAATACAAGACGACACGTGACTCCTACCGCACTTTTAAGTTAATTTTATTGATGCATTTCATTAAAAACACAAATAAGACAAAAAAAAACATATCAAAGATAAGCCCATCCTGTGGTTCGTGCGCTATAAAGTGTGGCACACTGCACGCCCGGATCCTTTTCTGAGGAACTGAGCTGACAAACTTCATAAAAATTCAAAGCAATAATAAGTCTGTTCAGCCAGGAAGTAGACTTACACACTTGCCTTGTGTGGCCTTGTGTTGCAACATCTAATGAAAAAAAGAAACGCTGATGAAAAATTCACCAATAATTAATAATGTCAAGATTTTAGTAAATATTAATAGTGTTTATGTTTTGAGGATGGTTTGGTCGTGTCTCTCTTAATGAGACCGTATTTTCTCAATTTAAGAGGTAAATACAAGGAGCGAGAGGTTTCTTACTTTCTTATTATTCTCCACCTGAAATGCAAACTGACAATCGTGCATTAAACGGTATCACCGGTACGAGAATGCAAAAGCGTTTAAAGAGCGCTTAGCTCCTCCTGAAGTGCACGTTCATCTTCAACACGAGAAAGGGAGGTCATCCAGAAAAACAACAGGATAACCCAAACGTGCTCGTGCTCCCCACGGAGCGGCGCGCCGTGCACGGATGGACTCGTTTCAATTGACTGCGAGTGAATAGAATATTGTGTGAACGAGCACCGGCGCTGGAGCAAAGGGTGACAGTTAATTACACCTCTGCACCGCTGGCATAAATGATCACGTGCCACACTGCTAACAGTCATTTTGCTTTGCTCCTTCAGCCTGGGTTGACATCACAGTGTATCTCATCAATAATGCAACAACACTGAGATCTATTTCACAGCGTAGCACAACACGGAGCGCACACACAGCGTGCTAGGAGCACGATACCCAGACAGGCGCTGCAGCGCGCTTGGTTAAATCGGCGAAACCGCGACTACAGCGCCAAGCAGGTCGCCTGGCTGTCCCCCGCCCACCCCCGCACCTCCCCGAGTGCCTGGCTCCTCTCTGCTGTAGGGCACGGTGGTTAGATTACCACACATCCAGGGTTCATCTGGAGTTATCATTTCTGGGTCACCTCAAGTGACACTCAGTCTCACAGAGGGAGCTCTCAGTCACTCCCAAAGCATGGCCAGAAAAGGAGCCTAGGAGAGGTGGTGGAGGCGAGGAGGCGAGGAGTAGGAGAGAAGCAAGGAAGAGGAGGAGGCGGTGGGAAGGCTCTCCCAGGATCCAGTGAGGTGCAGGGAACCACGGGCTAAACGCTGACAGAATGAAGGAAAGGGGTGGGAAGGGAAGGGAGAGGGTGAGGCGGAGGAGGAGGAACAGAGGGAGGAGTGAAGCACTGTAAAGCTGTATCCCAGTCACATGAGCCTGGGTGGCTGGATGGTGAGACATCTTGGAAATATTTACAAACACACAGTGGACATGACTTTGTAATTATTGAAGCAGAGGCCATATCAGAAATGCACAAAACGGGGGAAACGCCCCCCGGCGGCGTCTCGTAAAGAGGCAAAATGCTAAACGGCGATTTTAAGAAAATAACGACACGGAGGATAATACGAGAATCTCCAC
Source organism: Perissodus microlepis (assembly GCF_051167445.1). Taxonomy (NCBI): domain Eukaryota; kingdom Metazoa; phylum Chordata; class Actinopteri; order Cichliformes; family Cichlidae; genus Perissodus; species Perissodus microlepis. The sequence continues at coordinate 1,261,244 of NC_140477.1, read as the reverse complement.
GTCTCCTCCTGCTGGTCATTTCTCCCCCGCCTCATCCTGCTTCTACCACTTTCCCTTTTCTGCCTCTTCCAAGCAACGCTCCCCCCCCTCCCTCTCGCCATCCACCCCTCCTTCGATCTCCTCCCTGCTCTGCTCTGCTGGAGCTCAAATCACAACCCCGGTCCCTGGCAGATGGAGGATAGGAAAGAGAAGCTCTTAACTAGCCAGCCTGAGCCGCTGCTCTCTGCACGCCAACTGCTGCCTGCCTCCCCTCCCTGCCTCCAGAACAGCTACCACTACATGCACCCCACCCACCCCCAGCACCTCTGGGGACACGGTATCCTTCTGGGGAATGGTGCGTGTATTAGTCCGTATCTGGACACACTAGAAAGGACATGGAAACATAATAGATGGATGTTATTTATCACTACACAACCTTATGGGGCAGAGCAGCGTTTGCGAGGAGAGGGTTAGTAAATATCGTTTTGCTGTCAAACAAGCGCCGTCTTTCTACTTCAGTGAGCGAGGACACAGAGTCAGAAGACGGCGTAATGTGAAGCGAGCTAAAGAAAGCGGCGACACGTCGGGTCCAAAGCGCAGATGACAAATCACGAACGACTGCGGCGATGCAAAACCAGGAGGGAAATAAACAGGCCAAAGTGCTCCTTGGGCGCTTAAGTGCCTTTGACTGCCCCCGACTCTGCTTTTATCTGGGCTCATCTGGCGACCGCGGCTTGGCCTGGCATGAGCCTGACCACCAGTTGCGGTCTGAGGGAGAAACTGCTCCTCTGTGCTATTTGCAGCCCTGTCTGTCCAAAGGAATCTGGTGCGCTGACTGTCACTCAGTGGCCATGTGTGTTTTTTATCACTAATTCTACCACAGGGATGTGGTTGTCCATATGACCACTGTGGAGGCTGCTGCCCCGAGGCGAGCTGACATTGTCTGTGTAGAACGACCAGACGTTGATGTAGGGGCTGCTCAAATGCTGCTTCAATATCAAGACACACACACACACACACACACGCAGGCAGGCAGGCATACTGAGCGGTGCCTGGCCAATTGCTGAGACTGATGTTCCTTTCAGCCATCATATGGCTGACACTTAAGTTTTTTCCCCGCCAACCTTGTGTCAGTTCCTGGCTGCTCTGGCCAGCAGTGATGGAGACGCTGTAACCGACTGTGGTCGGGGCCACTGGCCGCGGGGCTGCTGTGCCCCTTTGAGATGGGGTGCGATGGGGGTGGGGCGGTGGGGGCTGCTGCTTGGCCTGTCAACTGGTTGTGACTGGAGCACGTCTGGTCACAGATCCAAACTGGACAGCTCGCTCTTTCTCTGCAGCTAGTGCCATCATCCTGCAGAAAGGCACACGGCGTATAGCTGCCACTCTGCTCCAGTACAGCATATGCTCCAGCTGAGGGTCGGACATGTTCAGTCCAAAACGCCTGAGAGAGACGCCTCACGTGTCTAACCGGCTGCTGGGAGCACATGTGCACTGTGGGTAAAAGAGAAAATGATCGTGGTGCAGCTTAACCCAGAGACAACCCAAATAAAAGGCGGGACTTTAATCAACTTTAGATAAATTAATTTGTTTCAGTGATTAAACACAGAAACTAGCTGAACGCTCTCTCTCATTGTCCCAGTGCACTTCACAGGCTGCTCAATCAGTCCGCTAATGAATTAAGGATGAATTAGTAAACAGAGTGCATTTCTCTGCTAATCTGTGGAAGGTGTGCTGTGCTGTTTGTGTCTCAGTCACAAACTGCTAGGCTGGAAGATGATGGAGGGGAAGAAATTCAAACTGTGCCATCACTGGATTGGGAAGACGTGGAGGGATGAGGCAGACATGAAAGTTGGCCTATTTCATGGTCAGGCTGCGGGACCGCCGAGGCCCTGAATGGCAATGCATCTACTTTAATGTGACAGACGAGTCCCTAGGCAAAACCGGCAGAGCCGCGGCAGGCAAGCGGGCCCAGGTACTTGATGAGTGTGACACCTTCGCCGTCCCGCTGTAGAAATGTTGCTGCCGCACGCTCCGCTGCCTCGGTTTAGAATAACACCAAATAAACTCGCCTCTCATCCCGCCTGACAACGCGTCCCCAGAACCTGTCCTCCCCAGCACTGTCGGGATCACCGATCTCCTTGCAGCCGCTCACAGGGCTTTGCTCCGATCGCTAAGCACTTGCCTTTGGGACCCACCTGCCGAGGAAAAGACACATCCTCTCATGGCGACGCCGTTTGCCCAATCGGGCGGAGAAGGACGAGTGTGCGCGTTGGGTTTGCGGCGAGCGCCCGGAGGCGTCACGCCGCCTACCCACATGCACTCGCAAATCAAGCGCCGCATCTTTCCACGGCATAGGTAGTTCTATACGAGCGCTTGACCTTACCTAGCGCTATCACTCAGGGCTACGAAGCGCGCGGTCAAGTGCAACCTTTATTCTATATTGACCTATTAGGAGCCACGCAGTGTTGCGATGGAGCGAGCCTGCCTGCGCATGTGTGCGTCTAAGCGAGCTGGTGAGCGCCGAGCCGATCTATTGCAGTCCTGGGATGAGAGGGTCCAGGAGTTCATTAGGCTGCGGCTCAGGAGAGCAGCCGCGGGGAGCTGCACTGTAGCCGAGTGTTGCCAGGAGGCTGAGCTGCAAGTCCGGTGGGGAGGGCTGCTGTTGATGTCCGTGGCATGTTTGCTAACAGCCTGATTCCATCAAGTGGTGTAAAAGCAGCGCAGCCAAGTGTGAGGGCTGACCCCTGGCACCTTCCTATTTTTAACAACACAGTATCTCAGTCAAAGGTAGACAGTTCAGTCAAGCACTTGTGGTGTGTAAATGATGCTAATATTCATGCAGTCGTACGTTTGGGAGAGGAAAAAAAATAACAAGCGATGCGAAGCAAAAGAGCACAAGACTCCATCTGACTATCTTACAGTTACTTTCGCTTATATGCCCTTTATCTGGAGGGCAAAGATCTAAAATGCACTCTCAGTTTTTCATCTCCATACTCCCACAACCCTTGTAAATGCATCAGAAGAGCCAAATACTACAAAATATTAAATACTCGTGAAGAGAAAAGAAAAAATGAGGCTCAAAGGCATTTCACTGGACACTGAGAGGAAAAAACAAGTATCTGCAAAACAGAACAAAACAAAAATGTGATAAAAGACTGTTTTGCATGAGGGTCTAGTGAACAAATCCGTTCTCCTCCTTTCCCATTTTGCCAGAATGAAAATAATCCTAAGAATAGTTGTGATTCATAAGAGATAGGTATTGCACAGACACTACCCATATTTCATCATTTATTACACGGCTAAAAGAAAAAAATGACTCAAGTAGTCCAAATAACGACAGGCAGGAGACAAGCAACGTGCGGTGGGTTCCATTCCAAACAGGCTTCTAACGCGTTACCTTGGCACGAGTCTGTAAGGTCTACACGTAAAACAGGGAATTGAACCGCTTCTTCGTGGCGGGGTCCTTCACGTTGACTTGGCCATATGGACACTGGGGGAGACGAGAGATAAATTAGCGCCGGTTAACAGCTGCATGTGGAGCAGAGCTTTAGTCACACTGAGAACGACACATGAGAAGCAGATCGAGCAAAGGAAAAAAGGACGAGTCAGATAAGGACAGGGGGGAAGACGGAATGGGATGGGACGGGGCGAAAGCAAAACCCAGAGCAGGGATGGAGAGTGGACAACGAGACTCGGTGGGACAGAGCAAAGCAGATATGAGCAGAGCGGGGCTGACACCGTCAGAAAACCCACAACACGTCTGTGTAGTTGGTTTGTTACACACGGATGAACCACTCAGCTTTGCATTTCACCATCACCGATCCTTAGTCTGGAAACTTGAAACCAGCAGAGGTCAGAAATGATGCTGAGAAAATAGATCTGTCCCCAAACTCTGAGCAGATGAGCCTTTCTGTTAATGTCACGCTCACGTCTCAGGTCTGTGTCACAGAGTCAAACCTAGAATTTGATCTTAACCATATTTACTGCTGCGATCTCAGCTGAACGGCCAGGAATGATTATTAGTATGATGCCTTTGTGTCCTCGGGACTGGACTAATTCAGCGTGCATTGGTCTCACTTGCTGTCCAAAATGCGACCGTGAGGCTCCTCGGTCCTCGAGCTTGGCGATCAGAGCTCTGATTATTGTAGCGATGCCGTGCATCCATATAAAACGTGCAGGTCTTTGACGGCGTCGGTGGTTCTTCGCTCTAACCTGAAGACCGAAGGAGACTATAGACGGCACTAACTGTTTAAAACATCGATCATTCTTTGTATAGGCTGTTGTGTTTTTTGTGGATTGTTGGTGTGCAGCACTTTGTGATCCTTATCTTGAAAGGTGCTGTTATAAAGACAGTTTACATGTTTGTGCCCTTTCATATTTTGATGCAACGTACTGGACCATCTATTTCGTTTTATTTCTATTTTGTTCCATCCACGTGCACGTACAGAAAGCAGCCTGGAAACTAACACACAGCGTCATTAGCCCTGTTAGCTCATCCTCTTCAACACCATGGAAGCTCCAACCCACCAAACCTGCTTTCGTTTCATGTTTTGTGCTGAAAATAAATGACGAACGTTGGTCAAAACTGCTCTGGCAGAACCACGGTTTACAAATGAGGTCGGTTATCGTTGGAAACAGACAGGATCAAACGTGCAGGGTGGGAAAAACACGGCAGAGGACAAAAACAGGGAGAAAAACCAGTAAAAACAAAGAGCTCACGTGTCTGCACGCGCTGCCGCAGCACTTCCCTCTCTGAAGGTGGGCATACTCTGTGAACACCTTATACCCGCTGGAAGGGTCAACGTACATCTGCTTCTTTGCCTGAGCATAATGAAGATATTATCATTCAATTAGAGCGACACACAAACACATGTGGCGGGATGTGAACCGTGCACACAGAAATACATACGATACATATACTCACCCAAACACAAGAACGCCTGCAAGAAAAATAGTGCCTAAGAACGTATGCAGAGACAGATTGCTGTGGTTCAAGGAGAAGAAGGACTGGGTGACCTCTGAGCATAGAAACAGATGTAAGACACCCTCATTCTTAAGATATTACTAATTAATTAACGTGCAATTCAGTAGGTGAGAATACGCTATGACTAATCCGCTGGTAGCCCTGCAATCTGCACGTCGGTCTGACAATTTTCAGGATGGTGAAAAATCAACTTTACAGACAGTCGTTGTTTTATTTGGTGCAGTTATTCGTCTTGCATAGGCACAAAAACACCTTCTGTAAGTGGAAAAACCCTGAACTCCTCTGCCATCCCCTAGGAAGTTCCAAAATGTCATCTCTCAGTCTGTTTCAAACTGAGAGCCACTAGTTGGTGAGCTTTGACAGGCCACAAAGGGAAAAAGGCCCCAGGCCCTTTGGTGACACGGCTTGTCATTTCACATGCCATTGCAAGGCCACATAGTGAAGCTGGCATAGCTGGGCCCCCTCTGTATTGTACTTTTCCCACCCAGGCCCTACCGCTCTCCTCAGGTCGCGGCCAACTTGCCTCAACTTCATCCACACTCCGAAGCACAATATTTACAACAGATAAGCCTAAAGGCATGCAGATGACACCGCTGTCATCAGCACAGCTCGCTGGTTCTGCTCCATGGAAGAGCAAGTGAGATTTGGTGAATATGATGGATCTAGCACAAACAATCAGCATCATTTCTTTGGGGCAGCGGGCAGGTATTCTCCTCTATGTGAAAGTTCACAACAATAACAGGTGGACACAGACACCTCCTACGTTCAGGCGCCGTTTCGTACCTCTTTCCAATACCTACACTTTCACTGCAAAATAATTAAGATGTTTATCTCGGGTTAGAATGGAAAGACTGAGTCAAAAATCATCAGTGGTTTTATCTTCCTAAATATCACTTGGTTAAGGGCTCCGGGGGACGTGGAGGAGGGTTGGGGGCACCGCCCTGGGAACAGGAAGGAGATGCATCATAGCTGCCAGGTTACCGTGCTGTTAACACACGGTGGCCAGTTTGAAAACATTATGCTGGTATTGTTCCAGATTATTGGCGTCATTTTGGACGATTGCATATTTTAACTTGTTACTGTGTTTAAGAGAAAAGACTAATAAAAAAAACAATTCCAACAAAAATGTTGGAGCCTGAAAAGTAAGAGGAGCTAAAAAGAAACAACATTTTATCAGTAATCAGGTCAACTGGCAGCAGCTCAGTGACATGAGTGGGTATAAAAAGAGCGTCTTAGAGAGGCAGAGTTTCTCAGAATCAAACACGGGCAGAGGTTCATCAATCTGCAGAAACATGTTTACAGATTGTGAAACATTTTTAGAATAACGCCGAAAACTGTGAATATCTCATCATCTGCAGTGCATAATATCAGAATATTTGGAGAATCTGGAGAAATCTCTGTGCACAAGGTACAACGCTGACAATCAATAATAGATGCCCGACATCTTCTGTCCCTCAGCCAGAAGTCCCTGTCTGTGAACACAGTTCAACCTGCCGCCCACAACTGCAGGTGAAAGAACAAGATATAAGCGAACATGATCCAGAAACGCTGCCGTCTTCTCTGGACACCTGCATTTGCGGATGGCAGGTGACACTTTCCTACTTTGAGGGAAAGCAGGAATCTTTTGTCAGACCAAGAATGAAATTTGAAAGTTGTTTTGAAAAACATGGACGCTGCACACTCCAGACTAACTGGAGCTAAGGTCAAAAGCAAGCATCTCTGATGGTATGGGAAGGCATTAGTGCAGATGGAAGCGGCAGCTTGCCGTCCATACAACACTGCTGAATTACGTACGGCATCTATTATGACCGCAGGCTTCATAGAAGAGGCTAGGTCCTGAACTGACCGGGTCCAGACCTTTCACCAGTTGGAAACATCTGGATCATCGTGAAATGAAAAGTACAGCAAACGCCCAGGACTGTCCAGCAGTTATAAATCACACGATTTAAGGTGTGTAGATGTGGTCGAGATGACCTGCTGAATTAGAAACTGGTTGATTTAAGTGACTGAAGAATTTTTGGTGGCAACGGGAAGATTGGAAAAATGATCATTCTTGATTTCTGCTGTGCCATTCAGATCGTGGGGTCGGAATTTGGCACAAACATCCATTCTGCCTTATCACCAGATCTCAGTCCAACAGGGCACCTTTAGGATGTGGTGCAACAGGAGAGCCACATCAAGGATGTGCAGGCAAATCTGCAGTGACTGCATGAAGCTATCCTGTCAACAGGGACCAGAATCTCCGAGGAACGTTTCCAGGAATTATTTGAATCTGTGCCACAAAGAACGTAGACAGGTCCAAAGGAAAGGACGTCCAACCCGGTGCTTTAATCTTAATTTAGCCCAGTGACTTTAACAGAGACAAAACGTTTATAGATTATCAGCTGCTACAACACATTATTCCATCCGGTGCTGATCACCTGTCACAACACGCACATTCTAAACTTGTACTTTGTAACCATTTTTGCAGCTGTTACTCTGCCGTTCTTGTCTGCAGTAAAGCGTCTGCGTCGGTTCTGCAGCTCTGCAGTTCGTCCAGTCCCAGAATTATCATCATTTCTCTGTAAAGCGCGTGTAATTAATCACCCGTGGATCTGCGGTCCTGATTGTGCTACATGACACGATTGGCTGTCTCTGTGATGCATCTTACCGCACACGCTTGTCTATGGATTCTGTGGATGGCCATCTCGCCCTCTGTGAACTTTCCCGCGGAGGAGGGGTCGTTTTCGCCCCCCGCGTCGCTGACGTCTGCTGCTGTCGTGCCTTCGTCGATCTGTGACGCGCCGCTGTTCGCCGGTGGCTCGGAGCTTTCTCCCGACAGCTTTGGCATCGACATCGCTACGAGTCGTTTATTCAAGTGGAAACAGAGAAGAACGAGTCTGCTGACAAACGCTTTACTCGGGTAGTTTTTGCCAAACATGCTTCTGCGAAAAACCACCTGCAGGTTACAAGCAGGGAGCGGCTTTTATTAAGAGAACAACTGTGACACTGTGTAAGGAAAGACGCGAGGGAAAGAAACGCGAATGCGCCTTTCCCTGCTCATGTTATCTACACTGTTCAAATCAGCCTCTCCCCATGTTGCTGCACAGAAATGCGTTTTACTTCCTCATCGGCCCCTGGTCACGTGCCACCAATGTGACCGTCACGTAACTCCGACCCACCGGCTCGTGCAGCGCCTCTGCTGTTTGAAAGCTGCCACTACACGGAGGTACAAGTCCACTGTTAGAAAAATCACCAAAAAACCCACAAATACTGAATGAAAAAGTGGTGACCTGCTGGAGCGTTATTATTCAGTGTCACACCGATAAACCGAGGCCTTGTTTTCTGTAGCCTCATGGGGGTAAACATGCAACATGTTTTACGTACATATATTTCTTGGGACTACAATTAGCTTTCTATTAAAGAACTCATCCATCCACTTCTGTCAGGCTCATGGAGCCAAACCCCCTCTTAGGTCAAGACGGAGAGCACACCCTGGACAGGTCTGTGGTGGAATTGAACCCAGGACCTTCTTGCTGTGAGTGCTAACCATGAAAGCCACCAGCAGATATTTCTGTAGCCATTAACAAACATGTTTGTCCACACATATTCTTCTGTGTGTATATGGGTGGTGAAGCATGCTGTCTTTCTTTGCGTGATTGTGCTGCAGAACAAACGCAGACAGCTTTCCATAATAATAAAGTAACATGGTGCCTTGGACGGATAACTGCAAGGTTGGTGAGTGGACATTAATGAGTCCTTTCAAGGTTATCTGCTGCTGCAAGCCACTACTGATGATGCCCCTGTTTCACAATTATGGGTAATGAAACCTGACAAGTGTCTTTTGACTGACATTGTGGGGTCAATTTACCCTCAGACAAATTACACATCACTGATAAAAATATTTGCACGCACAGCATGGAAGGGAAGACATATTTAAACAAAACCCAAACAAATGATGTATTTTCCAAGGCCCGTTGTTTTCCATCGAAACCTTTTCTATATTCGGCAGTTTTGGCGCATCATCTCATGCTGTAAAAGCGACCTGATTAATGTAACAGATGCTTTATAAATTCACTTGGCAATAGACTCCAGAATGATTTTATGTTAACTCTGCTGCAGGCTGCATTTACTCCCTGCTGCACCGTCCCAACACGAACCCTGCTTGTCTCTTTTCGTCTATGTGACATTTCAATTCAAGAAGATACATCGCTCGCTCCTCAGGTAGATAAAACATGTTTGAAGACGTTCTGTAACAGATTACTGGGATCGCTGAAGGACAGAGAAACAGTGCGTTGTCCTTTTTTCAGTAGCAGGAACTCTTAAATGAATATTATCTGGGCATTTATTGTTTTATTGTTCACAAATTTCTGCATTTTTTTAGAAATCACAATGTTATGGCAACAGCCCCACCACGATCATTTCATACAGATGCCTGAAACAGCACGGCCCAGTCTGCTGCCATTTAATTACCTTCCAGTCAGCCTGAAGATATCTGCCTCTGATCCCGTCACACTCTCGTGGGGAGAGAAGAAGGTGTATCTAAGCCACTGGTTCCAGGTTACCATCAGACAAATACGGCTTAAGCGTGTCTCAAGATTTTAGATAGTAGCATCGAGTTCTGGATTTACTGTGTCATCAAGTGCCAAGAGCTGCTCCTTTGACAAGTAAGTGATCGAGTGTGAGGGCTCGCTTTGTTTGAGATATTACAAGCGAATTAGCTTCAGCTCTCGAGGTTTACAGCAGTGAACAAACCCTGTCCCATTAGAATGAAAGTAGTGCGAGTGTGCTATTACAGAAGCATGCATTTCCCTTTAAGAGGACAATGACTCATCTCTTTCACAAGCATTGTTTTTAATATAGAGTTCTGGAGAAGATTATGGTGGTCATATAAAAGGATAGGGACTCTACACGGTTTGCTTATATTACTGTGGCACTTTGAGGACATTTTCAGTAGCTTGACAGTAGTTTAACAGTAACATCATTGTGCACTGAGACATTGATATTATTCTATTGCACATACTTGTGACACTCTGTTATTATGCAGTTGAAAGTCCAGTCATCGCAGCCTCTTCTCCACAATAACACCAAACCCCACGCTGTACCTGCTGCATACCAACAAACACTTCAGTGGAGTTGTGGGAGGTGCAAACACCACTCTTTGATGTTCATCACACAGATCAATCGTACAAACAACGGTTTTTACTTCACCGCTACCACAGAGCGTCAGGTGAAGCCTTTTTCCAGCACCTCCTCCAACACGGAAGAAGTCCTCGTGTGTTCTCTGCCGCTAGAATCCAGTGCGTATGATGCATTGTTTAAAAAACACACAAAAGGTATTATAGCTTTTTTTTTTTTTACACATAATCCATCAAACTGGAAAAATGACTGACACATTCATGGCCTGAACATGTGAGGCAGACGTAATATCTGAAGTAGATTTTTTAATTGTAATCTTACGTATTAGACCCAAGGAAACAGGGCGACAGATAAAGGCGCTCATCAGGAAGAAGAAAAAACACCAACAGCAACAAACACAAAAGAAACTCACCTTATGAGCAGCCTAATCGACAGTACCGAAGGGCCAGAAAGACCACAGAAGACAATACGGGACTTGAGAACAGAATTATTTCTATAGTTAAGAAATTTTTTACATCTAACCAAGTCAGGAAGACTCTGGAGGTAACACTGTCAAGGTCTACAATCGAGATGCCTTCAGAAACAGAAATACAGCAAGTAAAAAAATAAGGTTCAAACCAATAGTTAGACCCAAGAACGGCACATAACTGCGCCGTTACTTTTCTTTATTCTTCATTTTTCCAGTTACAGTTACTTTGGACAGATGAAACACAGGTTAACCTGAACCACAACAACAGGAGAAATATGGGGAAGGAGGGAAACAGTTTGTGCTCTGATGTGTTTATTAGTGATAGAAGTAACAGGATGAATTGTGACATGCAAGGCTTTGTCCTCTCTGCTGAGATTCAGACAAATGCTGCAAAACTGACTGGACCCCACGTCTCAGTGCAGATGGATCCAAAACACACTGCAAAAGCAACCCGAGACATTCTCAAGCAAAGATAACCTTCAGTGTCCAAGTCAAGTCACCTGATCTCAGCCCGATAAAGATTCTATTCAAAACTGAATCCAAGGAGCTTGGAAAGAAAAGTATCTTGAAAACTCAACTTCAAGAAACCCAAAGAAGTCCAGATGCTTTCCAAGTCCCTTAGACTCCAATGACCTGGATGATGGAGAGCCTTCACAGACACACAAAACTGAATGCAGAGAGACACACAAACAAGCAGCAACACAAACTGGCTGCAGTAAAGGCCTGGCAGAGCATCTCAAGGGAGGAAGTGATGTCTGTGTCTATGGGACTTCAGCAGTCGTTGACTGCAAAGGATTTTTGTCCAAGTATTAAATCGCCGTCTTCACTGGTTCCCTCTGTTATGGTCTTCGGTCTGTCTCTCAGTGTCAAGTCTTTGTAAATTGTTTCTGGTTTCCTGTTTTACTTTGAAAGGCCATGTCCTATGTCAGTGTATTTAGTTTTACTTCCTTCTGTCTTGTTAGCCCTAATTTTTCCCAGCTGTGTCTCCCTCCTGTTTCCTATTCCCTGATTACGCCACTGTGTTTATAAGCCCCGTGTTTGCCTTTGCTCTCTGTGGCATCGTTAATGTGTCCTACCCGCCACATGCTGTGTGTTTGTTGCCTGTTAGTCTCTCAGTTTTGCTCCTTAGTTCCCATCTTCAGGGTTTTAGTTTTGTGAATTTGATTTTGAGGAGTTTTTTCTAGCAATAAAACTGCGTTTTGAGTTTAACCTCCCGGTTTTGAGTCCTGCTCTTGGGTCCACCTTTCCGGCCTGCCTACCACACAGCCCATCATCACAGGCTGTAATTAAAGTGAATGCAAACCTTGTGTGAAAACATATTAAAACATATTAAACCTGAAAGCCTGAAAGTTGGTCACATATTAATTATTTTAGTTAAACTCCACTGTGATGCTGCACAGACCCAAATAAGAAAAAACTGTGTGGATGTGGATTTAACTGTATGAGCCAAGGATTCATTTACTCATACGCTGAGTAAGAGTCACCTGTTAATAATCGGGGCTCCAGTGTTAACTGTAAACATTAAAGTTACATGTGCGTAGGTTTACCAACAGAGAGGCCCTGGCAAGAAATAGTGAAATAAACCCTGAAGAAGAGATCGCTGATGCAATGTGATGGCTAATCTAGACATTTTGATGACCATAAACCATAAATCCATACGTCTGCTCCACAGCGTACTCAAAAGATGCAGTTTGTGTGTTTGCATTTCCAGAGGTGGACACATGGACCTGCGTGCAGGAAGGTATGATGAGAATTAGCAGACTGTCATAGGGGTTTGATAAAAATGGTAAAGAGAGCTGAAGGTATGTTTGCTGATGTAGTTGTTGTAGGAAGTTACAAGCCTGCAGTGCAGATGGTGCTGATAACATTAGTTTTTACATTTTTAACTATTAATTATTCCTGACAGGGTTGCAGGATTAGACTGAACCCAACAGTAAGTGAGCCGTAGGGTTCAGAGTCTGTTCGGATCTTTAGGAGCCATTAGCACAGATTAAGATGTTATCATTGTCACGTTGCCTCTGTCGAGCCCAAACCCACATGCTGCCGTCTGTGCGTCGTGTATGCATCCTGTCACACAGCAGACAACAAATGGCAGCTTCATTATAAGCTTAGAGAACCACGCGATTCTTGTGCTGGACTAAGAAACAGCATTTCCGGTGTTATGAACACAGCATGCAGCACACAGTTTATCAGTGCACGGTGTAATAATAATACAGTAACAATGCATCCAGTCACTGTATGCATGATGTGAAACAGGTTTATCATATGTAACAAACCCACAGAGAATTGTCTTCTCAGCTCTCCTGACTGTTTCAGCATTTTTCAGCCGATTGTTTTGGCTTTTGTGGTTTTGGGGTGAGTCGTTTTGGTTTAAGTCACTCTTGTCTGCAAATATAGTAAATATGCTGAATAGTCCGAGCTCAGCAATAAACAGCGCACATTTCGAGAACCAAAACACCTGCAGCTACTACTTCAGTTAGTAGCTTTAGATGTGCACAAATAACAACACAGGGATCAGTTCTTGGTCCATTACTCTTTAACCGTTACACGTTCCTGCTCAGTTCTGTCGTAACGAATCATAATGTATTCCACCATGTTGCACTTGTTGCTTCCCTCTGATGATCTAACCCTTGTTCACAAACTAATAAGCACTGATGACATTCACTGTTGGAGATCTAGAAAGTTTTCTTGAACAGAAACAAGACAGAAATATTTGTTATATTTCCTCTCTGAGGAATTATATCTCTGTCTCATCTCTGTCTTCTTATCTCAAATTGATTCAGAGAAACTGGCTCAATTTGAGTCCTTAAACAAAAGTGGAAATATTAACATATTATCCGAGTACTGAACGCACTCCACTGGCTCCCAGTTCAACACAGATTTATGAATTAGAATTCCTAATTCACAAAACTCAATAGTCGGCCCCGCAGCACATCTGTGACCTGCTCACTGTTTATAACCCGATGAGTCAGCTCAGGTCATCAGGTGCAGATTTGAACTGTTCTCAGAGTCAGACCTCCGTGCTGAGGGTACTTTCAGGTACTGTGTTGCCCGCTGACCTGGGGTCAGTTTAAAAACAGACTTCTTTATTCTCTCAGCCTTACATTTATTAACCATGTGTGTGTTTAACTTGGATTCTATTTCACTGTTTTCATTATCTTAAGGTACTGAAGACTTTTTAAAAATCTTTAAGCACATTTAGTTAGAAATAAAACAAAGACTATTTGTAGCTTATATCCGTGTTTTGTGTCTTTACAGGTTGGACAAAATCAGTTGTTTTTCTACTTTTAGCCCCCTCAGCGGCTCCTAGGACCGCACTTTGGGAGCCGCAGCTGAAGCTACTGCTGCCATAGATATTGAACTAATAACACAGTCTCGTGGGGAAAGCAGTTTAAAAATAATAACAATAATGAAAAAAATACCAAAACCGTGAATCACACGGCTCAGGTCTGCTGTGCACATCGCGCTTGTTACTCAGCGTAAGCGCAGGGAGCCGCCGGCAGGCAGACGAGCAGCAGCCGCTCACTGCAGCAGCCAAGGTGCTCGTCGGACGCGCTGACGTCACCAAATCTTTGACAGCACTTCCTGGATGGTGTTTGTTGTGGGAAATAGCCGCGGCGGCGCTGAATCGTGGATTTAGGCCACATAAGCGGCAGGAAAGACGGCACCGACTGCCACGATATCGCACCTCCAGGCATGCGGACGCAGCACCTTCCGAGCAGTGTCCGATAAACGCGAAGCAGAGACGGGCTGAGGCTGAAAGAAGGACGAGGTGGAAATACTGTCGGACAGCCCTCAGAGCAAAGCCCCCCGACAGCACGGAGCTGCCGCGATGTTGTAACTAAACCATGGACAGCAGGATAAAGTAAGAGCTCCGAGTGTTTGCCCTCTCTGCTGTCCTTTCTATGCTAAAGGCTAACGCGTGCTTGAATAACGCTAAACGGGAGCTGCGTGCGTAAATGCGAAGGAATGTCTGGCGTAATTTGAGCCGTCATCTCCAGCAGTGGCTTTAACAGCGAGGCCAGCTGGCTGCTCGGCATTTGGGTCAGTCTGTCGGCGTGTCTGCTAGCTGACCACCAATTAGCAGCTCCGCTAGCCGAGCAGGCGGACACCGGTCGCTCGGTGCCGTGAACGAGCCGTGTCCCGTGACCTGAGCTCGATAACGTTAGAGATCAAAGAGCCCGTCTTTCTTTCAAACCAAAGCTCTGATGGCACAAGTGGGTACACCTGCATACCTGTGCACTGGAATGCGACCCAGCTGCGGTGCGTCCTAGTGCGCACTTTGTGCCCGAGCTTGTGGATGTAACACCTGCTTTTATTCCCCCTCACCTCTCAGTAAACACTGTTTCATTCTTTCAGGGAGAATCCAGAAAGAACATTTGATCTGGTTGTACAGGTGGCGTGTCCAACATCTGAAAATGAGGGTAGGTGATCTTCCATTTATAACTTTCAGCCTGTGTGCGCACAACTTATTTATAAAACTTTAATGTTGTGCGTGATTCATAGAGCTGTGATCAAATTATCAGTCTGTTAATTTCCTGTTTAACAACATAAATGAACTGCTTACTTATTTGTTCCCTTTTTGCTGAGTTAATGAAAGCCTGACGTGGCATTTCGTGGACAACTTCTAACCTTAAACCATTCAGTTTATGTCTGTACCAAAATGCCAGTGAATCTCTGGCTCATTTCTGTAAGAAAGAAGCATTTTTGGTTTCCAGCAACTGAGAGGACGAGTATGCCTTTTGATTTCCTAACTTAATAAACGCATGCAGGATGCACATGTGTACTGCTCCAATGAAGCTCAGGTATACTGCATTTTATCTGAGTGCTGTTTCCCCCAGCTCTATCACTAAATACATAAATGGAAGTGAAAGTTTGCTTTTAGGGTCTTCCTCAATAGTCTTCTTTCACTTGCAGATTCCTTTTTCTGACTCTGTAGCCGTTAAACTGTTCCAGTCCTGTCTGCTAATCTTTGGATCCCTGCGTCTCGTGCTGACCCTAAGGCCTCTTGCGAGAGTCAAATGTGCAGACTCTTGTGAAGTAACAGATACTGTGGGATGATGGAACAAGAAATTAGAGAAAGTGTGTGGGCTCACGCAAAGAGACGACCTTAGCTGGAAAATGAGAATTCATGGTCATTTCACCGACATGTGACAAAGTCATCTTGTGCTTTCTGATATAGACGTTTTTTCTCAGTTTGTAACACCAGTAATTGTAATGCAGTAAGGACGCCGTGTGTGACGCGGGTAGTTTGTAAATACACTGGAGCAACAGCAGGCACCACAGGACTTCACTCCTGCATGAGTCCAGACTGGAACAATGAGGGTGCTCATTATGGTTTTGGTTTTATGTGTTTCAGAGTTTAGTCTGTCAAGATCCTAAGGACGAGAGGAGGTCATGACCCGGTTTGGCTGTAAAAGTGAAACTGGGAGTAGCTGTTAGCAGCTGTAATATCGTACTGTTAGCGTCGTACAGTCTTCATTTATTTGACAGATTTGCCTGAGCACGAGTTCACCAATGTAGACATTTTTCTGGCGACCGTGACCCCACGAGGATTGTTTGGAGAAAGATGGTGCTTGGGTCAGCAGGCTGCATTAACTGTTCGGCTCTCTGCAGCGGTCAGACATTCCTGTAGTGGGACTATCCTGGGAAACGACTGCAGCCGCTGAAGAACAACATCGGTTTCTACCTTTTTCTGAATATGGGAAATCGAGTAACCCGTGCTTCACATCCATATCCAGTGTTGCTCATAAGTCGGCTATCACTTAAGCGTATTGTAGCTACATGTTAGGCCAGCTGTCTTGGTCTGCTGCTCGGTGCTGACTTGAAAGAGGTGCTATTGGATGGTTCACGTGTGCAGCCGCCGAGCTGACCAGAGCAGACCGAGAGTTGCCCTTGGATCAAATTCTCATATTGGATTTTAAAACCAAACTCATAAACCACTAGCACGCTCTGTAATAACCGACTTCCTCTCCATATGATCTGGGGTTGGACTCATATCCGGACCCCCTGCTCTCTGGAGTGGAGCCACAGAGCTGCGTGTGCACGCCGCGGCTTCGATGAGACGTAGATACCGTGCTGAGGTTTGGTACGACATGAGAACGGCCCCCGTTGGAGAAGTCGCCGTGACGTTAATGTGTCCTGTCTGCCAGGCGGGACTCGTGTTTGCGGTTGTTTTGTTTCTTTTTAAAAGAAGCAGTTTCAGACGACTGTATGAGGAATGAGTCACTTCTCCTCTGATTCTCACCAATTTCCCTTTCTGTGACTTGGCTTTCGGTGAAGCGAGCGTGAAACAAAACACTTCGCAAAGGTTACAGCTGTCAGAGCGGTCTATTGTTTTACCGGCGCGTCAATATTCTATATGTATTCATGCGAGAAGCCCTGACATATGCGATTCTCCTTCCTCTGGAGCTGAATGAGTTAATGCTGTGACTCACAACAAACGGGCTCTGGCCGCGCTGTGAAACCAACATGCTCGCTCGCCACAAGCTAGAGCTGTTTTCCCTGCAACCAAAAATTAGGTACTTTGCCAAAGAGTGCCACTTCACATTCACACATAATCTTCCAACTGCCTCACATAGACACATAAACAAAATGCAGTCATGATAGACTATAATTAAATTGTCATAGCAACATGATGTAGAACGTGAGAGCGTTTGCAGAAGTGGAGGAGGGTTTAAGTTTCCTTGTGCTGTTCTCACATCTCCTCCACAGTTTAGGGAATACAAGTTTAATTTTAGACAGATTTTTTGGCTGGATTTCAGTTGCTGTGTGCACGCCCTCTTCCAGCAGTTTGGTTTCAACTCAAATGCTTTCAGGCGACTGAGGAGGAGTCTCCTTTGAGTGAGTAAAGAGCCTGTGTGAGTTTTGCTGATGCTGCATCACTGTTGTGCCACTTTTCACCACATCCTGGTCCTGCAGGTTTGAAACCAGATCCATGTGCGGCAGCGTTACCCCTGCAGTGTTAAAAGCAGCATCCTTTTGTTGCTTTCGGTCATGTTTCAAAGTGCAGGTAAAATTAGCTCAGACCTTTTGATAGTTGGTTAGTGTGTCGACCCTCAAACTTCCTGTGTTAACTGTGTTTCACACCTCCTGCAGTCAGCACTGTGCAAAAAGCCAACACCCACACGCTTAAAGAAAAGCTTAACCTGTCTTTAGTTGTGTCATGATGACTTTCCTCAGTGTACATTTGTGCAGAATAAACATTTATTAGTTGGCAGCTAATTATTTTTGCCCGACACATTTCTCAAAGGCTGACATTTGAGATCTGTGTGATGTCATTAGTTCTGAATATAATATAATGTAACCAGCACTGTAACAGCTCTGATGGCTCAAAGGCATCGACTTAGAAAACCTTTGTCTGAATCAGAGTTACTAAACCTTAATGAATTGTGTCAATGGGACAAACGTAAGTAACCAACCTGCAACTTTTCCATTAACCAGTTCACTGAAGCCGTGTGCTGCTTCTGTTTTATGTGGTAATTTGTGGGGTTTATTCATTGTAAGCATGAATTAGGATTTGTTTAAGTGTTCCCTCCAAGAGAACCCAAACCAAATGATACCAGATTAGGTCAGCTGGTCGTTAACTCTTACTCGCCAGCATCTGACTGAGTCCATCTAACAAAGTCTCGTCTATCAGGTGTTTCCCTTCTGTGACTGCTAATAATGACTTTCACTTCCTTCCTGTTGTTATTCCTTTTAAGTTTTGAAAGATCAGTCTATTGCAGTTTCAACAACACGGGTCGGAGATCGTTACAGAAACAATAATAGCAGGTTTGACATTTCAGGGGGAAGTACTCAGAAATCATCTGTCATCTGTAAACACATTATTGTGGTGCAGGCTCTTCGTTTCTTGAACATTAATGTTGTGGACGGGCTTATTTAGGAACAACAGTGTTCTTACTAGTGCATGCTTTAGTGAAAGCCAGTAATTACGTTTGACTTGTGTAGCTGTCATGTTTAACACACTTAACGTCTGTTTGAAGCACACCGAGATTCAGACTCCTGTTTCCATAAAGTGGGTTTGATCAATACACCAGAATTAAAGTATTGGTAATCTCTAGTTAATAGTAGGGATGTCACGGTTCCAGTACCAGTAGAACATACTTACCCATTCAATACCAAAACAAAATGATCATCCCGTGTACTTAAATATAAGCTCCTAAAATAAAAGCACATTGTAAAACACTGACATGGTGGCAGATCATTTATTTAAAGTGTTGACTTTATGTTATGCTGATGAGACGTGGATTGAAATGTTAGGATGGTTGCCATGTAGCCGGCTAATGTCGCACTGTTACGCTGTGTTAGCATAAGCATTAATGTTGCCGTTGCAAACATTTCAGCCGATGGAGCAAAAGCTGGTTTCACAACAGCGGTGCCAGCTTTCTCAAAAATGAATATGGTGACCTGACATTAGAAGAATAATACTTTAGATGTTATTACTGTGAAATGAACAGACTCTCAATTAAATTAATTCAATTCAGTTTTATTTATGCAGCACCAAATCACAACAACAGTCTCCTCAAGGTGCTTTATATTGTACGGTAGACCCTACAATAATACATACAGAGAAAAACCAACAATCATATGACCCCCTATGAGCAGCACTTTGGCGACAGTGGGAAGGAAAAACTCCCTTTTAACAGGAAGAAACCTCCAGCAGAACCAGGCTCGGGGAGGGGCGGGGCCATCTGCTGTAATTGGTTGAGGTGACTCATGGGGTGAATTCATTGAACGGATATTAATGCAGGTGTGTTATGAGCGCTGCTAGATTGGAGGTATTTCAAAGAACAGTAGTGTTAGTTGCATTTCACCTTTTGCAAATTGATCATCACCCCTTGGACTTCCTCAGCTGTAGTTTATGTTGTGCCGCTTGTAGTTTTTCCTGTTCTTGTGGTTCTCTGTCTGCATGTAAGGACGGACTACAACACTTGTAGTTTTACGCCACTCGCTCTGCCTCTGTGCTTATGTTGTCTGTGGTACCAAAGAAAAACAATGTTGTTGCATTTTTAGCATTTTTGATGCCCTGAGCATAAGTTCTGGTGACATCTTTACTTAATAGTCAACTTGCCTTGTTTGCTACCAGTATGTGAGACCTCCCACACAGCTTAATCTCAAAGATGGCAGATGCCCCGCCCCTCCCTGAGCCTGGTTCAGTCGGAGGTTTCTTCCTGTTAAAAGGGAGTTTTTCCTTCCCACTGTCGCCGAAGTGCTGCTCATAGGGGGTCATATGATTGTTGGGTTTTCTCTGTATGTATTATTGTAGGATCTACCTTACAGTATAAAGCGCCTTGAGGCGACTGTTGTTGTGATTTGTTTCGGGAAAAATAAAACTGAACTGAATGAATCCAAACCTAACATATTGACTCAGAAAGGCCAAAAATACTGCACATACTGTGTGATCGTGCCCGCTGTTGGGCTTGCAGGCTCCACACAAACAATGTTTCATTAGCTATTATGCGTAAAGCCTCCCATGCCTACCTGTGGTTGCCAACGTGGGATTAAAAAGTGGCCCTTCAAGGAAGGGGGTGTAGTGTAGGCCCATTTGTTATTTTTAATTGTTTGAATATTGTGTAGCCTTCTGCTAAATAAATAAAGAGCAAGAAGACAGTTTGATAAACTGCAGTTTAAAAAAAGCTAATTAATCTCCCAATTTTGTGCTTAAAAATGGCAAATGTCCTTTCTGTGACATATACTTTGTTGTTTAGCAAGTCTCTGATGATTGATCGGGTATTAAGCTGGAAATATGATTCAGGAAGCTGCCTAAAATTGGCGCGCCTAAGCATCGTGAAAGATAATGCAAAGGCAACGCGGGTCAATACATTTTGTCACTTTGTTGTTCAGCTGGCAGCAGACCAGTCTAAGATGTGCGCTGGGCTCATGTCTCTGTTGTGCTCACAGAGATCAGTTATAACTACAAGGATCTGTGACGTTCGGCCAGCGCAGCCATTTAGTCGCCGTGAACGTCACAGGCTTTGTTGCTATCGATACCTGACCTTTCCTGTCGCCCTAAAATAAAGTCTGACTCACTGCAATTTACATCACGTTTGCGTGTAAATAAGAAGAATGGCGCTAATTTGTAAGTGTGGCGCTTAAAGCATGTTATTTAGAATAATTAACTCTGCCAGTGTTTCCAGTGTGTCCTGTTGGACTGGCTCCCAGTTATTAATCCCGAGGGTGGGCTTGTTTTTCTTTTCCTTTTTTTGCCTGTTTGCAGTAGTTCGTTGGGGTAGTCCACTGCCCTACGAGTGAAATTATCTTAAAAAATCAAAGATGCTTCAACTGTCAGTCTCCTTAACAAATGCATCAGTAAATCTAAAGAGCCTCAGCATTCCCCAACAGAAGTGCTGTTTAGCAAAAGGAGACAGAAAGCTGACAATGATGGCAGTGTTCGCAGGACTTGGCTCAACGCTTGGATGTGTGGATAGATGACAGATACTGGTCCTGGTCCACGGAGACCTGGCCTCCCTGTTCAGCCTCAGCTCAGTTCCGCTTAGCTCTGTTGGCTCGCTGCTCTGTGGATGCTCAGGCTGTGAGCAGGCGTCGCCTAAGAGCGTGACTGGCATGCTAGCTACTAGCGGCCCTGGCTACATAAAGCCATATTGATGTGCTTCCAAGATGCTGCCAAAGCTAGCAGATGACGCTAATGCTGCCAAGGCAGTAGGTGGGGACAGATGCTACCTGTCCTCGCCCGCTCCCTCCAGCCAGATTGTTCCCACTAACAAAGCAATAAACTTAATAGATCAGCATATCAGTTTTACAGCAACATTCATGCTGCAATTAAGGGAACGATTTACTGTTTAAAAATGAAACGCAGAGGAAAGCTTGAACGATGCACGGAGGTCTTTTATTTTGAAACGCGGTCCCGTTTACTCTGTTCGATAAACTACAACCTATTTTCTGTCTGCACTGTTTCCACAGTTCAAAAACTGCGGCCTCCAAATTGTCAGTGAATTTATGAATGAATATTCGCGACTGTTTCCCAAAAACCTGCCGATATACTGACGTCTTCAGCAATGTGTGAAGCATGAGATCCTCTGCCCTTGGAGGATGGATGAAAGCACTTTTTGTGATCTTGTTTCCATGCCGTGTTTGTGCCTGTCAGTTGTATACCTTTGAGCAAGTGTCTCCTTTTGTCTGAGATAAGTGACAGGTTTCAGTGTTCGGCATAGCTTCCTGCCAGTGTTAAAACCTGCTGCAGGAGGACTGCGAATGCGCTGATTTTCGGGGACTCTGGGAGGGTTTTTAAGAAAGTAAGGTGTAGCGTGCAGCCTGATGGCTTTACTTTGTCCAATTATGAAAAGTTAGTTTTATTCTACGTACTGGGAACTTTTTCGCTGAGATGCGGAGGTCTCACGGCGTCCCCTGTTAGTCATCGGTCCGCCTCTCTCTCCGCTGTAGCGCCCTCGAGCAGCGCTATAATGTTCATTTCGTTCCTTTGCCTTTCACTCCTTCCCATTTCCACCCTTCGATATTCACAGAGCCAAACTCCCGTGTCGTCGAACTTTTAGAAAAGGTTGAACACTGACATTCGACAAAATGTCAGAATTGCTCCTTGACCCGGGCTCTGCGAGTTGTGAAGTTTGATTGGATACCAGCTGTGTGTCGAGTTTGCAGCGGGCTCACACTCAGACGGGAGGCCATTGGAGTACTAACAGATGCCATGGCAGCAAGGAGGGTGTTGATTGATCATTAGAGAGCCCACACTCCTCCACTCGCACTCCTGAGAGGACCCTAGGGCCTCACACTTTGTTTATCTCTCAGCCTTTCTCCCTTTCTCTCGCGTCTCACCCTCATGACTTTGGTAAATTGGCTCTTTTTACACAGAATATTCAAACTCTTTGTTATCTTTTATCCGTTTCCTGCTGGCAGCGGCACCGGCTCGGGTGTTAACGCGGGTTGTTCGCTAATCACAGGGTTAGTCGTTCGATCCCTGGCCCCTGCACGTATGCTCAGGTATGACACTAAACCCCAGTTTTGCATGGCGTGAGTCCCTCGACTTCCCTGCTGTTCGGACTTTATCGAGCCTGTTCAGGTTGAAGTTGGTGCTGGTTGTGATGCACCCTGTTCTTTATTATATTAGCAGCAGAAACAGGTGCATGAGTGTTTATCTGTTTTACAGCATCATCATTAAGTTGGATGGAATAGAGGCGTATGTAGTAACAAAAACTAAGAATAAGCAGTTTGGATATGAAAGGATGGCTTCGTGGTTTTTATCCCAGGTCTCCACAACAACACTGATACACAGTGAGCTGCAACGTGTCGGTAAAACTCGTTTGTATTTAGATTTCTGGTTATAGATGACAACAGAGGCTGCACAGTTTTGGTCAGCGCTCCGCTGCTTTGCTCTGGAGTCGTTTGTCGCTCAGCCACGATGTCATGCCCTGCTTCCAGCTCTTTTTGAATTTTTCCCATAATTGCTCCCCAGGTCACAACACCAATGGATTGCCAAACCAGAAGTATCTGTGTTTGGTGGGGGTAAGTGGTTTTGGCTGTGATCGTGACCTATGAATATTACACTTCAGTTTTTATGGGAGGAAAACTGAACATTATCTTCAAAAAGAAAAAAATAACCCCTTTGGCGCTTTTGTTAATGCGATGTTGCTGGTGTGGCAGCAGGACGCTGAGGCCTCCTCGTGTGGAGACCAAACTGTGGTTATTCTCTGCTCATTCACTCTGGTGCATTTTTCAAGCCCACGTGTTGTAAAGGTGTCGTTCTCAGCTTTCAGTGAGATCACACTGTTGCTTTTGCGGTCATTAAAAAGTTTCAGTCCTTCTCTTTCTGACTCTGGTCGTCTCTTGTTTTCACCGGGACTCACGGTGATGCTGCTTCGCCGGCTGCACACGTGGCACCGATCCATGCATCATCTTAACTGCTGTTTCTTTTTGGCTAAAGTGTGAGGAACTGTGGCAAACTGAGACAGGGTGTGGCAGGCAGGTATGTGAGGAAGAATTATGCTGATGGCGGTGGTTTATAAACGGAGAGGTGGGAATCTTTGGGGGGGGGTTGCTCGCTGAGCTCTCCGACGGACTGACACAGCACTCGAACTCTCTGTGTGTGTGTGAGAGACTGCATGATAGCAGGTACGTGTTTTAAATGTATAGCGTGTGCCCCGCGCACGTACGGCCGTGCATGCGTATGCACATCGGTACGGATGTGCGAGGCTGTGCATGAGATGAGACGCAGCGGCTGTGGGAGCTGCAGGAGGCTCATCTGAATTCACTCACGCTGCCAGACTGGGAGAACATGGAAAGACTTCTAGGCACCGACACTCACCGGCTATTTTTAGACTTTCTCCCCTTCCACAGGAGGGGAGAAGAAAAGTGGGAGAAAGCAGGGATGGATCAATAATTTAAAATGAATTTGATGAAAGCAGAAGAGTTTCATGACATTACCTCCACTTGCAGCTTAAGATGTGTTGGTGGCTTGTTTCCTGCTGCTAAACTCAGCTGATGGGCAGGAGTGTGTATGTGCAGAGCAGCAGATGGTACAAACATGCACAACCAGACACACACACACACAACCAATTATTCAGACTGAAAGAATAATGATTGGCTGGTTCGTATGCGTGTAATACCAGCGTGGCCTACTTTAGCCCACCGATGAACAGGATTAGCACAGACCCTGTTTCAATGTTGCAGAGAGTTTGAATCTGACCTGGTCTGCAAATTAGACTTCATTAAGGAAAAAAGTTGTGCTGGGAAATACGTGGACTTTTGCGCCTGTCGTGTTGAGCACCGCGGTGACGGGGTTTTAAAAGGATTAGGGGTTGAGTCACGTTTCATGACTGCATGAATTGGCCCGCTTCCTGTATCGTGTGCAGCGGGAACGAGGCGAGTAATATGGTTACCAACCGTGTTAAACGATACACCACTTTGTGTGAGGTGTACATGTGAATGTTTTTGATTTAAAAACAAAAAAGCAGACTGCTCTCTGCTTCTGTTTGTGAAAGATTTCCAGCTTTTTGTAAAAACAAACAAACAGGAAAACTGGGGAAACGACCACAAATTTGCAAAAGGTGAAATCTCACTGGGCTGATGCCACATAGAGCCACGTAAAGTGATGTAAAAGACAGAAATGTTTCCCCCGGCAATTAAGGAAATCAGCCTACTTACTGACGTGATGTGAGCACTGGTATCCTGACATGCAGGCTGTTGTCCTTTAGACCTTAATTTAGTGTCTAATGCCAAATAAAACTGTCTGTGCTGTCATCTCAGCTTCTATTCTCACTATTTACATGCCAGCAGCTTTGCCCTCAGGCTACGTCTCTCCACCCAAGGCTGCTCCGATGTTGCCTAACACCCCACAATTACTCTGAAGACGATGGCGTTTACATCCGTGGAGTCGCCCCTGCTGGCCCTTAATTTGGGTTCTGGCCTATTTTTTCAGGACAGAAAATATAGGTCAGTGTGGATGTCTGAGACCATTTATCATTGCAAATCATCATTTAGCCACTGGGCCTTTGTTTTCGTATCGACACACGTGCACACACGGTGGTTTTACTTTAATATGAAGCCTATTGATAAATGTTGGGCTTTGGTGCGAGTTTGTTCTGGAGGAAGTTTTGCTGACTCATTGTTCTGTTTGCTTAGAGAAAATAATTGAAGAATGATTGAGTGAGTAATGATGATTTTTTTTCTTAAATAACAGGATGCTTACACGGTGATGTGTGATTGAAATTTTTTTATTGCAGCAAAGGTAATGCAAGCTGTTATTTACCTTTATTTTTAGAGATGGCGTTCTGCAGGACGTGGCGTGTTCCCCTTATAAGTTGTTGTTCTGCAAAACTTGGCGCGCACTTTTCTGCAGAAGCCAATTACATTTCTGAGAAGTGTGTGTGTGTGTGTGTGTGTTTCTGTCAGTACTTTGTCCATCAGTCCTGCAGAGCACCGAGATCCCCGTGAATGTGTTGGAGATTAGGAGCTATTGTATGCTTTTAACAGCTATATTGTCATCCCTGTGGAAAGACTGACTGACTGCCTGACTGAGAGCTGTCTGTCTGCCAGCCTTTACATGTGAACTTCAAATCACAGCTCGGCAGCACCGAGCATGTAGCCGCCAAAGGCAAGGCTTTACACTGTCATCAGTACCACGCGGCTGCCTCTGGGTGCTGTGCCATATGACATTAACAGAGATCGATCCCCTCCGCATCTCAAGGAGCTGCTGTTCTGCACAGCGTTTCCTCTGATGCTGTTGCCGCCACCTCAGAGAAAAGAAAAGGAACTCTCTCCCAAGTATCCGACTGTCTGACTATGACCCCGTTCAGCAGCTTTTCCTAAACCGTATACGTTATCTGTCACATGACCCAGCAAATTCTGCTTTGCAACAAAGTGTCTTTTACAAACGTTTTCCGGCAGTTTCAACAAGATTTGTGGAATAAAAGAGGAAAAAATGACCAAAGTTGCACCCTCGGTGTGCTCTTGTTTTTATGCATATTAGCCTAATAATAGAGTTGTTCGTTTACATTGCTTTTATAGATGCTGTTGACTGAGGCAGATGGTTGGACCACATGGAAGGAAATCCGTGACTATGTGCAGATATGTTGGGTTTTTCCAACCAATCAGCCGGCAGCCAGGCGGCGAGATCCTCACCTTAAACTTGTGCTGCTGTAATCAAAACTCTGTCGTCTGCTTCAGTACCACAGAGAAAAATCTAGGTCATAACTTGGATTCCAGGTTATATCTCAGATTTTAGGGATTTTTATTGCCATCATCGGTTTCATTGTTGTGCACGTCGAGCAGGAAGTGTAGAGAGGAGTCTGTCCTGGGAGACGCCAGTTTGTTTTTTTTCTTCTTAGCTTAGGAGGCTAACACCCGCCTCCTCCCGACAAACACGCTGGTGTTGCGCTGAAGATGCAGTCATGCGGAGCCAGCGTTTGACATAATGTTGGACCAGTATGGAATCTGACTGGGAATATCAACGCTGATACGTGGTGATACACAGAGGCTGTCACAAAGGTTGCATCCATATGCTGTGCCACTCATTCGTGAAGCTGTGAAATTGGGTTGCATCCCAACTAGCCTGGAGACAGTATCGCTTTCACTTCTCTCCCTCGCTCTCTCTCTCTGCACATCCCACTGAAGCATTTTTCTCTCATAGCTGGAAAGACAGAACAACTAATGTGGCATTAATAGGGTCACATCATCTCCATGCAGCTCTTTCTTTCTTCTCCTTCCAGCTGAGACTGTTGTTTATCTTCTTCAGATGTAGCTGTAGAGATGGCTTCGAAATCCCCGAGGCCAACATCTCTCGCATGTGAAGCCTGCCAGTTGGGTTTTTTGGCTGGTAAAGCAGGCTCTACCTTAGAGGGTTTTTTCTTCTTTTCTCCTTTTGTTTATTCAGATTTGAAGCATTGGAATTAAATATCATCAAGACCTATTTATGGAGCCAATCTAGATCAACGGTGCCACGCAGCGGAACGATTATATGGTGTTTTGTGTTGCGGCGTCAGGTTTTAATTTAATCGTGTACCAACACGGTGTGACCAATCGGTGTTAGAACACCTAAGAACCATATCATAGTTTAAGAAGTTTCTCTTTCCGAACCTCCGCTCGCTAAATCGGCATGAAATGTAAGCCTCGATGGGCAAAAAGGGAAAAACAGTTTAAAGCGCCTGCGAGTGTTTTTCTTTCTGCTGGCCTTTGAAAGATGCCAGTTAATCTGCTTACGCCTTTAATTGCGAGCGGAGGGGTTGGGCCTCCTCCCGGCCAGAAAAAGACTACTGATCCAGAAGTAAAACGATGACCACCGCAGTTATTCCTTTCTTTAGGTTGCATACCCCCTTCCCATCCCCGGTTTTCTTTAGCCACCCTTCGTCTCCTCCTACCGTACCCTCCCTCAGAGGGAAGAAAGCTCCCCGTTCTGACAATAGACATTTTTTGCCATATGTTGGCTTGACATCTTCATCAGGTTCACAGCAGGTTACCTTAGTTAACTTTCACTCCACTGCCTGATGGGATTTTCTCCCCGTTTCTCCACTCGGCCCAGGCTCAAAGTCTAGACGGCCTCGGAGGCAGGGTCCCTCTAGCCCCGTGTCCACAATGGCCATATTGTGGACGCCGGGTAGCGGCGGCTTCCTCCAGTTACAGCGAACGGGCCGGCGCTAAAACAATGCTTTTGTCCAGGGGCATACGAGGGGGGCCTAATCCACTGCACACTGTGAAATAAATCTCTCAGAGATGAGAGTGAGTGAGAGAAACTGAAATGAATGAAATCATTGCCAAGGAGGTTAGAGTGCAGCAGTTTAACCCCTGGCCAAGAAAGGGAGGCAAAGGGAGTGGGAGAAAGGAGGAACAAGGAGAGGCAGGCGCTACATCCCTTCATCTCTGGAGCTCGGATGGAGGAGAGGGGCTGCCGGTGGCTTTTGCAGATTCTCTTCTCACCAGAGGAGCTGCTGTTCACCATATGGGATTTGGCCTCTCTTAACAAACAGGCCCCCTATTCACTCGCAACACACAGTCGTTCGTGGAATAAGGTGAAAAAAGTGCATTTCTTATGCCTTTAGAACAGTGGATGGCCACGAGGGCTGCGAGTCTGTGTTTGATTCACATAGTATAGAGAATTATAAAATAGGGGCTTTCATCTAAATGTGTATTCACACTGGATTTAGGGGTTTTTACTGAAAACTGTTATAAAGCCGCGCATTCAGGTTGCTGTTGTTGAGGCGATCCTATAGAACAACGCGCACACGCCTCTGCAGCGCAGTCGTAAACCGCGATCATCGTCGGGGTTCTTCGAATAGTTTGAAAAGACTCGTTTTTATTTAGCATCGTGCGAGTTGGATTTTCCTGTTTTTAGTTTGGTGACAAAATGACTTGAAGTCGAGCGAGTTGCCATGCTGCACTGGGCAGCGAGAGGTTTCTGACACGCTGCTGTAACGAGCCAACTTTTTCTTCCAACCAGCAGCGTTAGGAACGACATCCTCTGCCAACAGCTTCTTTTTAGCCTACTTGAAAATCCCAAGAAGCAATAGATTTATGCCAAGTCGAACATGCCAGCGTTTTTCTTTTTTTTGCTTACTTGAATGTGCCAGACGTATCGGATAGAAATTTATACAAAGACTTAAAGATATCGGAGGAAAGTAGAGTTACCACGTCGTGTTTATTGGTTTGTCTCATACGTTCTTCCACCAGTGACCAAAACCAGTCAGTCGAACTGTGCTGATCTCATATCTTTACCAAAACTGAAAAAATTTGGGTCTAGATTCAGATTTTTACACTCAAATCAAATCGGCGGTGAAACGGGAAGAAACGAGTTTATGTATCGGACCCGTCGCCCGTTCCTGAGGTTGTCCAAACTAATAACTCATTTGATGGACGGCTGCAGAAATGTGTTTTGTCTTTATTGGCATTTTGTTAGTGTCTGATATACACCAGGTAAAACACGTGTTGAACACTTCACCATTTTTCCAAGTAAATCTATTTCTAAAGACGCCGTTGACATAAAATTCTCATCAGATGTCGGTAACAAACCGTCCAATCCAGACATGCAAATGTCTAAATGTCATAGATGTCCATAAATTAAGGTTTTTGCAATGATGAGAAATTACAAAGAGAAAACAGTGTTGAACATGCTTTAATGCTCCTCGTGCTCCAAGACGCCTCCTGTGTGCAGAAACTCAGGTGTGATTTTGGCCCAGCCTTCCACATAAAGGTTTCATGGGCGTCTTCAATGAACTTTGACCTTTAGTTCTTACATAGGTTTGAATTGGGTCATCCAATAGCTTTATTTGCTTTCTCTGAATCCAGTTGAGATTCCTTGGCCGTGTGTTTGGGATCGCCGTCGTGCTCAAACGTCACCCTTGCAGCAGATTTTTATCAAGAATGTCTCGGTACATTTTTTTCTATTCATCCTTCCATCAGTTATGTGAAGCGTGTCGGTGCCATGTGCTAAAAAACAGCCCCACATCCTGATGTTCCCACCTCCAACCCTGTTGGTGTTTTGACCTCCAAACATGGTGTGCGTTACGGCACCCGGAGAGTTCAGTTTTGGTCTCAGGTGACGACGTTCTCCCAGTACTTCACAGGCTTGGCTAAATGTCGTAAGCAAACACGTCTCAACGTGCTTTGTCTCCTGCAGTGGAGTCTGGTGTGGTGAGTGTGCACACAGGCCTCGGTGGTTGAGTCTTGGACAACTCTTTACGGTGAAATGATGCTCTTTGTCCTTTCAGATTACGGCCCCAACACTGCTCGCTGGGAAAATCCTTCTGTAACCATCAGCATGTTTAGCAACGCTAAGGATGAGAGAGCTCACTGGTTTTACCCATCATGAGATGTTTCTTGTATGACGCATTTTATCTGCCATCAGCTGTAAATGAACCCGCTGATATTAATTTGCACCAAGTGGCAGGATTCTAATTACTGATAGATGTCACATGGTGTCGTGACCGTCCTGCCTTTATGCTTCTCCCGTTCTTCATGCGTTCAATACTTCTCCCCGTCTCGTTTCTCATTATTACACATAATTTCTGTGCATGTGTGGTTTGATTTCTGTGCATGTGTGGACTGGATTGGTCGTTCTCTGGTGAGAATTTCATGTCAACAGCACCTTTAGAAGTAGATTTACCTGGAAAGCTGGTGAGGTGTTCAGTACTTGTTTTACCTGCTGTATCTTGCAAAATCCAAGGATGAAACCCGACAACTCGTCATGTTGACCATTTTTATGTTGCTTTCAGAAGCTGTAAAAACTGTATAAACATTATGGAATCTGCACCGAAATAAATCCTCACAGATGTAATCAGATTCTTGTTCTTTTTTAACAATACAAACGATTTGTCAGTTACAATCCACCAAATTTCATGGTGAACCTTCTGAAAAGGACGCGAGGGCACCAAACCTGATACGTCGACTGCCTTTGCAAGCTTTCACGGGTCCGGTTTAGATTTCGTGCCCTGCAGAAATTCTCGGCCTCCTCGTTGTTGCTTGCGGGTCTATTTTTGTTTAACCACATCGTTCTGCTGGTGAACACTAGCAGCAATATGGCAACTGTGAAATCCTGCCATTAGCAGCAAAGTCGGTGGGTTAGGACTGAACTTCATCAGCTGTTGGGTGAGGGATCGAGGTGACTGCCAGTGGGCTCACTGACTTATGTCGAGGTGGGAAATTTCATTATGGTTACCAGAGCCTGGCGTGTTCACTAGTGACCAACCGTCAGCTGCAAAGCGAAGGGTGACGAGCAAATTGCTTCATCTGCGGACGGCCTTTAGGCCACGCACCCACCTCTTCCCTCCTCCACTCTCCTCCATCGCCCTGCACGCCGCCCCCAGCACCCTTTCCCCATTAATCCATTTTTCACTGACTTTCAAAGGCAGATGTCTCAGAAATTGCCAAAACACTGATTTTTGATCAACCAGCACCGCCCTCATCTCACCAGTATCTGTGTCACGGCTCAGGGGCTGCCTGCTTGTTGCCCCCATTGTGACTGTTGGAGTTCAGCCATGCTCAAAGCCCT
This sequence comes from Perissodus microlepis, assembly GCF_051167445.1. Taxonomy (NCBI): domain Eukaryota; kingdom Metazoa; phylum Chordata; class Actinopteri; order Cichliformes; family Cichlidae; genus Perissodus; species Perissodus microlepis. Next base: position 1,230,242 of record NC_140477.1, on the reverse strand, counting down.
CAGGGATCAATGGACAAGCTAGTGTACTGTAAATATTCACTCCTGAGCTCGCTGTCTATCTGTAAACACGCATCTACTCACACGGTGCACATTTGCACACAGGGCACGCACACGCTTTGCAAACAGACCAGTGGTCAGCCCTCACTCATCGCCACGTTTGCCCACATCAATTTTCTCAGGTGCGAATGGAGGAATCTAACCCTCGATAGGTGATTTCAATTCAATTCTCACCCACTGAATCTGTTTACACCCCACCGGGGTGAAATATGCTATAGGTTGTTTTCACCTTGTCACTCTAGCTAAAATGTCCTGTTTTAATCTGGGCTGCAACAGCTCTGTATAGAATCTGTCAGCTGTAGTTTGATTGACATGGAGAGGTGTATGTCTATCAGATCAGTCTGTTATGCACGTGGGCCCAAAGACCTGTGCATGATGGATGTCTAAGCAAACAGGAAGCAGTAGCTTGGTTTTACGGACGTTTCAGAGGTATCCTCGACCACGGCGCTGAAGTTTTTCCAGTTACAAATGCACGAGTGTCCCATCATTTGGGGTACGGGAGAGTGGGGGTCGTCTACCAGTCAGAAGTTCTTAGCCCTTCACGCGCCCGCCTGCTAAAGGGCAAGATACTCAGAGATCCATCCATCAGGGTGTGAGTGTGTCTATTTGGATGTTGGACAAAAACGCTGTGTGTGTGTGATGAATAAGACTTGTAGTAGAAACTGATTTGACTGGTCAAATTGACTAGAAAGGTGCCCTATAAGCACCTTTACCTTTAATTATTCTATGCGCACATGCATATACACACACACACACTTACTGTATCTCCAGCTTGCTGCTAGCCTTGTCTGCTGGACACAGGGAGTGGTTTATGTCCTTGTTAGCAACAGAAAACATGTAAGTATGACGTCCACATCATACTGGAGCCAGAGTCTAAACCCTCAGAGGAGAGAGTGCACGTGCAAATCACATCATAAACAATATGAAAGGTTGTTTGAACTAGTAACATTTTGCACGTCGTTCTCAGAGGAAAATGAATTGGAGCGGTCTTTGCAGAGTTCAGGTGTCTTTGGTGTTTTTCAGAATGAGACGTATCACGGAGCTCTCACTGTGTGTGCACGTGTGCAGGAGGGGAGGGAGGATAAACCAGTGCAGGATCTGTCATAGTGACATTTGTGTCCCCTGGAGGAGCAGCGGGGGTCCTCTTCACCTCTGTAACCTTCAACTTTCAGCCTTAACCCCCTTCGGGCCCCCTCTTGCGTCCACCACACGCCCTGGACGTTCTGAAGGGGAGGGGTATGTGATTGCAAGACGGTGAGAAAAATAAAGAAGGGGGTGCAGAACTGGGGAGGGTGGGATGAGGGGGGAGAAATGAGGTGAGTGTGAAAGGAGCAGCAATAGAGCTGAAATCGCTGGGATGGAGAAAATGAATAGAGGCGAAAGAATAAACACCTGGAGGAAAGACGAGAAGGACACATGAATGATAAAGGAGGGTGTTTGGTAATGTTCAGAAGTTCTTCCTGCTGCACGAGAAAAGTCTTCTTTGCGTGTAGTCTCTCTCTCTCTGCTCGAGGCATGACTCCAAACTCAAAATGAACATGTCAGGTAGGCACGCAGGGACTTTTCCTGGATCGAAGGGGCCGATTTAAAGGTTATTGGGGCCGTTTTCATACACGGTGAATAGGTTGGAATATCTCCTCATCAATACTTGAGGTGGTGTACAGAACGAGCCGTCTGGTTCCTCTGTCCTGCATCGTTCACCAGCAGCAGTTCCCATCCTCTCACCCAGTAAATAAGCATAAAATAGGCCGAACTGTCGGGGCGATGGGGGGTCGTAGAGCTTGGAGCTCTTTTTTTTCTGTCAGTCTTTTCAGGATGGGGCCCATGAAATGATCCAACAGGATTATGTAAGCCATCATTGATTGTGCTGCGTCCTGTCATCCGTGGGTCCTTTGTGTCCCCCTGTCTCTCGTGGACAGCCCGGTGCGTTAGCCACAAAGCTACTCGTGGTGTTGCTTATCGTCCTCATCCGAGCAGCCGTCTTCTCTTCTCTGCGTTATTTTTAGGCTCGAGGTCCATCGAGTACATTCAGCTTTCTGTTAGAGGGCTCAGTCGTCCTCGCGTTTCAGACCGGGTGAACTCTCGGAGAGGTTTGCTGCTTTCACGTGAACTTTTTCATCGTTCTGCTTTGTTTACATAGAGGTGGGGGGGTGTTTATGAGCCCGTGGGCCTTTTTCTGCGGCCGTGACAGTGAACTTGGCATGTGTGAGCTTGTCTGTGCAAACCCTCGCTGTTCTTGCCAGGGTCACGGGGTGACCTTGGAGCTGTGGAAGCCATGTTTACCACAGACCCCTGTGTTCTGGCTGTGGCTGGGTGATCGCTTCATTTCAAACACAAAGCATTAAGCCTGAGAGAAACTAGCGTGTGTAGTTTGGACGCTCGTGGATCACGCTGAGGCAACCGTCGGCCGAGGCGCCGATTACGTGTGCCAAACACGCCCTTATTCACTATCCAGATATTCTGGAAATAGTTTCTGTGCTCTGTCTTTGCTAAATACATACGACTGCTGGATGATCGCAGTACTGTTGGCTGGTCTGTCGTGTCTGTTATTAACTTACCAGGTTGTATCTGTATCTGATATGTTGAGGCTTTCCTCCTAAAACACCGAATTCTCTCACCAGACGTTGAATTTTGTCTGATCAGAAGCCGAAAGTGCACCACAGAGTGTTTTATAGAAGCGCTCTCTACGCCGAACACGCCTTATTTCCTGTATTCTTATCACTGGCTGATAAAACGGGTGTCACACATATTTCATTTCCTTTATTCAAAACCAGTTAATCACTTTGGCTAATCTGTCAGCATCAGTGTTGTTTTAAGTTGTTTACTACAAATGGATATCGCAGTGTGCTCGGTTTCATGTAGCGCTGCTGCAGAATAATAATAACAATAATAATAATAAACCTTTTAGTGTAAGATTTACATCTCCTCAGCAACACCAGGCTTGAATCAATGTAGCAATAATTAAGCAAATAAACTGGGGTACGTGTTACTGCGGCTTAAACGTGCATGATTTGGTGTGTAATATAAACTCATATCTACAACGAGAGTATAGATTTGCATATTTACAGCACATGCAGCCGAGACACTCTGTGTCTTGTCTTTCACTGTGCGCTGCTCACTCTGTGCATGCGCGTGTGTGTGTGTGTGTGTGCGAGTATGCATGTGTGCGTGCGTGCACAGCCTCACAGCAGCCACCCTTGCCCCCACCCCTCTCATTAATATGTATGTGTTCTGAGGCAGCTAGCAAAGACGGTGTGTTTCTCACCCGCTGATTAATGCTGTCTGTCAATTACCTCTAGATCCAACCGTGCTGTGGAGCTTCCCCCAGGACCACACAGACCAGGTTGGAACACATTCTGCTTTTTCATTCCTCTGTCTGTCTCTCCCCCCCAAATCTTCCCCTGGTTCAATGTTACAGACAACCTCCACCACCTCCTCTTCTCGCATCTCCCTTCCTTCCTTTTCCTAATGCCCTCACTCACCCTGCCATCCTGTGGCAACCTTCCCCAAAACCTACCACCACCACCACCACCTCCGCCGTTCCTTCTCTCTCTCCCCTCCTACTCTCTGTCTCACTGTACGTCTGTTGTTGGTAATGAAAAGCAGTGAGCAGGTCTTCAATAACTGACGAATCAGTAATTATCATGCAACCGTGACAGGAATGCGCATCTCTGTTTTCCTCTCTGTCTCATTGTCCTCCTGTTTGCCTTTTGTTTCCATTTATTGTGTTCATTCGAAATCGGAAATGAAAATAAAACATCTGTTTTGTGCTCTTTGGCTCAGCGTTCTGATAAAAATCACTCGGAGGGTTGGTGTCTGTTACCAGTAGGGATGGGTACCGGTATCCGGTGCTATGATGGCACCGGTTCTGACATAAACGGTAGTAACCAGACTGAAAAGCAGCGCACATTTCGGTGCTTTATTTCGGTGCTTTTTTTTCCTGAGCTGTGATACACTTTAGATTCTAGCCAATCACTTTACGTTTCCGAGGATAGTAGGCGGGTCCAGGTACGTACGTTCTTTTAGAGCAGAGCTACAGATTAAAAATGCCCAAGGAGGACCGGTCAGAGTCTGGCTGTACTCCACAGCAAAATATGCAAACTCAGCAGCAACAAGTGCTTTAAGGTGATACTGTGATACTGTCAAAGGAGGTAACACCTCAAATCTGATGAAACACCTGGCAACGCATAGCGTTTTTGTTAAAAGCCGAGAAATGCACCGTATTTGATAGCTTGCTGCGAGACCTCACACCGAGCACATCTACTGCGGGTGTGGTGCCTGTTATCGGACCCGGAGTTAGCAACATCCCCCAAGAACCCGAAGAGGAGAGTCCTGGCCCCTAGCCCTGCCGGTGTAGCAGAAATGATGAGGATGAGGATGCAGCAGCAGCCGTTCTTCTCTGCGTGAGTAGCTTAATGTTGTTCGTGTGTAATTTACGTTGAGTAGGCTAACCACGTTATTACATTAATGCATGTAAGGTGAACTAGCAAACACCATCATAGCTACATGCGGCTGTCTTCTTGTTTGATGGCAGATACTCCCTTCACCCTGGCCAAAAAGGCTAAAATGACCAAAGAAAAAGTGGAAAACAGCTAAACATGAGAGGTTTTTGGATAAAGTTTGTGTTTTTTTTCCATTGTTTAAGCTGCTTCCAGCCAAGAGTGATACCATATATGCCCCATAGCTGCAGAAAAGGCTAACATTGTTATCTTTTTACAAAAAAACAGCTGAACATGAGAGGTTTGTGGACCAATTTTGTGTTCTCCATTCTTTAAGCACCGGTTCGAGCACCGTTTAAGCACCGGCACCGTTTCAAAAGTACCGGTTTGGCACCAGTATCGGCTAAAACCTAAACGATACCCATCCCTAGTTACCAGTTTGTGTGACTTAAATTCCAACTCATACTCCGACTTTTTTTATTTTTCTTTACTTTAATGGAGTTTCTCACCAAAGCAGAGAACGTGGGAAAACCATTTGTGCGATGAAGTTAAGCAGTCAGGTGATCACAGGTTCGAACAGGCTGCAAACTTTAACCGTTTGAAGTCTGAGTCTGCCCAAACGTCCAGCCGCTCAATCCTGGGTTCCCTCTAAGGATGCACCAGTGCTATATGGCAGACATTAACCACAGGTTCACATTAAATACACGTTGTTTTTGGTTAAAATCCAGTGCCGTGGTCTCTCCTGGGACGCCTTCGGTCCCCGAGCCTCATCACTCCCTCATTGGTTCAAATAAGAACCAATGAGGGAGTGAATGTGACCTGAAAACCTTCCTAATGCTAGTCACAGCTTTTCTCAGCTTCTCACGGGGAAATTGTGAACTCTGGATTAAATATCGTTTCATTTAAAAGTCTCTTTACCCTCAGAAAAACACAGCAGCCCAGCGGGGTGTCGTGTTTGCTCTATTGTCGATTCGCCTTTACAGTTGAAACCCAACTTGATCAAAACAGTAACGCAGCCTTTAACAACGTGCGTGTGCCCATCATCGGTGAGCGGAGGCTGAGAGAGAGAAGACAGGACGGGCTGTATATTGTGTTCGGTGCTAAAAGCAACCACAGAGCAGATCCTGGAGCCGGATGGCTGGACGGATGACTTTGGGCAGCATGTCAGCTGAGAGGAGGGAATAAACAGATGTGTAGCTGATAGACTCCAATATGTGGCGAAGGTTACGATAGACTTCAACACAGCAGCATAGCTAGTGAGTTTAAACAGCTCTCCTGCCTCTCTGATCCACTTTGAGAAATAAACTGAGTTGTAGAAAGATGCTTCAGGCTATGTCTGCCTGCCCCACAAGAACCAGAGCGTGCTATCAGAGTAAGAGGTAAAGGCAGTGAGGGAATGGGAGAGCGAGCAAGAAATTACACACTTGCAGAGGGAAGAACAGGAAATGGAAGCGAAGGGGGGGAAACTGAAATGAAGACGTAAACATCGGCCCAACACAGTTTTTGTGTTGACGTGGGCCTCGTGCATCCTCTCCAGCGTGGCTGTCCTTTTTAGCCCCCCGCAACCTCGCTTTTCTTTCATTCTGTTGTCGACCAGATCGTTTGTGTGGATAAGATGGCCCTTAAGATGGCCAGTTAGCCTGCTGTGTACAGAGGGATTGGCCCTTTCCCCCGTATACATAAAGGCTGTATTCACGGGCCTCATTACCAGGATTAAGGCTCCTTTCCTCCTTTGTGGCTCTGAAGGCTGGAGTCCTCTGTAGCCACAGTCTCGCTCTCTTTCTGTGGCCCGAGCTGGCCGGCATATGGCGGCAGCAGCCAGCGATCTCTGCAGAGGGGCTCGCAGCTCAGAGCGAGGCCTCCTTTTGTTTAGGCCGTTATTGTTGCTCAGCGTAATGACATTTGTAGGCCGTAGGATCAGGGTGGAGGGGTTAGTCTACCCCAGGGGAGAAGGGGTAGAGGGAGGAAGACAGACAGAGGGAGAGAGGGAGAGAGTGGGATGGAAGGAGGGGGAGAGGCAAAGACATGCAGACAGACAGGAGTGTGGATTATGGAAATATGAATTGATTTTTTTCTCCTGTTCAGTGGTAGAATAGAAAGCTCAAAGGAGAACAGACTGCAGGCTGGCTGGCATGCCGGGGTGGTGCTAGGGAAATGTGAAGCGAGAGGTGCTCGCTCCTTCTCTCCCCCCAACACGATTTCTCTATCAACCCCTGAGACTTGTGCCCTGGTCATCCACAGATGCCATTTGGACAGAGAGAAGCAGAGATGGGAGAGAGAGAGGAAGGGAGGGAGGGGAGAGAGAGGAAGGGAGGGAGGAGAGAGAGGGAGGGGAGAGAGAGGAAGGGAGGGAGGAGAGAGAGGAAGGGAGGGATGGGAGAGAGAGAGGAAGGGAGGGAGGGGAGAGAGAGGAAGGGAGGGAGGGGAGAGAGAGGAAGGGAGGGAGGAGAGAGAGGGAGGGGAGAGAGAGGAAGGGAGGGAGGAGAGAGAGGAAGGGAGGGAGGGGAGAGAGAGAGGAAGGGAGGAGAGAGAGGAAGGGAGGGAGGGGAGGAGAGAGAGGAAGGGAGGGAGGGGAGAGAGGAGGGGAGGGAGGGGAGAGAGAGGAAGGGAGGGAGGGGAGAGAGGAGGGGAGGGAGGGGAGAGGAGAGAGAGGAAGGGAGGGAGGAGAGAGAGGGAGGGGAGAGAGAGGAAGGGAGGGAGGAAGGGAGGGAGGGGAGAGAGAGGAAGGGAGTGAGAGAGGGGAGAGAGAGGGAGGGAGGGAGAGAGGAGGGGAGAGAGAGGTGGCTAAAGCATATATTTGAATCATAAGAAGGACTTTTTTTTCTTCTTTTTTGCAAATGAAGCAGACAGATGGAAATCTGTCTGTTTCCTCTCAGATCTCATCCCAAAGTAGTGAAACACACACACACACACACACACACACACACACACACACACACACACACACACACACACACCACAGTGTGGTATAGAAGGCCCACTTCTGTGTAAAGAACAGAGGATAATATGATAAACACTCAGCAAGTTCCACCAACAGAGGACCAACTTGCAGAAACTGTCAGCAGCTCCACCGTATTTCAAAATGTGAAGTTAGTCACTCGGACACTCCCTTCTGCAAATTGCTCTACTTTCGAGTGTAAAACTCAGTTTTCCATCTCCAACGCTGCAGTTTTATTTCCTTGTTTTTACTTTCACTCTGTTTAATTAGTTAACCAGTTTAACAAATAGTCACGTAGTCGAGCCCGTTAAGCTTTGCATAAAATGAAACGTGTGAATCAACTCGGGGAACGAAAAGTTTAAGACTTAAATTTATGTAAGTCTGGAAAAACGATGAGACAAGGATCCCAGAGCAGAGAAGAGTCGATGCATCTCCACCAGTCCACTCACCTGGACAGCTATTGGTTGGAAAAGTCTGATTTATTTTTAGTAACTTCGAAACAGAAATCCAAATTGACCCAGTACCCCCCCAGTGGGAGTGTTTCTGCTATCCATATCATTTGATATCAAGAGAATTGTTTTCCTTTTGTCACTAATAATAGATATTTGCACGTATGCTTAAAGGTTTGTGTTGGGCTGTTTCATATCTGCTGAAGATGATTGTGGCAACTGAAACTAGTTGTTGTTATTCTCAGGAAATCCACGGCTGAGTCGATTTCCTGAGTGGTCTTATCTTATGTTTGTAATGATGGTTTTTCTGTCTTGTTGTGACTGTCGCATCATCTCCATCTCTGCACACGCAGATCTGTCCGTCCTCTCCTTACGCTCCCCTCTGGTTCATCAGCCTTCACGTTTCCACAATCCTTCTCTCATATTTCCCCTCATGAGCCACTGTTGCATGAAATTGCAAATTATACACACGCAGTATCTTTTTTTTTTTTTCATCCACTCTGGTTTCAGCATAATATCAAGAGAGAAATAAAGGAAATATTGAATTATGAATAGTTTTTACTGCAAGGCCTTCTTTTAACTATTAAGGTTGATGTTAACTCTCCGTGGCTATTCCACACATTTTACTGTAATAAGGAAGCTTTGATCTTCCTGCTACAAACTGCATCGAGTTGACTGTAAAACATGCTGTTTTTCATTTATGCCAAGGCTGCGGTTCAAATTCGATTTTAAGGAAATATCTGTGCTTTGATACATCGCTATGTAGAAATCAGGTTTTTATTAAATGCATTCTGGGACTTATTCTGTGGAGAAATTAATGTACTTTTCCTCTTCACTGTGTGCGTTTTTTTGCTGCCATGCAGTTTTAAGTTAAAATGCGCTTTGTTTCCTCGGGACAGACCTGCTGTCTTTGTGTGGATTCACAGATCAGGTTTGCAAAATTTCATCCGATCGAAGGATGGATGTCCAAGGTGGAGACGTTTGGTCATGATACGCCTCTACGTTTGGCATGAACCAAACACGGCATATTAAGGTTTGGCGATATATAAAAATTTTCCAACCAACAATCGTCAGTCCAACAACCTATGGAAGCCCGTTTCTGCCAAAAAAAAAAAGTATCCATAACTCGAAATTTCGACTCATTAGCTTGAAATTTCGAGAAAATAACTCAGAATATCGAGTTATGGATTTGTTTTTTACTTTTTAGTGGCGGAAACATGCTTCCATAAATAACCGATGATAGGCGATATACTCGCACAGGCGCTGACTTTTTAATGGGCGGAGCAACGTAACCATGCACGGGCTGATTTGCGCATTTAGAATTTCTAAGCTTTGTTTGGAGGGAATATTTTACCTTCTCTTCTTGTTTGTTTCAGTATTAATGTAGATGAGAGAGATGAGATTTATAATGCAGCTACTTTTTGGATTTTTTTCTTTTTTTTTTAAATGTGCCAAATCACACGAAAGACTGAACTTTACATCAGAGATTTTTTTTTTAACGTGTGCTGGAAGAGACCACTTTTTTGTTTAATCTTGTATTTGTTGTTTCCCTCCTCTCCATTGTGTTTTTTTAATTTAAATAAAATGTTTTGGGGGTTTTTCTGAACACAGGCTGCTGCCGTTCTTTCTTTCTGTTATGAGTTTAAGTAAATGAATCGCTGCTTTTGCTTCTAGCTGGAGACGCTGCCGTTAAAACAGCGCTGTTATTTTCCTTATTAACCAACCTTATTAGCAAACTTACTCTTGGACAAATAAATAAATGGCTCTTGAAAAACGATGGGTGAAGGGCTCGGCCTATCGCCGATTGTCGATATATTCGTCCAATCTCCCAACCTTACGGCATACCAGCACCTCGCACCAATCGTCAAGCACGGTGGTGTGAGGAGAGGAGGTGATCTGGGCTTGTTGGAGTCGTTGAGTTGACCATGAACCTCTTTGTATTAAAGACAGTTAAAGTATGGCCTAAAATTGGGTCATAAAACAGGAAATAACGGCAAGCACAGCAGCAGATCTACGACCGAACGGCTGAAACGGGGAAGAAAGATGAAAGTGCTGCGAGGACACACTCAAACTGAAATGAGGGCAAATGCCCACAAACCTCAGTCAGCTAAAGATTATTCACAAACATGTCTGACTGATGCAGTCCTACAGAAAACCAGTGTACTGCACTACACACTGCTTCTGCATTTGCAATGATTTAATTGAATGTTAATGAGAGAGTGTAAACTGTAATGTTGTTGTTCATCCCAGTGTAAAGATGACTGTGTTGTTTTCACCCTGACATGTAAAGCCTCATAGAGCTATCGTCTTTGTGGTTTTTTAATTGTGACCACCGTTGTCACTGAGATGTCATGACTTCAGGCTAAACTTGACGTGTTTCCCCTTCACACAGTCCCGTATATCTGTCTCTGCTGGAAAGCTCACCGAGTCATCAGCCAGACAGGAAGAAGGGGAGGGACAGACAGAGGAAGAAAAAGAGCGAAGAGAGGCAGCGGTCTCTCGAGGCTTCATCCTCGGCAGCTTTCAGCGTTGCTCTGACACCGTGCTCCATCAGGACCGGCTGCCTGACACGCCGTGATTGGTGGCCACAGTTCTGTGGACTTGGCCCTGGGTGGGGGAGGCAGGGAAAGGGAGGTCGATTGGATTGGTGAGACAGCAGCGGTCTGAGGGATGGAGGTAAAGCGTAGGAACCGGTGGACATGATTGGTGACTTCAGCCCTGAGGGAACTGAGGGTTGACCCCAAGGAGAGGAGGATAAAGTGGGCGAGAGCGGTGGTGAAGGAGTCCTTGTGGGTGTGCGAAGGTTGGGTGGCAGGGCCCAGACATGCTTCGAGACGATGATGCGTTGCTGTCGGTTGATGCCCAGTGGAGCAAAATAGAAAAGCAGTAGGAGAACAGATGGATATAATAACAGGAAAATTTGAATTAGATCAGTGTAAAAGGAGAAGACGGCGACGGAGGTTGGAGGCACTGTTGTAGATCACATGGTCGGCTCTCAAAGCTGTGAAAGTCTGTAAAAACATGGAAATTATTACCTTCTTTGGTTTACACGTATGGAGAGATGTAAGTGTGTGTGTGTGTGTGTGTGTGTGTGTGTGTGTGTGTGTGTGTGTGTGTGTGTGTGTGTGTGTGTGTGTGTGTGTGATGCTCAGCGTGTCACAGGGCCTTGTCTTTCCCCTTCACTGCACCCTGACAGCAGTGTCAAACAAGGCCTCATATGATCTGTGTATGTCTTTGAGAGTGTGTGTGTGTGTGTGTGTGACTGGGTTGATACTGTTTTTATTCTTCCTTCTAACCCTTTTCACCTCACATCCCTCGGGTGTTCCAGGGTCTTGCCTAATGGACAGTCTCGCCCCACTAAGCTGGCCTTTGGCTCAGGCACTGAGCTGGACGCCTAACTAGGGGCCCTTTGTTGCTCATGGGTCTTGATTGCACTGACCTCTGGGCTGCCTTCCTGGGAGAAGAAGAGTAGTAGAGAGGGAAAAGGAGAGCAGGGGAAGTGTTTTCACGCCCCGTTGCTCACATCTCTCCGATATCGGCGAATGACTGGCGAAAAGAAATCGGTAGGAAAGAACTGTTGGCTGTTTCCCAACCTGCAAGTGAAGAGTAGTGGATTCAGCTGCATACACAGATGTATGCAGTTAATCTGTACATTATCTGAATTCACTTTAGGAAGAATAAACTAGTAAGTTTATTATATTCCTCCATTTTATACGTGCAAGCCGGGAAGCTGTGCTGGAGGCAGCTGTTGCACACGTGGCCACGGCGAGGGAACAGAAATTTAGAAACGGGGAACCGGGAGAGTTTTAGCGACGTGACAAAACATCCTTCCACCTCCTGCTGCACGGGTCATCGGAGGTCTTTGTTCAGGGTAACGTGCTGCTATCTCCAAACAGGTTCTGCACATGAATCTCCGTCGTCGCATTTTAAAAAGACTTTTGGTTTTTGTGTTGAGCCGCCGTGTCTGGACGGGCTTTGATTGTTTTTGAAGAGACGCTGCCAACACAACGTTGGATAAAAAGTTTACGGCTTTTCTTTAGAAAAAGACGTCATTAAATGTGTTTGAAAACTGAAAGGATGCTCCTCAGAGTCCCTGCAGAGTCGCATCCAGACAGACTCTGGACAGGCAAAAGAATGAGACCCATGCGAACCAGCTCATATACATATACACAGCTATAATAATCACAGTGATAATTTTCAGGCAGTAATTGGTTGTGCTGCCATTAAACTTGAAGCCCTCCACTTTTCAACAGCGTCCTTTCACCTCCCGACTAAATTTAAGCAGAAACGAGTCATTTTTTCTCTTTTTAGCCCAGAAATGAACATCCATGGATGTCTGGTGCTTGCTATCGTCTGATGATAAATTTATCTGCGGTCGTAAACCTGTGACCTCCTCTTGAAACAGGAAGTCTTGGCCTGGCTACCCAGAAGTCCCCAAATACCGGCCGTAATCTCCAGAGTCTGCCGACTGCAGCCGATGAGTTCTGGCTTTAAAGAGACCCTCAGATTCTCATCTTCTCCAAAAAATGTGAGAATCCTGCCAAACTCTTTGTGTGTTATGGCCGAACTCACAGATGAGGAAACGAATGCTCTACACTTGCAAACAGGTTGCTCCTGTCAACCAGGAAAGTCTCTTTTTTTATGGTTGTAGACGACAGGCTTACTCGAACTGCATACCGCTGTTGCCAGGAGAGCTATCACACGCACAACAATGTGGCTTAATTGGGCATGCTTTTTTTTTTCTTCCCTTAACTACCCCATACAAGGCACAACCAGCAGCCACCAGTCAGAGACAGAAATGGCAAAAATGACAAATGAATGGGGTGTAAAGGGAGAGAAGGATGGAGAGGAGAAGGAGGAAGAGGAGGACGCAGCGATGACCTGACCCTCTCTGCTAGATTCCTTGTACATCTGTCAATGAGACGTCCACCGCCAAATGTTTAGGAGCCGGTGTTGCACTACTGCTCCCCTGCTGAGCTTCAGTGTATACATTCTGTTTGTGTGTTAGTCCGTGCGTGTGCGCGCGCGCGCGTGTGTCGAGAGTGTGTGACGCCATGTGTTAGAGGCAGGCCCACATCAGGGTTCATACAGTCGAGCTAAGCCCGGTGGGAGTTGAAAGCTTAAAGAAGGAAATCCCCCCCCGGCTGCTCAGTGCACATGCACACACACACACACACACATGCACACACACACACACACACACATGCGCACACACACACACACGCTGTCTCTCTATATCCCTCTCCTCCTGGCACTTCATTAATGAAACCCATGCTTGTATGTTTGGGGCATATGCAGCTCTCTTGGCCCAAAACTCTGTGTGTGTGTGTGTGTGTGTGTGTGTGTGTGTCTGTGTCTGTGTGTGTGTGTCTGTGTGTGTGTGTTAGGGGGAGATGTCTCACTCCCTATCACGTGGTTATATATTCAGTGGAAGATCTCAGCAGAGGCATAATACTGCTGCTCTCCCCTGTCTGAGCCCATCTGTGATATGTAGACAGGACATCAGCAGGACAGGGTATTAGCACTGGAATAATGTGCAGTGTTATTGTTGACGCCGCTCTCCAAGCAATAGCCCCCCCCTCCTCGTAACATAAATGCACCCATTGAGGAATAAACTGAAAATAAATTGGTGTAATACAGTAGATGCCATGTACTGACCCCAGTAGAGTGCTTTAAAATTGGAGGTGACTCATTTACAGCTGTTGGCCATGGAGCGAGTTTGGGGGTTGGACAGACGGCGGTTAAGGGGATGTCATGTATTTTATTATTACTGACTTATAACTGAATTCATCCTGCGTGTGTGTTGTGTCCTACAAATGTAGAAAACCAATCAGAGAAACGGTTTCCTCCCCTTGTCGGATATTACCGAGGACAATCTGCTCGTGAATTCAACGTGACGCCACGTTTTTAGTCGAGGGGTGCTCGCTTTAGGTGTTTTTTTGAAGTCCTGAAGTACAGAGTCTTTTTTTAATTCTTGCTATGGTACTTTGGGCTGCTCGTTTACTGCAGAGGGTCTCCACAGCAGGTAGCTTCACTGTTTGATTTGGATGAGTTTTATGCCAGACGCCCTTCCTGACACAACCCCAAAGCGTGTCTCCGGCTGTAGAGGTGGCAAATTCACATATAGTAGGAATAGGCAAATGCAACTGTCAGGTGTTGGTAGGTGCTTTAAAAGGCCGCAGGATCAGTCTGCCAGCTTTAGCACCATCTGAGCAGTGGCTCTGACAACATGGGGATGTTGTTAATCAAAAATAACCTCCTTCAGTCGAGACGCGCTGCACCAGAGGGGGTCACTGGGAACAGGAACTCGTAGAGGGAATTAGAAAAAAAATCCAGAAGGGCAAAACTCCTTCTTCCCTCCATCTCCCTCTCCAATCAGCCGGGGCAGAGCGAGCAAGAATGTGAAAATGTAACGCCCCCGTGTCAATTTGAAAGTGCACTTTATAGGCTCATGTGCCCCTCCACCTCTCTCCCCACCGCCTCGCCATCCCACTTCCCCCACTATTCTCAAGCAGCTCTGTTGCTTTGGTCCGGCTCTGAAGGCCGTTCTTATTACCGGCACAGAGTGCAGGTCAGAATGGCAAGCCGGCAGCATACTATTAAAGCCTAATGAAAGGAATCTCTGCAGGGTCTGAGGTCTGCAGCGGCCAGAGGAAGCTCTGCCTCTGCCCATTGTTCTTCTGCTCGTCTCCTCGCTCTTCTCTCTCATTTTTTAGGTTTTTTATTCCATCGCTAAATCTGGCATCTCCCCCGTCTCCCTGTCGTTTCAGTCCTCTTCTTTGTCTTGTCCGTGCTCTGCATCTGCTGAAAAATTCCCCTCTACATGTGTTTGCATCGGGCATCTCCAATCTGATGAGCTGCCTGGAAAATGTAAGCGGAGACATCTTGGAATCGTGACACGAAACTCCCCCAGATAAGGAAATGCATTTACGACAATGAGCCCCAACATAGACTCGTTCATGGACGCCGAACTTAAAGGTCAAAGGGCGTCCTCGCCTCTTTCTGTAACTTGATTAACACTTTTCCATTTTTTCTTTCGGCGCTCAGTTGTTGGACACGAGCTGCCTGAGACGACACTTTACAGCGACCACCACAGTTTTTATCTTCTGCCTAGAAAATAATTGAATCATTCAGGAAGATGGAGTGGCTCGGTAGCCATTATTGGAAAAAGTTACTTGTATTGATTGCTTGATACTTGTAAAGGACGGCATTAATATACTGTAGTCTATAATTTGACAGTAGATTAATCTTTTGTTCCTTTTCTCAATCTATTGGTTTAGAAAATTGATTGAACAATGCATACGAGGTGTTTGTACAGGAGGCCACAAAAATCAAGAATTTTGATTCGGTCTAGTTTGGTTTGGACAAACGAAGGCTGGGTTTACGTGTCTCCTCCTCTCTGTGCTTCTGTCTCAGTAAAGTCTCCTGTAAGCTTCAGTATCTGGTGCAGTTTGGAGTTCATTGAACAAACAGGAAATTGTTCAGGAAGTTTGCTGTTTACAGTTAGATCACAGACCCGCTCTCTGACGGCAGTCGCCGGGTCGCCAGTCGCTTGGCGGCTGCAACAGTTTCAAATCCACTGCTGTCCCCTATCAAGGTTTCATACAATCACACATTTTTATTCTGCATTATTTATTTTTTCCTCTCTCTCTCAAACCAAGGCTCAGCTGTCCTTGTGCCTTTACACATTGCAAATGAATGCATATCCATGCAAATTCTTAAAAAAGAAAGGCTGAGAATTTGAATATTTTGCTTAAAGCTGCACCCAGGTCGACCCTGCCATTCGGCATTTGAAAGCAGCGTGTCTGTTTGAATACTGAGGATCTCTCTTTGTCATGTTCGCCAGAGGGGCCGGGTGAGCGAACCAGCACCGGCAGGATGGGCAGAGATCGGCTGGGTAGCTGCACACAGACAGACTAATTGGGAAAAGGGGGGCGAAAGAGGGGACGAGGGGTTTCGGTGAGGGCGAGGAAGAGGTGGGGTATGCAGGAAGGGGGCAATCGAAGATGACGACAGGGGGGTTTAGAAGGGAGGTGAAAGAGGACGGAGGCTGGGGGGGATGGAAGGAAAAGAGGAGGTGATGGAGAGGGCGCAAGAGAGTGCAAGAGGAAGAGGTGAAGGAAGGGTGAGTTTAGATACTGTGCTTTCCAGCACTGATGTGTTAGTAGCCCTGCTGACTATTTCATTAGACTGCTGAGGGCTGGCTGGATGACCCGAGTCCCTACCTGCTGCAAAGCGCTGTGGTCTTATAGCGCGTGTTTGACACACGAGATAACCTTGCAAAAAACTGTTTTCTTGCACTTATGAAAGATTCACAGGAAGTGACCTAAAGCAGGCCCGTTCATGCATCTCGTTGAGGAAGACGACCACTTGGGTCATTTTAAGAATCTATTACAGTTAAGAGATTGTGGATTTTGCTTTTTGAGACGTTGGTGTCACACTGTGTATGAAGGCTCCTAAACATTCAGATTCTGCCTCTTTTTTTGCTTTAATTTGCCTAAAAATGAGTTTTCCTGACGAATAATTCATTAGCATATTTCCGTTTTACAGGTTTTTAGACGTAAACATGTAGCTTGATGATAGTAGTTCAGATTTACTTGATTGCAGTTTCAGTATTTTGTGGCTCCGTACCTTTTAGGATGCTAATAGTGTGCGTTTACATACTCAGCGCCGACGTTGTTAACCTGTTGGAGTAACTCACGACTGGTTTGATGACTCGTGCTGACCGTCTGTGACGCACCGAGCGTGTTTCGCACTTCTGTAGCTGTGTCGTCATAGCGACGCACAGATGTGAAGCGTTTTCGAGCACGTCTTCCCGGCTTTAATCGATGTCCATGTGGTTAAACTCTTACTGTAAAGGCCTGACTCTGGTGAGGTAATCGCTCACAGCGAACATCTTGTCCGCATTATTTTTGAGTTATTTTGTTTTTCTTTAGTAGTACAGCGCAGCCTTTTCAAATCAGTCTGCACTTCTAATTGCATTACCAGGAAACAATAAATTAACTTTGACCAAGAAAATAAAAAAATGGAAGCGGACACAGCGTTGGCTGTGCTGAATTTATACAGTGAAAGACTAAAACGGTCCAGCATGCTTTGAAAACAGCTGACAGTAATGTAAAGTGTGTCTGAATTGCAGTAATGGGCTAACACACACACACACACACACACACACACACACACACACACAAAGAAAGCCCTGAGATTTAATGCTTTAGGGTCTGATTCTAATATAAGTATAACTGTGTTACATTTACAAATTTGCCTGCCACCAGTCTCCATGCCTCCTAAAGCTGCTCTGTCTAGAAGGCTCTAGGGCCTGCTGAGCCAGGCTGACTGAGACGGGTAGCTAGCAGCATTGATCTGGCTGCAGTAGCCAGGGGAATATAAAGCAGGGCAGGGGCTTAAAGTCCTGAGCCCCCCCCATCCTACCCCCAGGGAGGAGTCTTCGCTGCATAGGGAGAGGGCCATGAACTGCAAGCTGCTTCTCATTCCCTCCTTTCTTTCCTCGCCTCCCTGTGCTGTTGCATCCATCCTCCTCCACCTCTTCCTTCCTTCTGACATTCACTTTGTCACTCTCTCCTTCTGACTCCTTCCTTTTCTCCTCCACCCTCATTCCTTCTCTGCCTTCATCCACATTTCTCTACAACACTTGTGCTTGTCTGCCTCCGTCTGTGTGCAAGAATATGGGAAAGTGAATGTTACTCATGAAGTTCACGCTCGAAACGAAACACGTGGCCGACGCTGACTTTAGCATGTAATCTGCATTTTTCTTTCCTCGCTGTGATCCTGAAAACCCCGCCCTCCTTTTTAGCAACCGCCCAGAAGAAGAAGGTGCACAGGTGTGTGTGTGTGTGTGTGTGACAGTCAGGCCCACACATTGTGATCTGTTCCACATCAAATCTCTCAGCCCCCAGTGTTTTGCTCAGCCATATATAGCTACAATTACTTCTAAAGAAATTAGGGTAGAGCTGGAATAAAGGAGAAGTTTAGGTCTGTTTTTTTTAAAGTAGAAATGTAAGAGTGTCGCCCTGCTCTCAAAGTTTGTTGCTCTTCCCTCCTGTACCGTGCTGTTCTGTGGGGGTGCAGTGCAAAGCTGCACAGTGCTGCTGCGCGCTGTTGTAGTGTTGTGGTGCAGTGATAGCGCGCTCGTCCGCTGGGGGAACCCAGAGCATTCTGTCTCACTGAGTGATACCCCTGTCTCCACTCACGATAAACAGCGCGCGCACACACACACACACACACACACACACACACACACACACACACACACACACACAGCAGTGTCTGCCAAGCCCAGCCTAGCAGCAGATTCTTCCCTCACACCCGCCTCCCCCTCTCGCAAAGCTGCAAATATATTAGCTGCCTCTTTTTCTTTTGTCTTGGGAAAATGGCAAGTGGGGGTGTCTACATGTGTGTGCGGTTGCGCACGTGTGTGCTTAGTGTACTAAGAAACTGTGGCAGAACATCCCCTTTGTGCCGTTGGTGTTTAGATATCCCTGTGGTATAGGGCCCAGTCATGGTGAGAGAGCTGCAGATGCCTTAGTTCCCTGTAATGCAGGTATGATGTAGGAAGAAGAAATACAGACTGACAGATGAGGCAAAGGAAGATTGCGAGCTGAAAATCACATACAAGCAGTCGATTTCTTTGGTTAAAACAGAAAGAAATATTGGAACAGCAACACTGTTGGGCTCGGCATAAAGGGTCGATTCAAACACACACACTCGCACGCACACGGTGCATTTTTCTCCTCTTATTTCTTTTGGTTCCCAGCCAGCAAGACTGTCCAAGTGAAGACTTGTGATAGTGAAATCTGCAGCATATCCTCTATAGCGGGGACACCGATTCGATTTCAACAAAACAAACATAAATAAAAAATTTCACACAAAATGAGCCTTAAAAACAAAAGATGTTCGAAAGTCCCGCCCCTAATATTTAACATGACAGTTTTCATGAAAAAAAACATCCATTTACTTTGTTTGCAGATGGAGGCAGAAATCTGTGGCTATGGTTACCACAGTTACCTAAAAATGACAGTTTAAAGGGACACTTATCAAAAAATGTTTCTATATTTAATACTTTCTACACGAGGGACGAGATGGTGATAGTTAAGAAGTGTGTGTCATTGACAGAAGTGACCATCGGTGCTAACGAGTCAGAGTTGCGCTGACGTATCGAACTGAAGCCTGATTGGACGTGCACCTAATCACTGACTGTCAGCTAAAGCGAGCAGCTAAGCTCTTATTTTAATGAGCACAACAAACATTCCCAAATCTTTTTCTTCTAACCAGAAAATCTTTCGGATTTGGACTGTGTGCAAACTGCTGCCACCTCACGACAAACTGTGGTTGGAATAAAGAGCAAATCAATTATTGGAAAACAACAGATGAATGTTAAAATACATGTATGATTGAAATGAGACGACTTCTTCTCTGACATCAGAAACCATAATTCAGGGTTTGCCGCACAATCCTCGGCCGTCCACTCGGTGTAAATGCTAAAGACAGCAGCAGTGTCTCCATGCTGTCTGAGACTTAATGAATATATATATGAGAGAGAGATGGAGATGGATATATATAAAGATAGAGGGGAGCGAGAACATGCCTGCTGTTTTTATGTCATATCACACACGCACAGACGCATCACTTCCTCGTGGTCCTGCGTGAGATCAGAGTCGCAGCAACCCCTCAGCTGCCACTCAAACACAGATACCTGGTGTGGGCGGGGCTGCGACGGCTCAGAAATCTGGCAAGTGGAATGTTTTTATTTGCAGGAGAACGTGTGTGTCTTTGCCCGCGTGTGTGTGTCTGTTTGGCTGTGTGTGCCATATGCGGTGCGCCTGGGAGGGCTCTCTGCAACATATTGGTGTGCGTACGTAGTGGTTAATAATAGCAGCAAGCACATACAGCGATGGCAGCTCTGATGTGTGTGACAGTTTTACAGCCGCGCACACCCAGAGACGGTAACGCACGTGTGCGTACACACGCATGTACACGTGCGCACGCACACACACAGAGACCTCACTGCCACCGAGCCCTTCGTCTTTGCTGAGTTCTCGATTTTATCACAGATCCTGATGAGTAAAAACAACCACTTCCCACCCACGGTGCCTCGCCCTCAGCCCCTCCCCTCATCCTCCATATGTGGGCAAATACAAACATATAGCACAGTTAAACTCACACCCACACACACACAAATGTGGAGTCTTAACCACCCTGGAAGCATGCAGCCGCTCACATACGTCGTCCTCTCAAAACGCACCAACACCTACGGCGCGCACGCCCGTTCAGCTCATTGTAGCCGTGGGAGTGTTTGTGCTGTGCCAGGTGGCAAATTTAAGTTTTGATGGGGGGGTCAGCGACTGCTCCCTGCAGCAGCACAGATACCCAACCTGTCGTCCGAGCGGTCTCTAGGCGAGGCGGGCAGGGAGAAATGGAGTCGCGGCAGCATCGCTCTCAGCTCGGACGCGTCCAATCACAAAGAAGACACAGACCACGGGCTCAGTGGCCCGGCCTGGCAAGCAAAAGAAAGGGAGCGAGAGAGAGACGGCAAGAGAGGCCAGAGCATAGCAGAGGGCCACCCAGTCCCCGGGATTAGCCTCAGAGCCTGGCAGAATCTGGCCGAAGCCGAGAGAGCGACCTGGCGCCAGGTTAGCAGGCAGAGCGACAGACAGAGCGGGGACGCTCGGCGGCTCTGTGGCCGGTCTGGAGTGGCTCACCCATATGGTGCGCCGCTCTGTTCCTGCTCTCTGTCTAAACCCATATGCCGCTGGTGGAAAGGTGCCCCCGCCCCACCCACCCCCTCCACACTCCCCTAACTCACAAGGGAGGTGTTTGGAGGTAAAGCCCTGAAGGCTTGTAACCCCTTCCTACTTCTTAACCCCACAGAGCTGCTTAGCCTATTGTCACTACAATCTGCTACCATAGCCTTCGTGTCCCCCCCCACTCCCCCTCCACCACCACCACCCTCTCTTTCTCCTCTCTTCTTTCTTTCCTTTCTCGTCCTTTTATCTCCCTTTGGCACCTGATAATCGATGAACTTATTAACTGCTAATTATTCAAGCTGTGGATGGAGGATCCCTCGCCGTCCCTCAGACAGCGAGAGGGAAAAAGGGGGAACTTCTCCACTCTGCCAAATGAAGTGGTTGATATTGCCCATTCATTTGGATTAAGTGCATTCAGGCTGCAGTGTTTGGGATGTGAAGATTTTGTCAGATTGCTATCAGTAACATTCAACATTAATCCCCATTTTGTTCAGCCAGTTGATAGCACTCGTTTAGCGGAAGCCCCGGAGACTTTCATATGGAAACACACGATTTTAATGGGTTTCATCAGTGACGATTGTGTGCGTGCGTCTAAAGATGTGCCTTCTACTCTGTTCTGTTTTTGCAGGAGGTCCTTCAGACGATACCAAAGTTCTGCTTTCCCTTTGACGTGGAAAGGTACGATTCCTCGTTTTATTCTTTTAAGCACTTTCACCTGAAGCACACGTCCTCTGCACATACCACGAGGAGCTATAAGCTACTGCTTGATGACGTCCACGCCAGCTCACCGACCGTCTTTTAGATGGTCTTAAAAACTAAAAATCAAGAAAGCAAGAAAAACAAACCAAGAAATGAATGCTGTGATTGTCATATTAATGATGAAGCCACAGGTTTTATTAGTGATGATGCTGATGAGGTCATCAGCGACAGGCCCACACGATGCAGTTGTGGTTAGTGAGATTTCCTGTGAGTGCAGATGTGGCCAAAGTTGAGAATATAAGGGAGCGTGTTTCTGTACGGACTGTAGGTCCAATCAGATCAGCAGCCTGAGAGCAGCACAGCTCTTATTTTTAGTAAGTGACATGGTAAAAACTCCCATTTTTAAAGACAGAAAGGAGAGAGCGAGGGAGGGAGGGCTCCTTGGTATTTTTACTGAAGCTGAGCTGCTGCCATCTAGTGTTGAAGGCGTGTACTGAGCTTTAGTGGAATTTACCTTGGGGTTGGAAAAGCTTTTCACTGTTTTTTTCTTTTGTACCAGTCATACTCGAAATATGTGACATCAGATTTGGAGCTTGACTGGAGATTTAGCTCGTAGGGAGTTTTCCTTTTTGAATGAGACCTTCTTTCTGGGCCAGTTACATCTAATTGTGTTTTGTTGTGCTGCTTCTTAAATGTGTGTGTTTTCGTTCTAAACACTTGTGAGGTTTTTGTGAGCGTGCACAGCACGTGTCCCTCGTTTTGTCGCCCAGGGTCTCCCAGAGTCAGGTGGGGCAGAATTTCACCTTTGTGCTGACGGACATCGACAGCAAGCAGAGGTTTGGTTTCTGCCGACTCACCCAAGGCTGCCGGGTCTGCATATGTCTGCTCAGGTAACACACACGCTCTGTGAAGTGTCTTTAGTCTTATTCCTCCCAAAATGTTTTCTACATTTGTATTTCATTAACATGAATCCTGAACCTCGGCATCTTTACAGGTTTTTACATTTTTATTGTAGGAACATTGAACACAATTTCCATAAATAAGCAGCGAGGTTACTAAAAACTGCACTTCACAAATACATCAAAATAAAGAGAATATGTGTGAGTTGCCGTCTTTATTTACTCGTTCAGATAACCCAGGCTTGCTCTGCCCTCTTTAAATAAAAATCATAAATTCTATGGATCGCTGCAGAACTGTTTTTATTTTTTTATCTATCAAGTTTGATGGAGAGGGAAAAAAAAATTAGCCGATCTTTGAAGTGAACACAGATTTTTTGAGGCAGCATTTTCATTCATTCTCACACTTCACACTGAGCTGCTCTATGCCAGAATAACAAATTTTATAGTCTCATCTGCCCACACAAATATGTTACTGATGTGCCTATAATTATCCAAAAGTTTAGCACTTTTTGATATTTTCATAGGTGGATTTCTCCTATCACAGCGCACATAAATGAGGACACCAAACCCACGAAAAGAAAAAAAAAAGGCATTTTCTTTGCATAATTGCGCTCCGGCAAAGACTATTATCATTTAATTCCCATGTAATTGCATGTTGACACAGTGTTTTTACAGATGTAATTAACTTTGCCATGACAGAGAAGAAGCCACTGCAGTGACGATCTCAGTGGAGTGGACTGTGCACCGAATATGAGCCGAGGAGGGAAAAGTACAAGAACTATATTTTTAATGAATTCATTAAGAAGCCGAACAAATAACAAACCGCACGACGAGGACAAAGGCTTTTTCTGTTTCTGTTATTGTAAAGCTGCTCTCGCCTGTGTGTGTGTGTGTGTGTGGCTGTTGATGGACAGTCGTGGGTTTGTCGCTGCCCTGATGAGCTGCTGTGAAGAACAGTGTCCCTCTTCCCCACACCACCCACCCTTCCTGGCCATCTTCCATGGCCTTTGTTTTTCTTTCTCCCTCCCTCTCCGTCTCTCTTGCTCTCTCTCCCTCTCCCCCTCGCCGTCTCTCCCTCTCTTTTCTCCTCGTTATTCGGCTACTGCCACAGTGCGACAGCAAAGACGCTTGGCCCATAATTATGCATGAAGCTTCGCTGCCAATTAGCAGAGGCTCCCCTGTCCCTCTCGCTGAGTTAGACATGCTAATTCATTTGACATATGATGTATAAAATTCATTATGCATTCTGAGTAGTTTGCATGGCTCGCTTCATTTATAATAATATAATGTATAGGAAGTTGGTTTTTTTTTTGTTTGTTTGTTTTGTTCATTTAAAATTGTTAATGCGCAGCCCGGTTATGTTTTTAGTGTTTTACTTTTATTCCATCTTAAATATCCCCGCTGTGTCAGGACACGATGAGCGAGGATGTTTAAAAGGATTAAAATGTGTGCAAGAAATTTGGAAATAAAGTTCCCGTCTTCAAGGTCCTCGGTCGCGACTTTATCTTTGTTTATGATTCGTAAAGATGTTAGTAATACCAGATGGCATTCAAGAAAAAATAAAATAAAATTAAGATAATAAAAGTAGTTTTTTCTTCATCAAGTCAACATCAGTTTGTCTGGTTTCAAATGTGAAACAAGACGACGGCGGCCCGGGCCGACGTGTTTATATTTGTTCCTCTAGGTCCCAAATATAAAATAGGACTCATTAAAACAGTTTGTGATTGCTCGAGTGCTGCACCGTAAAATTGTCACCTCTGCTTACGGGAGGAAGTGTCTTAATGAGCAGGACAGTTTTATGTGGACGGCTCTTTGTAGTGTCGTCGCTGAAGTCGTGACCAAAAAGACCAGGCTTCCTCCAGGCAGGGCTCTGAAAAGATGTGCACACGCACACACACACACACACACACACACACACACACACACACACACACACACACACACACACACACACACACACACACACACACAGTGCACTTTTAATTCTGCTGTTTTCACCCCAGCAGGATGACCAAAGCCTGCTTTTCGTGTAATTAAAGAGTAAAATAAAGTTTATATCACAGCTGAGGCTTCTGAATCGATTCGACTTGCTTTTGGTTTAGTGTTCGCTCGTCCCCGTACTTAACCCTCGACCCCAGAAAGGAGTCGTGTGAGGCAGTCTTCCAGTGAGCCGTCTACAAAGTGTGAGATGACTTACGATTACAGGTGCCTGTGCGTTAAATAAGATTTAAGAGCCATCTACAGGAACAGGAATAACTGTCACGCTAAACACCCAACAGGTACTTTATGGGAGGAAAAGAGGCTGCACCACACCGATGAGCCCCAACATTCAAACCGCCGGGCTAAAACTGCTCTGACCTGTCAGAGGTGCAAGGCAGCAGAAGAGGGTCCTTGTGATTGGGTCTTAGGCTTTTTTAAGGTAGTTTGTGCTTCGAGGGGAGTTGTGTTGCAACCTGTGGTCTCCTTGGTGGGCAACAAAGTTGCTTTTAAGTGTTCAGAGGTTTAATAAGTACCTCTCTTACAGCAGTAATTTGGCTAATTTGTTTCATTTTCAGTCTTGGGTTGTGCAGTTCTTCTCACACCAAAGTTTCAAAGTCTTGTTTTGTATTTTTGCGTCTTCGTGTCCACAACGCTCCGATTCCAAAGCTCCAAAGGCACACGTCTTCCGTTAGATGGTCCGAGTCTGGGATGAAGAGCGCTGTGAAGGCTGTGAGTGGGTCGCAGATTAACCGGTTCATTCTCTGAGTGCATGGCACTTTGGGAAGACGTGTTTAAAATGGCAGGAGAGATTGCGGGGGCCCCCACGCACCGAGCACTCCAATGATAGATGCCTCTCCGTCTCTATCGGAGGATTTGTGAAGCACAAACAGATCTGAGCAATGAACTGTGACGAGTAGGAGTATCTGTCTGAGCTTTCCAAACTTTCACTGTGCCCATACAGGAAGCAGAAGGGGGGGGGGGGGGAGAGCAAAGCAGTGTCTCATTGAAGTTTTATTCATTTGATTGCATTTGAATAAAGGGGAAAAAATCGTCCTATCGCAGGAATATTGATAATTTGCGGTTGGCTGTCGTCACGGTGATAATGCGCTTTTCTGTAAAACTGAGGATTTACAGCACCAGCAGCATGACGACTGTCGTATTTACGTCTGTGGTGAAAAATGAAGGATTAATGTCCAGAAGCCTGGTTTTTAAACACGAGGCTCAGATAAACCCGGCCTTTGTTCTCTCTTTATATCAGACTGAAGTTGTGTAAACTGACCCTCGTGCACATATTTGCCTTTTGACGTGGCAGAAATAGGTCTTCAGGTTGATATCCGGTCACCAAATTAACATCCGCGTGTCTGACTGGGCCTCTACAGCAAGTGTGACCCGATTGCGGTAAATCTTCGTGCAGATGTCACAAAATCGTCGCGTTAAGAGACTGATTGTTTCAGACTAATGGTCACTCAGCCTCTCTGATTGGTGCGCTTCGCTGCACCTCTCCTCGTCATTGGCCCCTCGCGGATTTATGCGATCTGAAAATTTGCATCAAGTCCACTTTATTGTTTTCTAGTTGTCTGTTAATTCCAGTCTGCGGAGCAGCCAGTGACCCATGCCCTGCAAACTCCTCTTCCTCCAGCCGACCGTCTGAGACGCAAAACTTTGCCTTTAGCCAATTCAAGGCTTTTAATTCCGATAAAATAATCGTCGGCGTCGTTCACTACAACGTCTCGTTTTGCTAATCAAATAAAAAACAGCCCACGTTTGATTGACCGGCTCGTTTGGTCACTAATTCTTTTTCCCAGCCCTGCAATGCAGGAGAGTTAATGAAGCATTAATGGGAGTCTCTGTTTATTTAATGGCAGTGCTGGTCCGTACTCGGAGTCATTATACATGCAGTGTTTAAAACTGCATGTTAAGAGCCTGAATGAAATAAAAATTCAATAAGTTGATAGGACACCATGTTTTTATTATTTGATTGCATAACATTAAACGAGGCCTCGCAGCTTTGGTGCCAAAAGGAAAATGTTGGCCATCGTCCACCCAGAAACGAGTCGACTTGGCCAAGAAAATGTCAACTTTGTAAAGAAAGCCATGCTGCAGATGCTTTTAGCTTATGGTGGGTGTACTTGGTGATTAGCTCGAACACAAACACTGCAGTATAAATTATTTTTGAGCTTGTTAATGAATTTATTTATTTTACATTCATTACATAAGGAAAAGCTTTTTTTTTTTTTCTTCTTCTAAATATGCAAAAGGCATAAGAAGAAGTGGGGGGGGGGCATTTTTGTTAAGCCTGTGCATCTGGGAGCAGCATGCTCGTAAACCATAGCATCCCTCCACATCACACGAAGCTGTGGTGCTTTTTCTTTTTTCCTAAAGAATCCATTGTTTTTGTTTTCTCATTTAAAGAGCAGACATGGTGGGAATTCTTGGAATGCCGAGGGCCCAAAGCACGAAAGAACGCCGTAACAAGGACGAGATAGCATTTAATTCCTCCTCAGTGTAACGACGACTCTGACAGAGCCCATGCCCTGTGTGCAGTGTGCTCTTCAGGTCACGCCGTTCGTGCAACGCACACGTCTACCGGGGAGCGACGTGCGCGCCCTGCTTTGATTCGTCACCTCCCGGTTTGATGACCGAATGAATGAAAGCTTTTCCCCGTGCTGCACATTAACACGTTCCTCTCTGACTCTTGCAGTTACCTACCCTGGTTCGAAATCTACTACAAGCTTCTAAATACCCTGGCAGACTACTTATCGAAACAACAGGTAATCTGGTCTTTTTCTGTGTGTCGACTATTTACACTTGTGCTCTAATGGAAAACAAAATGAGGAAAGGTGTAGTGGGATTTGCCTGAGAGACACGCAAACACGGCACCGCGGCGAGATGTTTTCCTGCATTGTGTTCTCGCGCGTCGTCTTTGGCGAGCAGCCGTCTCGGGCTCGACTCGCTTCCTGTTGTTAGCGGCAACAGTGTTGACATTTCACAGACCAAACGCTGATCTGACACTGGAAGTTTTTCCTGATGATTTACTGGAATACAAATCGTTAAGAACAAGAGAATTCACACACACACACTTCACTAAAGTCTTTTCCCCTGACTTTTCGCTGCATTGTACTAGCAGAGGGAGGGGAAATGTAAAATATGCAACAAACTGGGGAGATGCGCAGCGTCTGGTGCAGCGGGTGTAGGTGATGTTCCACTGTTTAGACTGAAGGGAGGGGAGGGAGCTTTGGGATCACTTTCAATTGTCATGTAGTCACTGCTTCTTCCAAGATCCTCCGAGAACAGCGATCAGGACAAAGTGTCTGTCTAAAGTAGACAATGGCAGACACACAAACTCCTGCAGTTCATCAGAATAATCTAATATGAAGAGAGAGGAGGGGGTGGGGGGCAAAAGCAGATCAGGACAGTTTGTGCGAGGAAGACGGAGACAGAAGGATAGCTGGAACTCCTGGGTGACTGAAGTGTTAGTGTGCATGATTTGGCTTCTATTTACCCCGCTGTCCGTTCCAGGCGAGAGGGAGATGTTGACAGACGAGGGAAGACAGAAGAGCGATGAGGGTTTAAGGCGAGGGGTAAATGAACTGTTTCCCCAGGCCGTGTTGCTGACCATGCGTGTGAGCATTGAGGCTCTCATGACAGGAGGCTGTTCGATTGCACCCCTCCCTCCTTAACCCTCCTTCCCTTTACTGTATATTGCCGTCTATTGCTTCTATTTCTTTTCCACTTCACGCACGCGCACACACACAAACGCTCGCGCATTTATTTCCTGGCGCGAGCAGCGGCTCGTACACAAAACCAAAACAAAGTTCTCAGAGAGGAAGTTGAAGCAAACAGTCGTCCTTCCTTTTTATTTCTCCAGCAGGAGGCCGAGAGTGTGAATGGTGATCTTGTCAAAGAGCCGTAAGTGCTGGAAGGATCGTCTCAGGCCTGATCTGTGGTCAGACCGAGTTCTCTGCCGGCTTCCTGCAGCCTCTGTCTTTGCAGCGAGGGGTGGGGGCTTAATTACTGACAGCCCGCTCTCGGGCTGTAAATCAACGCCGACGGATAATAAGCGTCTGCGGCCCGTCTTTTAACCTCGCCGTTTCTCGTTAAACATATGTCGGTCGGACGCTGCGGAGCCCTACGGCCCTGTGGTCTGCAGCAGCGCCGTGTTTGAGATTGACACGTAACTTGTGACATCAACAAGACAAGTAAATAAAATTCACGCATCTCTTTTCCTTCTTTGTTTGTCTCCTCTAGAAAAACGACTTGAACGACGTGCTGAACTCCCTCTATGATCTGCCTGTGCCAAAGCCCTTCACGCCCGTCAACCTGAGTGTGGTAGGTATCTTGTATTCCCCGTTATCGGAGGCAGAGACAGAAAGAGGGGACAGGTGGTGACTGTGGCAGCGTGCAACTTTAAAAAAGAATCACAAAGAAGAAGCGAGCACATAAGGGTGGAGGAAAGCGGAGGTTGAGCTAAATGAGAGTTTATCTCTGAGCAGTAGATGCTGTAGGTGGGAACAGCGACTGACACCCCGTTTGGAAACCGTTGTTTTGGCGTGCGATGAGCCTGAGTGGGACATGTTTAAAGTGGAAGCCTCCTTTCACAGCTCGCTGTGTCTCCGCTTATCCAAAAAGTGGAACGGCTTAACGAGCTCGGTCGCTGAAAGCCGGCCTGTGACGCAGCTCGGCCTCTGTCACGTCCCTGTTTAAGACGAGCGTGATGGTTTCTCTCCAGTATCTATTTGAGTTTTAGGGCCTCTGTACTGTAACAGGATCAAAGGGTTTCGTGGGAGCCTCTGCCCTCGGGGACCACCTCTCTTTAGTTTTTTTGTTTTTTCGGACCAATTAGACAAACAGCTGTAGAAGAACACTCGTCTAATTAAACATACGAATTTACAGCCTAACAAGACTAATACGAGGCGATCAATAAATCTCTGTGAAGGCTAACGAGTCCATTTCTTCCCGTCTGAGTCTTGATTGGAAAAGAAGCCCCAGAGAACAGAGGTGATAGCTTCATCTCTCCTTCGCTCTTTTTCTGCAGAAGCCACTAGTTTGATATTTAATTGATGAAGCAGAATTATTCCCTTAAAGTGTGTTTTTTGTTTTATCACGGCAGCCAAGAAGAAGAATCATTGTCC
The DNA here is from genome assembly GCF_051167445.1 of Perissodus microlepis. Taxonomy (NCBI): domain Eukaryota; kingdom Metazoa; phylum Chordata; class Actinopteri; order Cichliformes; family Cichlidae; genus Perissodus; species Perissodus microlepis. The sequence continues at coordinate 1,200,888 of NC_140477.1, read as the reverse complement.
CCTTTCATCTGTGAACCCTGTCTCTCTCTCTCTCTCTCTCTCTCTCATTGTGCAAGAATGAGCAGTTGTATATTGCCACTGGGCAAGTACTGAGAGATCGGCGAAGCAAGGAGCCGGTGAGTGGAGGGGAATGAGCGAACGGCAGAGGAGGGAGGAGGCGAAATATGAAACTGCTGCTATACTAATCGCATGGGAGCTGCGGATTTCCAATTTGGCCAAATAAGCTGCGCTATCTTTTTAAATATAACAAAAACAAACTATCCTGGGCCTTGGTGTATGTTTCTTCTCCTCTGGAAAACAATCAAACTTTGTAAATGATTAATGCCCTTCCACACTGCTAGATTCTCTCTGAATATCAAAAGTCTTTTTTCCCTTCTCTTTATGTTTAAAGCAAAGGCAATTGTACTCAAAAAATCTCCTTGATGCCTTTCCAGTTAACCCACTTTCAATGTTTTTATATAAACAAGTCTTCGAAAGAACAAGGGGGGGTGGGGGGGTGATAAGCAAGCAAACAGCCAATGAAAGGCAGGGTTGAGTTGAGGAGCACGGCTTGTGATTATCACAGCGCCGCGAATTTGTAACTTTGTTTAGTTACACAGAGCACAAGGAGAGGGAGGCGGAGAGTTACCGTGGTTACGGGTGGCGGTCCTTAGCACCAAGTCCTCGATTTTACACTTTATTTATTTATTATCTTTTATCATAGATGATAGATGGGTAATGGTAGAGGTTTCCAACGACGAGCTGAATTAACTCAACTTTAAAGCTGATGACCAAGTACTAATGCCGTCAACCAATCACGTGTGACTATTTGTGTGCAGTTTTATTTGTTCGCAGCTCTGCATCGGAGCTGCAGCGTAACCACAAACTAACCATCAGTGTTTCTCTACATGAACACAGCGACGCTGCGCCTGTCGTTGATTTAACTGTAACTCTAATCAGCACGTGGAAACAGGAGACGCTCCTTTGCTTTAGTGTTTTCTGTCAGGCATCACCGAGGGCAGGAAAATCACGTGGCTTTGTTTCTTACTTGGCAACAAGCAAAAACCTTGTTTTGGGCTGATCAGCAAAAAGTCACAAAAGGATCTTTAAGAGAACTTACGGATGTTAAGGCTGAGCGAGCGTCTGGTTAGTGTTTGCTGCGCGTGAGCTCTCCTGTCTCGGCGAGCAACCCCGCATCTCGTTAAGCGATCAGAACGAATTTGTTTTTATTTTTCAGCTGCAGAAAGTCGCCGTGCAAAATATGCATACAAATACGGCTTTAGCAATAATACAAAGCTTCGGGGGAGAGACCTTGATGTCTGCTCCAGTTTCTGTTTATTTGCTGCGTCTTTATCTCTTCTGAGCTTTGTTCAACCAGCGCGGTGACCGTCCGCTGGGAGCAAACTGATGGTTTACTCGTGAAAATTGGTTTTTCACATTTTTTTTGACCTTAACTCACATTTATTTAAGGAGTGAAAGGGCTGTTTGTTTTACACTAAACTGAATATTTCTTTGTCGCCAGGCAGAGAATTCAAATAACATTAAATTATGATGATGTGCAAATAAAATCTACTGTGTCTCTTTGTAGAAAGACTTTAACGTATCCGTAGAAATGCCCAACTTTGGGGTGGATGCAGAGTTTAGTCTTCAGCATCAAAGCGATCGTAAGATGAGCTGTCGGGTCGTCGTTCTTTGGAAACGCTGAATCGGATTCGTCAATAATGTCGTTCAAAGTGGCAAAGATGAAATCGGATGATCGAGCTCAGAACACAAACCGGATCCTTTTACCGTTAAAACAGAGGTGGGGGGAACTCCAGGCCTCGAGGGCCTGCAGGGTTTAGATCTCACCCTGGGTCAGCACACCTGAATCACATGATGAGTTCATTCCCAGGACATGTTGAGGTCATTTAGCCATTGAAATCAGCTGTGTTGGATCTAGGACATCTAAAACCTGCAGGACACCGGCCCTCGAGGCCTGGAGTTGGACACCTGTGCATTAAGTTTCCATGCTTTTTTCCTGCCTGACTGTGGTGGACTTTTAATGGGTGGTGCTGGTGGTGGTGCAGGTGGGTGTCCGAGTTTCATTGCTGTTTACTCCCAATGTAAATGACTGTTAAATGATGTAAAGAGTTGAATGTTGGACACAAAGTTTTGATCCGTTTTAACCTGATTTGTCTCAGTGTGTGTTTCAGAGACTCTAACCTGTGAACGAAGAGCTGCAACAGATGGTTGAGTCGAAGGCCTCAGAGAAGCGCAGGTGTACTTCCAGGAGAGTGTGTGTGTGAGACACACAACAGTGTGTTTCACCTGGTGGTTTGTCTACCTCCAAACAGCACCTCTCTCAGGCCTCTTTGATCTGAACACTGAACCTGCCCTGCTCTCCCAAAGTGAGACAGGCAGCCCTGTGATCCTCTAAACAACCCGTGCGCGAGAGTGTGCGTCTGCGCCGAGTCGTGCACGCGCGCTCTCCGCGAGCTCTCCACGAGCTCTCCGCGAGCCTTTTTAACGCTTAAATAAAGACTCCGTTTTCCACCGGAGACATCACCCCAGTCGGTGTCTACGGGGAGCTGAGCTGCTATTGAGCTTTCTCTGTTCTGTAGGCCTGATAAAAGCAATGCCACAGTTCAGACACCAGCTCAGCAATTCATATAGACAGAGCTGAAGATGAGCCATAAATCATAGAACAAAGTGAACGGCCTTTTTCTCTCCCTCTTCCCCTCGTTCTCTCCTGCGTGAGCGCCGTGCCTCGCTCGTGACCTTCCCTCTTCTTTCTCCTCATGTTTGTGTTTTCGCAGCACTCCTACTTCATCGCCCCGGATATCAATGGACTGCCAACTATCCCTGAGAGTGTAAGTATGCGTGGAAAAGAAAAGGAAGAAGAGATAAAGAGAAATCCCTGTATTCTGGGAACATCTTTGCCTCTAATCGTTTTTAATCAGATACACATGTCACTCTTTGAAATGATTGCATCATGCTCTTGTATCAGCTTTAGCTCCTGCGGTGCTTCTGCTTTTAATGTCAAGGTTCACAGGCTGGCATGGCTGTTGGTAGATTCAAACTGAGCTCGCGTCCTTTGTTGATTTCTGCATTCAAATCTCAGCTCGAAGCGTTAAGGCGGGGACTTACAGCTACATGCCATCACGTTGGCTCTGTGTAAGGGATGCAGTTAGCACAAGTTTGTCAAGTTTCCCAAACAGTGTGTGCAATCGTACAAGTCCAACTGCTGCATTTCCCTCTGGCTTCAGTCTGTAGCGTTGGCGCTTTACTGCAAACGAGTTGTGCCAGGACAGTTTGTTACCAACCTGAATGTCCTCCTGTTCTTGTCCATCTCCAGAGAAACCTGACCGAGTACTTTGTGGCCGTGGACATCAACAACATGCTCCAGCTCTACGCCAGCATGCTGCACGAACGCCGCATCATCATTACCTCAAGCAAGCTTAGCACTGTGAGTCCGACCCGTCAGACGCTCGACAAACACTCGGTCTTTGTGCTTTTCTGTTTTTAATTCGATTTGAGGTGGAGCTTTCAGCCGGCGTGTGCGCACGTGTGGGGCTGTCGATGCCTTCGTGTGGAGCTCTAACACCCTCGTTATAATGTGGCTGAAGCATAGATTGAACATGAGTCCCTTCATCAATATTCCAGCAGGATATCAAACCCTAACAAGTATGCTGAGAATATTTATCTGACACGGCTTTGCTGCTTATGTGGAGAGATCTGTCGACCCCTCCGCCCCCACCCGGTCTGACGGGCAGCCCACGATAAAGCTGGATTATTTGCGTCCTATAATGGGAACGCATTGATGTCCACAGAGGCGGGCTCGATTCTCTCACAAAACTTAAACTCGCTTCTGCCTGTTTGCACGAGGGAGGAAATCTCTCGGTCCAGCCTCTCTCCGTTATCCTCGCTGCTGATGAGGCCAAACATTTATGAGGCGGGAGAGGGAAGTGATGTCATCCTGGTCCTATCTGCATCCGCGGCGTTGCTGGTCCTGCCACCTTTGCAGAACACTTAGCAGCCACAGGGGCCCACGTGTGGCGTTTTGGGTGCTGGAGGGAACAGTTCCCAAGGTCTCCCACAGGAGCTATAATCAGGAAGACCTGTGAAAATGACTCAGCCCCTTAGAGGATTTCACCTGTCTCCCCTCAGCTCCTCAGACCAGCAGCACCTGTGCTCGAGATCCAAGCAGCACACGGTGCAGTGACAGGAGCGGTGCATGATGTAAATGATCAGACTAAAGGGTGAGACTGTTTATATTTCAGCAGGAATACTTGGGGGGGGGGGGTTTATTTTTTCCCTGTCTGTGATTTACAGTCCTCTGCTGCCCGAAGACAAATCTCAGCTTGTTTTTCTAACAAATATATGCCGACAGGATATTTTAAGAGCCTCCACGTCAGACCTTTTACCTCCGTGAGCCTTTTATCCTCTGCAATTCTTCATCCACTCATCTATCCATCCATCTTCCTCAGGGAGAGGTGTTTTGGTTTGGTAGCGTTATATGTCAGGAACTGCAGCACAAAAGTATTTTCACATCTCCGCTGGGATTACGAGCAGGCCCGGTGTTATTACTGCTCCTGTGATGCGTTGTTTTTGTTGTTGGGCAGATTGACCCGCGAGTTCAAGCGGAAATGGCTGCCGCGATTCTCGAAGCCGCGTATCTGAGCGCATACGTACTTAGCTTGAAAGCGCTCCGGCTCGTTATCCGGTTCCCCGTCTTGTGATCAAATATGTTACTGGATGAGAGACTTATAATTCATGTCAGAGTTCGTCCAAATGTTGGTTAAAGTGAGCGTCGGCAGCCACTGGATGGACAGCCAGTGTTTCTCCAGTCTGCTTGCTACAGATAGAAGATGTATGAGAGAAAGTATTGTTAGTAACATCGTTAGTACCATCCAGCTGCTTTTCACCACCTCCGCCTGTCCGGCATCTCAACCGAGCAGAGTGAGACGGGGAATAGAAACACACACACTCAGAGATGCGCTGCATTTATTCTGCCTGCTCGAGGTGCTGCCTGTGTTAAAGCCCCCGGTGAACCCAGCGTGTCAGTCTGTCGGTACATGGCTGCCGCGTCTCGCAAGCAGCCAAAAGCAAAGGAATAAATCATGATCGTACAACAATGCGTCAGTTGACTTATTGCCGTTTCGTGACCAGAGGTGAATGGTACCGCTGTTTTTCTTTTTTTTCTTTTTTGTTTAAAAAGAAAAAAAAGCCAGTCGGCGGTGGCGCAGGGGCGGGAGCCAGCCGTGCGTGCAGCCTTGTCATAGGCCCGTATAATAGGGCTGCATCGGCCCTTCCTCTAACTAGTCAGCTGGGAGGACCCCCTCTGAGTCTTTCATATGCCGAGGCCCCCCAGCTCTGCAGCCCAGCCTCTGCCCTGCCTATCGCCCAAATTCACACAACCCCGACCCCGGCACTGGCTGACAGCAGCCCTCTCATCAGGCTGTCAGGCCTATGCTAACAAGGAGCTATCCATCCAGCGTGCCCTGGAGTGCCAGCTGCCTCTCTGTTTCCAGCCTTTTCCTCTGTTCCTTCCCCGTCTCTCTTTCTCCCACTTCTCTCGGCGTCTCTCCCCCCTCGCTCTCTGTCTTAGTAATTCTTTCTCTCTGACATATTATTTTCTGTCCATCTGTCTCTCACTCTCTCCCGCTACACCTCTCTTTCTCTCTGACTTTGCCTCCCTCTTCCTGGGAGTCTTAATGTGTCTGTCTGTTGTTGGGCAACTGCAGAACATCAAGACATCCTCCCCCCTCCTCCCCCACCACCTTCTCCTCCTTGTCCTCGATAGACTCGTCTCTGCCCCGTCTCTGCCGTGCGTCTTAAGGCGCGTGTCGTCGCTGCGACGGTGTGCGTGCATATGTGCGTGCAGAGGGTGTTCAGAGCGTCGGCTTCTTTTTTTTAAGCATGCATCTGTTTGTGCGCGTCGTCTGCGCTCACAGGTGTTTGTACCTTATGCCTTATGTCTTCCTGTGAGGGTCTGTGTGGGAGGCCTGGCGTTGGCTGTTGCCTGCGTTGTCCTGCGTGCCCTCTCTACCCCCCTGCCACCTACCTGTTTGTGGCATGCTTGCGTCGTACAGAGCTTGACACCGGCGTTTGTCAACAGAGGGAAAAGCAGAGCGTGGGTAATTGGTGACTACTCCGGAGAGGAGAGGGAAAGGCTAACACAGCAATACAATGACAGGGAGGTGGGGGGATGAGGGAGAGGTGGCAAGGGACAGAAGGACAGCAGGAGGAGAGGAGGAAACGGAATAAGTAATGGAGACTTGGGATGAAATGAGAAAACAGGATTGAATTTGGAGAGCGCGCAGGGACAAAGTTGGAAGGAGAGGCTGGCGGAGAGGCAGCGAGGCCGGTGTGAGGAGGTCAAGAGCGGCCGTGTCGATTCCTCCTGTCAAACTGAATTAGGTCGCCCGCAGCAGCGGTTATTCTTGCTGCGTTTAAACAAGAGAGCAGCTGGTTAAAGGCTCGGCGACCATCACAGGACCTCTTTAAGTGCGATCGTAGCAACATTGTTTGTGCCTCATGTCAATCTGCTCAGGTGAAGAATAATGGGAAGGGTATGGCAGAGCGCTGAGGTCTCGAGTGGGTCTGGACTTAATTGAAGGGCGGCGCTGCTGTTCGGTCATGAAAACACAGTTTGGATGCAAAATTGAGGTTTATTTATCTAAACGTTGTTGTCCTTGACTCAGTGAAAAAGTGGCAAATAAAATATGTGTAAATACAAAAACTCCCCTTTTCTATTCTGCTGCTGATGGATCGCCAGGAAAGGCACAAAGGAAGGATCGCATCCAAACCTCATTATTGATAAACTGCTTGATTCCTGAGTTTATGGCGTCGACTTTGAGTTGCAAATTTTCTTCCTCTTCTCTTCGCTCTTCCATCTTCTCCAACTTTCACCTCCTCCTCTGTATCTCTCGGCGTCTCTCGATCCCTCTCTTTTCGGTCTGTCCTTCCTTTAGTCTCACTGAATAGATCTGGAAGACCCGTGTTAGTATGGACACTTTCTGTCTCGGCTACAGCGCACTAAAAAGCTCTCAGGGCAGAACCAAAGACCTTGACTGCTTTTTGAAGCAGGCTGTCGCTGTATAATCGGTTAGCTTCTCTCAGAGGAAGGGGCAACACACACACACACACACACACAGTGTGTAGGAGGCAGGCAGCCCCTCATTACCGGGCATAGCCCTGGTCCCCGAGGACTGGACCCAGCACCTAATCCTGTATTTGTTCTTGGGGACTGTATCTGTGATTCTCCATTGAATGGAATATTAAGCACCAGGTCTTTTGTGGAGCGTGTAAGCCATTTGGCTCCACTCATCTATTATTTATCAGCCTGGCAAATATTTTATCAGCCTTAGCCTCTCATGACCCACTCTCACGTGAAGCCCCCCTATAAATGAAGAAAAAAACAGGGGTATCTTTTTTTTTTTTTTTTTTAAATTTATCCTCCTTTTACTTTTTGCCTCATTTGTTCTAAAAGCAGGACAAGGACACGGCCGTGTGTATTAAGCTGAATTAGAGAAGCAAATATGTGAAGTATTCCTCTGGAGTTCCCTTCGAGTTACCTTATCTAAGCTTTGGAGATAGCACATAAATGAAAAGTGAAATCTAGATTTGCTTTATAAATCATTATCTTAGTTTCAGACTCCCTTCTCGGCCGACTCCCCCAAGCCAGCCACCCAGCCTGGGAAGAAGAGAAGCACAGAGAGATACTCCTGTTTTCACTTTCAACCTGAGAGTAAATCATGCCGGTTGGGGGGCTCACCTTGAGGCTTGGTGGAGATAATTGGAGTTGGTTAGCGAGGTGTTCTGAGCCATTACCTCCTGGTACCAGCGAATGGCTGGGGCTTGTCTCTCACTCCCAGAGGAGGGATACAGTAGCCTGTTGGCTCTGCGCTTCGTGTGTGCGCGCGCACACGCACGCACACGTGGCACGTGTACACATGCGTGCGTGCATACCCGCAGCCAGATCGGTGACCTTTCCCGATCACAATTTTAATGGCCCCTCGGCATCGTAGGGCGTGAGAGTTCTGATCGTCACTTTTCCACCAAGTGCTTCACTTTCATACATTAATATTCATAGCATTGATTTATTTTCAGAATTAACAAAAAAAACAGGAAAATAAAAACCCAAACTGTTTGCCAGGGAATTAATCCTGACAGGAGCGTGGCATTGTTGTTTTATTTGAAGACAGCAGGAAGCAGAAATATGCATATGCAGATACACAGAGCAAGACACCAATTAAATGTTGATTAAGTCTTAACTATTGTGGGGCTGCGTGTATGAGAGATTGCAGAGAGACAATTAAAACGAAACGGAAAAAAGGAAAGACGTTGGCTTTTTTTTTTTCCTGGCCAAACACACACGCTGGGAGGGAAACACACACACACACACACACACACACACACACACACACACACACACACACACACAGGCTTTCTGTTGTGAGCTTTTCAGATGTCCGGGCTTGATCTTTGGGTGGATTCAGAGGGGTGGGGCCCCTCTCTCTCTCTGGCAGCGGTGGTTTTCAGCCGCCGAGCTCGCCCGCTTTTGGCCGGTCAATTGTGACACTGCGTGTGTCAGCGAGCAGGGGGTCTCCTGGCAGTTGCGCGCGTGTGCGTCTGATAGCGTGTGTCCGCTTCACACATTGACTGTGAAGCTGCAGCAGTATAACAGCGGCTGCTGCTCCGGGGTCCCGGCGGTATTGGCCTAGCCCGCAGTCTCTCTTGGCTAACTCATGTTTCATTCTTTGGCAATTTGCCCTAATGAAGTCCCGCAGGAGCCCCTCAGACCTCTGTTCTCTTTCCATATTTAATCATGTTATTTTAATCTGGGGGATGAGCTAACGCCTCTTTCTCTGTCTGTGTGTGTGTGTGTGTGTGTGTGTGTGTGTGTGTGTACGCTGCAGGTCATTACTGTAGCTCGGTTTCATGTGATGAGATGTCAAGAGGGAGATGCTGGCTTTAAGACAATGGAAGACAATGACTTTAATTCTGGGTGTAATATTGGTTTGACAGTGTAAAAAGCTCCTTTGAAAAGCAGTGTCATCTTCACGTGATTGCTCCTCATTATTTGTTTAAAAAAGAGGTTAATTATTCCGTTTTTTCCCTTTCAATTTCCCAGTCATCGTGGTCGGGGTAATTCAGATTTTTATGGCTACTGTCAGACTGTTTTGGCTTTCTTTTGTTGCTTTTGTGCAGGTCACAGCACAATCCCGACTTACTGACACTGATTTAAAAAGAATTTAATAATGAAGTCTGACTCTTTAAAAAAAAATGGGGTCAGAATCAGTGTTTTAAAGTAATGACTGGTAATGGCCAGGTGCAATAGCAGCAAAACGTTTTTGCTCTAATGACCCTCGACAAGTAAATCGATACGGAGACAGCGCTGGATGCGTGTTGGCTGTGCTGCTTTCCTTAGATCAATCTTTTTAATAGTTTTCTTTCACATCAGTCGTCTCTGCTTTCTCTGTCACGGGGTCGGAGGCGGGCCCTGTCAGCGGGCTCGGCCATCGGAAACGGACGAGGATGTGTTCGCATGAAACGACTGCATGTTTGGTTTATATTAAAGGACATAACAGGGTGTGGGCGGGGCCACTGTAGTCATTTTTTTAAAGTAATTTATTACTTAAAATTACTTTCACCAAGAGCACAAATCAAAGTCTCCAAACTGTTCTGCCTTTTCATGAATTGTATGTTGTTGCTCAAAGTTTTTGCTTTTAAATCCCTCCTCCTCACATCTTCTCTCTCTTCCTGTAGTTAACTGCGTGTGTCCACGGCGCCGCCGCTTTGCTCTTTCCCATGTACTGGCAGCACATCTTCATCCCTGTGCTGCCCCCGCATCTTCTGGACTACTGCTGGTAAGGCTGACCACCTCTGAAGCACACACGCAGCAAACACCACGAGCATCAGCATCACCAGTGTTTTCTCTCCAGCGCACACGTGTGCAGATGTGCCGCCACTAAAAGTGCAGGCACTCGTGTTCACACGTTCTCCCGCCCATTCTTCATGTTCTTGCGATTCCTCTTGTGGCGCGACTTCTCACGTGTGGCTTCCTCGACATAATGAACGGCCCCGATCACCGAGCTCCATATTTCATGCCGGCGCCGCCGCGCTCTCATCACGTGGGCTCTCTCAGGGTTTCATTACCAGCGATCCAACGCAGATCCGACAAATCTGGACAGACTTGACTGAAACTGGATGCGGAGCGGGAGTCGCGGCTCGTCTGCAAAGCCGCACGTGCTCGGGTCAACGTCAGATCTGAACGCGTGAAAGCGTTTGCAGCGCGGTTACGTTTGTCCAGCGCTTCACCATCAGCGACATTTGGCTTGAAGAAGCTATAAATCACTGACAGTGAAATATGATTTTCAACACTCTGCAAAGACTCATCATTATCTTATTCAATCACAGCGGTGTCCTCCATGCGCTGATTAGATAATGCAATTACATTAGATGTGTGTGTGTGTGTGTGTGCGTGAGCGTCTCTGCCCATGCCTGTGCGTATACTGTTTGTGTAACTGGATCTGCGTAAATGTCGAACATTCATAAAACAGCATCCAGGCCTGCTGCTTGTTTTTCAGTTGCTTTAAGCTGATTACAAGCCTGTGGCTGCTGAATCATTCTGGCCAGGAACACGCTGACCCCAAACTATCCGATTATTACCGCCTCTGTAAACCTCATCGTAAAAATGGTTTCTATTATTTGACTGTTTTTGTTGATTTTATTCCTCGTGCTGATGGGGAGCGGTCCGTGATTCAACTTTTCCTTTCCGCAAACTTTGAAAACGAAGATATATATCACACCAAATAAGGACGACATGATAATAACCCCGAAAAACCAAACACTTTATTTTGTATTTTATTTTTGAAAATAAAAATAAAACTCTTGACACATCTGCCCTTTAACTTTCTGAGGGAATAATTCTTTCTGCACTTCCTGAAACTATCAGTCGACTTGGAGAGAAAACAAGCCTTAAATGTTCCACTGATGCTTGTTGTTTTATACTTTTCTTATTAAGCAGTAAGTTTTGCATTTATACTGTATGTCAGTATAAGTCGGTGTGTTATTTTTAAACTGTTCTTGTCTAATCTTTTATTCAGTCTCAATCAGCGATGTAAGGAAGGCGAGAACACATTTTGTGTTTTTACCTGCTTTTAAGAATAAATCCTGTAACATGAGATTAGTTTGTGCTGCTGCAGTTAATCTGATGCTGTTGGGTTTTGGGGAAATGATCACAAACCTTACAGGGAATAGAAAATGTGCTGCCTGTGCCTATAAATCTCAGCTGGGTTCAATTAAATATAGTTTTCAGTACATGCAGCAGCGTCAACTGTAATTATTGTAAGGATTAGTGACCGTTGTTATTTTTAACGATACATGATTACCACTGTTCTTAATCATTTTAAGTCAGGCCTTCACATTTCAGCACATATAACCCTGAAATGTAATCAGATTACATTTATGGAATACAAAGAAACTAATTTCCACAGCTGTGATTTTTTATTTCAAAGATTCATGTCATCGCTGAAGTGTCCTCCATGAATGTTTCCTTCGTGTAAGCGTCTGATCTCACCGGTCTCACTCTTTCTGTCCACAGCGCCCCTATGCCGTACTTTGTGGGAGTTCATCTCAGTCTGCTCGAGGTATGTTCGAAAATCTTTAGCATTTCCAGTAGATTTGAATGTTACGTGTTCATTTTGTAGATGGTTTTCATTTGAGTGTTTCAATAAAATTTGACAGCTATATTTTCTTCCCTTTTCACTTCCTCTGCTGCTTTTGTGCTTCCTTAAAGCAAACGTACACAGAAGCCAAAGAAAGCATCTGCAAACAAAGAGCTTTCCTACTTCATTGTGTTGTTTGGGGGGCAAGTCATCAGCAGCACTGCTGTTTTGTGTGAATGCATGTTGCAAGAACACACACGCTTACACTTGTGTGTAAGTGTTAGTATGTAGGTGTGTGTGTTTGTGCAGATGCATATGTTCTAATGCACACGTGTGTGTGTGTGTGTGTGTGTGATATTTGTCTGACAGTTGCGGCAGTGGCAGTATTTATCACACTCTGCATCCGTGACAGACCTTCTTTCCGCCACTACATAATTAGTCCAGATCAGCATGTGAGCCTCCGCTGCACAGGCTGTCACAAAAGTGACAAACTAGAAATTCACACACAACGCTGCCCCCCCCACCCGCCTTCCCCACACACACACCTGCATCCTGCACCACACTGAAATAATTGTTGAATTTGTCGCCATCGGGATGCGTGCGGCACACCGCAGCATCACGGTGTTGTTATTGATGCGTGAGGTTTTTGGTGCTGTGGAAAATGTTCGCGCGGTCCAAATGTTTTCTCTCGGTGCCATTCTTCATTTCGCCAGCTCGCGTCTGCGCGCGCGTTACCGTGAACACGTTCTAATCATTTTTCTCCCCCACGCGCCATTTTTCATCCTTAATCGTAAAGGAGTGTGATAACTGTGCAGCTTTAACCGCGGCTGCTGGATGTTCACGTTCCCGGGGCTTCGGGACAGAAATAACTTTGTCTCCGGGGAAACGCACCCGGGCCACACTGCGGGTTTAAAATCGTGGCGTCATTTCACAATTTAATAATTCCACAAATACAAATATTTATTATGTTGAAAGATGTCAGATGCACAGGAAGTCTCCAGCACAACCATCATTAAGAAAACAATAAATGATTGCTTTGAGTGTATGTGTGTACTGAAAAACTTGTAAAGTAATAATGATGAGAATATCTACGCTGGTCTGCTGCTGCACTAACGTCGCCCTTTTCCTCCCGTAGAGAGTGCGCAGTCGATCGCTGGAGGACGTGGTCATCCTGAACGTGGATACAAACACCCTGGAGAGCCCCTTCGACGACCTGCACAACCTCCCGAGTGACGTGGTGAGACCAACGCGCAGCTTTTATTGCTACATCGCGCACACACACGCGGTAATCTCACGTGCACACGCGCATGGCAAGAAAACTAAAGCGCGCACACATCCAGAAACGTGTCAGAGCACGGCTCTGTCCCCTCCCCGCATCATTAATGACTGCAGCACTGGCTCCTCAGACTGCAGCTGTCTAAAGTAAACTCCCGTCGCGTCGTATGACGCTGGAAGGCAAACAGCATTCCCCGACCATCAGAGGCTTGTGGGAAAATGTGAAACTCCCTTCCCTTCATCTCCATCCATTCTAATCATTATTTCACAAAGTCTTGCGTTTCTGCCTGCCCACTGGCACGTTTCTGAGGAGGAGGGGACGAGGCAGAGAAAAGAAAAGGCAGAGATGGGTGATTTTGTGGGGGGGGAGAGTGGGAAGAAAGGGGCCAATTACCAGAGTGGGCAGTGAAGCCACCTGCCAGCGCGTCGTCTCTTTAATTAACGGAGCGCCGACGCCGGTCAGTGCTACGGGAAGCATCACCGTGGCGTCGGGGTCACTCGCACACACCGGTCTTTGTGGTGTTTGTTTAGCTCTTCTTCACGGTGTGTGTGTGTGTGTTTAAAGCTCCGCCGTGAGACGCCGAGGCCCCGCCGAGGCTGCGGACGCTCTATTACCCACGCTGCTAACAGTATATACTCGGGTTCCACCGCCTACGGGACTCCTGTCCCAGCAGCAGGACATAATTTCATCCACTGCCCAGCAGACTCCAGACCTGCTCGCACTCCCACACTTCTCTGGTTCTCCTGGTTTAGCGCTGCTCAGCCTACTATGACTGCTAGCGTGTGTGAATGCCTCTTTACTGTGTGCACCGATCTCTTTTCCACTTTCTGCCAGCTCTCTCGCCCGTTTGCCTGCCTGACTGCTCGAGTTTCGTGGCACCTGTCTGCCTTCTTGTCTCCCTCCCTCGCAGCGCTTCCCGCCTGCCTGGACGTTTCCCGCAGCCGCTGTTTGCTTCTCGTGCTTCTGCCTGTGTGCCTGTCTGGCTACCTTCTTCTCACTTCTTGCCTGCTTGCTTTTCTGCACCCAGGGACCGAATCCCTAAATTAAATTGCAAACTGAGTTTGTCATAAAAAAGAGTCGGGGCTTTTGAAAGCGACAGAAGCGGAGAGAGAAGCCTTTGTCTTTGCCGTGTGATAAATTAAGTGGCAGGCTCGGAGGCTTTTTTGCTTTGATCCCCACTCGCCATTTTTCCTGACTAATGACAGAACATAGCCTGCACATCACGTCAAATTACACCACCTGAAACGGAAACTTTGCTGGCATTAATATATTTATCGTAACAAATTGTTGTTGTTTTTATTCCCGTTCATTTTTCCCCCTCCTGTCTCCTCTCATCTCTTCTCGGAGGTTAGCAGATTAATAACAAAGCGAGCAGGTACTAATTGAGTGGAATTCCAGGTCTCTTGTTAGTTTGCTTGTTAGTGATGAGGACACGCCACATGGCATTTGATGTTTGTGTTTACACAAAAGGAGGCATTGTGCAGTTTGTCAAAGTGAGGCCTGAAATCTTGATTAATGCTGAGTGATTCTCTGCCTGGGCTGAGCTGCCGAGCTACGAAAGGCGCTCCTGGTTTCTCTGCGGCTCTCGCTGTAACGCTCGGGCTTTATTCGGCGTGAAGCCCAACGATTATTTCACTTTGTGTGAATATATAAAAGCATCAAATGGATTCAAAGGCCACGGGCGGTTCTTCTGCGCGTACGACTAAAAACACCCCGATGTTGATTTAAGGAAACCTTTGGAGATCCGTTTAATTGCGGCGGCGCGGGCTGCGAGCACATGTGGACTCCATTACGAGGATCTGCTGACCAGTGGCCGTGCTTTTAGCGGGTTCAGAGTTCACAGTTGTCCCGAATTAGTGTCTCTCTTTCAGACGGGACCCCTGCTCCAGCTCCGCCCCCTTAATGGTCTTTTCCCGCAATTTCACACATAATATTTTAGATTTATTGACTATTACGAACGCTGCCACGCCAGTAGCGGTTCCGTTTAGCAGCGAGAAGGAAAGATCTGACTGAGAGTAATTGGTAAGGATGCCGCCAACGTTTGAGGGTAACTCCTGATTTTTATTGTTTTTAAATTGGAAACGTCACATTAATCAAAGATTCAGAATTAATTTCTTTTTGTCTTTTTTGTTTTTATTTGGAACATGAAGGATATTTGAAGCGTGGCGGTCCACAGCAAAGCCCGTGTGTTTGTTTGAAACAGATCAGGGAACTTTGTTTGTTTGTTGACTGTTGTTTTTAAATAAAAGGCCTGATATTATCAGACAAATAGAGCCTACAGTGTTCTGGCAGGATTTTGCATTATTTAGAGTTGCTTTAACCAAAAGTTTCGATACTTTTTTTTTCTACATTAATGTTGATCTCAGAACAGGCTGCGCTCGTGTCAGTAAAAGCAACGTGTTGACAAGCTTACTGAAAAGGAATAGTCGATAAAAACAAATAAAAAAGAAGCTGTAGTTTTCCCTGGAAGATCAAGGTATTTTTGTTTCCTTCTCTGAGATCCGCGATTCTTCAGCAGAGATTGTGCTGATAAAGTTATAATTGGCTTTTGGTTGGCGGAGCTGTTTACTCCACCAGTCATTAAAAGTATCCAAGAATAGCAAATTAGGAGTCTGTTAATTCCGAAAACAAACATCGCGCGTCTGAATCGGATTGTTTTTTGATCCTGGCAGTTGATCTCAAACCAATGATGGAAGAATTTTTTTGTTTTCATGTATTATTCTTTCTGTGCCGCGTATTCAAGGTGAGCTGCTACAATGCAGCTCACATCTTTATTTTCAGATGCTCCCTCTCACATCACAGCCTAATTCCTTCTTTTCTCCTCCTCTCTGCCTCTCGCTACTTTGCTGACACCGCGTACCCGTACGTACCTAGCCTTCGCACATTTGATCATTTGTATTCCCAATCAAGGGGGGGATTTACAGCGTACACTCCTACTTCCTGTATTTCAAGCCTACATTTGGAGGTTTACAAATGAACGAGGGGGTTGAGGCTGCGTCTGCGCGCCTCTCCTGAGATCACCTGGCGCACTTAATCAAACATCGCGGCTTTAATTTGGCGTTCGGTTTCTGACATTTTCCAGAAAACAACATCTACGTCATCATGTAGAGCAGAGCGCGGCCGACAACAGCAGGCAACACTCGCACAGAGACAAACGTTTGTCGTTCACGTGTAGTTTGGGGTAAACTTTCTGCTCTGATTTTGTCCATTTTCACTTCAGAATAAGTCAAGTTTGCTTCACTTAAAGCAAAGCTGCCTACGGTAAAGTCCCTCGCATGCTGTGCTGCAACTACGTGGTAGCTCAGCGCCGGGAATGCAGTCGCTCCACCCCGGCTACACGCTGTACTTTACCAGAAACAGTCCTGGAATCTGCACCACATCATAACAAGCTCCAAGCAAAGTATCTGATTTCCTTGTTGTGAGTCTGCATTGTACCGACTGCAAACGTCAGACGGTGCTCATTTAAAGCCTCGTTTTCCAGGTTGTGATTTGTCTTTCTGTGGCGCACACTCTCCCGCTGCAGCGTTAGCAGCCCTTCATTGACTCGCGTGGAGTTTAAAAAGCTGCACTTCATTTTCACATAGTCGGTCTGCCGGCGCTTCGCTCTGGATTAGAAGTCAAAAAGGGAGAGCAGCATCACCCACTGCGTTAGTTATTGAAGTGAGGGATGACATTTAGCTGTAGTTAATTATGTATGCAAAACTCAGCCGCTCAGCTGCTATAAGAGGTCAGCTTGACAAAGTAACCCCACACCGGGCAGAATCTCATGGCAATGAGATAGCCCTATTAAAACACACACACACACACACACACGCACACGCTGCTTCCCCCCTTTGCTTTCTCACCCTTTCTCATTTCGCCTGACTAATGTATTGCAACACTCTGAATACTTTATTCTTTAGTTTTTTCTTCCACTGCTTTACTGATTTAAAAAAAATATAATTTCTTGCAGTCAAACCTAAAACTAGTATCGATTGTATTTGTGTAGATTTGTCTTTGTTCTGCATTTTTATGGTTAATTTTCATTTTGCGGTTTAAAAGATATCTAATATTTATCTTTAATTGAAAGAATGAATGATTTCTCACAGATTCCAAGTTGCGTTCTGTGTGTGTGTGTGTGTGTGTGTGTGTGTGTGTGGGTTCTCTGTGCGTCTTTGTTCAGATTTGTGTGTGTGTACAGTTCAGACTGCAGCACATCAAAAGAAAGTGGGAGATTTTCATAACTATTTTTTTCTTTGTAGTTCTTTAATTGCGTCCCCATGGCTTTCTTTCCCTGGACAGATTCTTAAACAAAACATTCCTTTTTTGTGAGAAGAAAATCCAACTTTTTATTCGTTCTTTTAAAACAACAGAAGCATCAGGGTCGTTATTTGTGAGACTTTTTTTTTTTTTTTTGTAATGCCCGAGTAAAAATTTCAAGTAAAATTCTACATATCTGTATATAATCGAGCTCATTTGCAGATGTTTTTTCTTCTCCTTTTGTTTATTAAAAGTGAACGTTTGTGCGCGTCATCATTACCTGATTCTGTGTCACTTTACAAAACAGGAAATCACATGGTAAGTTTGCTTTTTTAAAAATTCTCCAAAAGCTCGTGCGTTTCGCGCACACGTGCACAGCAGTGCGAGGCCCTTGATTGATGCTCACTCGATGCATCAAGGCGGCGGCGTGAGCGCAGACATTCGCGCGCGTTCACACAGATGCCTGGTGTCACCTACAGAGGTATCATCCCTTACATTCAGGCAGGGATCATCATTGCACCTGCTAATTACCATCTCCAGCTGGAGAGTTAAATGGAGATCTGTTCTATGTCTGACCTTTGACCCCGTGCTCTTTATGTGACGCACTTCAAATCCTGTTTGGGGCTGGCTGGGCCGGGCCTTAATGAGGCCCCGTGTCTGCCCTCTGGGGGCCGAGCGCCTGGATGCCCCGCTTTCATCCCCGACCATCTTCCCTTGATGTAAATTGAAAAGATCACAGCTATGGGGAGAAGACCTGTACTGGAAAGGCCTCTCTGCATAGATTATGAATATCATAACTCAACAGTTTTTCCCTCTCTCTCTGTGTCTCTCCCCGACAACCACCCACTCCCCTCTCTCCCCCTGCCACCCCTTCCCTGTACAATGCTATAGTTCTAATTGGACCCAATGGGGGACTCTCTGCCTTTGATCTCATCACCGCCACTGTGACTTTACACTAAAAAATGTCACTGCCAAATAGGGTTATCACCTGTAGAGCCTGGCCTTCCTCTGATGCCTGTACGCATCTCGTTAGCTTCACTCAAACTGCAGAAGTTAATTAGTTTGACAGAGCCATTACCGCGGAGGCACACCTGATGATTGTGGCGTAGGCGCCATATTCAAAACCCAATTACGACGTACACGTTGGTTTTCTTTATTTCTTTTTTGTTCCTGTGCGAGGCGCGTTTTCATTTCTATTAACCAAACACGCTACGACTATATTTGATTTGTAATATCTGACAATTTAATTAATCGCTACGTGTGACCGAAGGAGGATATTTGAACTCTTCCCGTGAACGAAGGTGAAACTTCCAACTCTTCGCTTTATCGCCCGTTTTTCAAACGCCGGGAAGTAAAAAAACAAAACCGTGATTGTGTCCCCACCTCATTAAAAAGTGTTCGCGGCGCTCTCACCCGTTCAAAGCTGCAGTGCGCGGAGTAAACTCCACTATCCCGGCTCCTCTGACAGTCTTCGGGGGTATGCCTCCCCCTCGTAGACTGACATTGTGTTCGCTTTGATTCTCCCCCCTCCTTTTTGGAGGGGGGGGAGGCAGTTTAATGATTTGCGAGGAAGGGGGAAAACAGTGAAAATGCACATAAACATTAAATATTAATTCCAAAAAGGGCTTTACATAAACATAAAAGCATTTAGCACAATGAGTGAATATGGAGATGACACTTGTTAATTTAACCGTGATAAACTTTCTGTTTGATGCCTGGGAGCATTTGCGATGGCAGCACGGGGACGCTGTGGAGAGTGAGGAAGCCCAGGGGAGCCAAATCAACACTGTTCATTTTGTCTTTGTCCCAGTTTAAGACCGCCACACTCTCCGGCTGCCTTTCTTTCTGCCTCTCCCCGCTTGTCCTCCGTGTGAGCTGTGCTAACACTTTGCTTCTCCTCCCTGAAGTTTCCCAGATCGGCTAATTGCAGATGCCAGATGACAAAATCCCCCCAACGCCGCGGCGCGATGTACGCGACCACAGACCAGATCAGCACTTTATCATATTTGCTGCAAACATGCGGTCAGATGTTTTTCTGCTTTCATCGCTTTGACTTTTTCGCCGCAGATACTCAAATTTTATTCGTCTCACACACATACACAGTACGGCATGTGGTGAAATGCTTATTGCAATGCCCGACCATTAAATTACAATAAGGAAATTTACAAAATTTACAGATTTTAAATTAAAAAATTTACTACGGTGGCCCTGAGAGGCCAAACGGACTGCAACTTAAAAAAAAAAAACACCAGCTGCAAAAGCACACAAAACACAACGGAAATAGGAAACACAGATTTCCGAAAGCACAAGGGAAGTGTTTCTGGGGAGACAATAACTCGACGGACCAGTTGCAGGAACCAAAACATGCTAGGTAAGTGTGTTTTAATCTCATGATTTTTAGCTAGGCTAACACACATCTCACCTCACAAAACCACAGGTCCTCCACTTGGCTTAAGTGTCTCTCAGCGTAATTCTTAGCATGTTTTGGTTCCTGCAACTGTTTTGTCGGTTATTGTTTCCCCAGAAACACTTGTGCTTTTGGAAATAACTTTTTTCCTATTTCCGTTTCCGTTTTCCCATTTCCGTTGTGTTTTGTGTGCTTTTGCAGCGTTTTTCTTATTGCTGGTGTTTTCTTAAGTTGCAGTCCGTTTGGCCTCTCAGGGCCACCGTCATTTACAGTAAAAATGTGCAAATAACATTCAAGAGGTGTGCAAATAAACAGAGTGCGTGCGGTGATGTGATGGATGAGAGTAACAGGAACAACACTATGTTTGAGAAACGCTGTGTTGGAACGCAGAGCGCATGACTCTACGTTAGATTAATTCAAACGGGAATTTTCCCTTTTCTTGGTGGTCATTGTGCACTCCCAGTTTCTGTCCCAGTTTGGCAGGTGGTATTTCAACCTGTTTTACGCTGGTGTAGAATATAGACTGAAACAATGCAAAGTTTGGAGGTGCCTGATCCATTTCTCGCTAATTGAGGTTGAAGGTTAAGCGTAATGTTTTCCTTTTGCAATTGGGATTCAAAGCCAGCGCTACCAGCCGACTGTGTTAGAGTAATCTAGACTTCCTGCGCAACCCGATCAAACATTGTGCTTTTGTGCTAGGCTGGCACAGCCCACACAGAGAGGAGCAGTGCCTCGCTATCTCTGCCTCCTCCTCGCACTGCCACAACACAGACTACTGCTGAGCAGGTGAGGAGAGCCTCTTGACAACTTCCTTCCCAGACTCCCCAGGGCCCGGTGGCCGGGGTGAATCTTTTGTCATCCTAAAACAAGCTTGGGCCTGCTGCTCCTCCACTCTCGCCTGGAGTCCTGGAGACAGAGCCAGGAGAGGGGAAAATAATTAAAGACGCTTTATGTCAAGAATCCTCTTCTAGAGGGAGTCCAGCAGAGCCAAGAGGGGAAGGGAAAGCAGGAGGGAGAGATGGCGAAAAAAGCAAGAAGGTGATGGGTGGCGGAGGGAGGGAGGGGGTGAAGAGCAGTATGGAGAAGGAGAGGGTGAGAGAGGAAAATCAAGAATGCGAGTTTCCATTTCCTCGCCGATGTCCCCTCCTCCTCGCCGCCCCCGTGCTCCGCTCAATTAGCAAAGCAGCAGGTGCTCCCAGCAGCACAACAGATCGGTGGAAAGGCTGAAGCTTCTCCCTTTCTTTCCTTTCCCTTCTTTGAGATGACCTGCAAATGTGATACTTCACACCCAGAATGGGCTAGCTGTTTCTTCCACCAATTTCAGAGGTGATAATTTAACTTTTACCCCTCCGTCTCTCCCCCGCACCCCACCACCTCTCTCTCCCGATTTTCTTTTCCATCAGGTGTCCTCGCTGAAGAGCAAGCTGAAGAAGCAGTCGACAGCGACGGGAAGTGGTGTGGCGAGGGCCTTCCTGAGAGCGCAGGCCGCTCTGTTTGGATCCTACAGAGACGCTCTCAGATATAAACCTGTAAGGACGTCATTAATCACCATGTTAATCACTGAAAGCCACTGAATGTGTGTAAAGAGTGAGTTCGCTCAAACAATGGGCGACGCTTTTATTTAACTTTTGTGGTGTAAAAATCACACATGACAGCTAATGTGAAGAGTACGGTGTCCGAGTGTATATGTGCAAAATCTTTGGAAATCATCACATGCTGGGAGGAACGTTGTGACTCCTTCAGGCTCGGCTGACTGCAGGTTTCCCAACCTTATAAACCAGCGGTCCCCAGCCTTTTTTGTGCCACGGACTGGTTTATGTCCGACAATATTTTCACGACCTTTAAGGTGGCGCGGATAAATACAACAAAATAAAACCAGTACCGCTACCAAAAAAAGGAAGATTTATTCATAACACACGGGGGAACAGAGTTAACGATAAAAACACCCGAGGCTCAACTCTCACGGTCCGGTCCAAACGACTCACAGACCGGTACCGTGCGTTTATATACAGTACATTCATATGCAATGATGCACATAGGCCGGTGTATTTTCTCCTAAGCATGCGCAGCACACAGCGGCATTTTCAGTTTGGCTGAACAGAGTCAAATTTAATCTGTTTCGACTCAAAGTGAAAGGTGTGTTTTCAGTCAGAGCGAGGAGCTAAGGTGGGCTTGTCTGAGACGGTGAAATGTCAGAGGAGCCGAAAAGAGTCGGGACGTTCCCTTTGAAGATCTCTTTTAGCCACCTTTGGTGTTTAACTCGCCTTTGCTAAGCCCCCTAACATTTCTTTTCTAGATCTTTTCTGCTTATCAAGTCTGAATCAGAGCACAGCAAACTACACCATGTCCTGTTTGTCAGATAGCAAAGCCTTTGTTCCTCTGGCTTTGAGATTAATTGGACTTTGTGGACTCCCGGAGTCAAGATGCTACATTATTGATGCTGTCTCTCTTTTCTTTGTATACAGGCTGTATACGAACAAACTGCCTCCCCTCTGACACAGGCGCCGAGACTCGGTGTGTTTGTGCGTGCGAGCGCATCGCGCGGCGATTTCTCAGTTCGCTCACGTTCGCACACTGTTTTCTTTTAGACTTTTAGGATCTGTGTAAAAGCTTTGGAGTTAACATACATGCACAAACTACACTTGTGATTTAATAAAGAAGATCTCTACCCCGTGTCCCGAAATTTGGGGAATATCGCTCTGCTCGTCGTTCTGAAGGAAAGATCTTCCCGGAGAGAGCTGAGGCGCTCTGTAGTTCACAGACCCATATGCCTCGACAGAAGGAGGGGTGTGGATGCTCGGTGAGAGTCTCGCTGGGTTGTAAATGAAACAAAACTCGAAAATGATAATGAGTCGAAAAGCAATCAGCTGATTATACGGGCAGATCGTCGGTTTCGGCTCACGTTAAAGCTCCCCAGGTGCTTCTCGCTAGCTCGGAGTAACACAGGTGTCTGACAAAAGAACCCGAAATAGCAAATTGGTTTTTACCACCATCGGTGAGGCCAGGCTGGGTAGGCGGGTGTGCGGTCGGTCCTATTCGCTCAGGTTTGACTAAACAACACGTGTAACCAGTTCAGATCATCCAGCCGGATGTGAAGCTGTGGATAGGTGTGGTTGAGGTGCAATCGCATGTTTAAAAGTGGTAACGATTATTTTAGACACAGAAACCTTCTCAGTGCATAATCTCAGAAAGTCACAGTTTGCTCAAAAATGTGCAACTTTGTATGCAAAGTGCCTGCACAGATATAAGCCAGCATGAGATGGAAGCATCCAGAACATGCAATAAAATGTATCCATTTTAAATAAAGAATGCGCATTAAAGCATGAAGCCTGACCGATACATCATCGTCTGTCTGAAAGAATCTTCCTCGTTTTTACTGTTGGCTCATCCTCAGCATTTTGCATATTTTGAAATTCAATTCAATTCAATTTAATTTATACAGCACCAAATCCCAACAACAGTCACCTCAAGGTGCTTTATACTGTAAGGTAGATCCTACAATAATACATACAACAGTCATATGACCCCCTATGAGCAAGCACTTTGGCGACAGTGGGAAGGAAAAACTCCCTTTTAACAGGAAGAAACCTCCGGCAGAACCAGGCTCAGGGAGGGGCGGGGCCATCTGCTGTGATTGGTTGTGGTGAGAGAAGGAAGACAGGATAAAGACATGCATTGAACCCTGTGATGTGGTAAAATCACGTCAAGTCCTTCAATCGATGTTTGTTATTGTTCTGCTGTACAGGAAAAGTTCACCATGTGAACAAACAGCAGGCAATCATCAAACTTTACACTATCGAGTTTTCCTCTGTAACCTGGATGCTTTGTGGTTCAGTGTAATGACTCTCTTAAAATAGCTAAAATGATTGTTGTGCTCCTCCTGTAACGGTGCAGATAAAACTTTAAAATAAAAACGCGTTCGTCCTTCCCCAGTATGGAGAAATCTGTTCTCTGTGCGTCCACCTTACATTAAATATAGGAGGCTAAATGCTTCTCGCTCACTCTCAAGCCAGTTAAAAAAGAACAACTGTCAGCATGAAAAATAAAACCGGTAAAGCAGCCAGGAACGGTTTTCTTTCTACCACAGCAAACGCAAAGCAAAGCCGCGGTGCAACCACGGAGGAGATGCGCATCACCTTCCTGCTGGCAAATGTAGCCAAGTAGAAATTTCTCACCAGCTTTGTTTTCGTGTAACCAGGTGGTGATGAGTCGAACAACCTCAGCAAACACACATCAGTGAACTGTCCCTGTAAAGATGGGAGAGTCCTGCAGCAGCGCTCGTAGTCGTGCACGGCAGGTCCGAGTTTGAACACTGAGCTCTGCGTACTCGGGAATTTTTGTTTTTCCTTAGTAGCCGTTAGCTTCTCAGTATGCTATCCAGCTTTGCACGCTGCAGTGTGGTCTGTGGCTGATTAAACCGCGAGTCACTTTCAACTCTTACAAGATAAAAACTTTTAGTGATGTAAGTGGAACTGTATTCCCGTGATGTAATTTGGGCCACTGGTATCCTCTGCCAGTCCCTGAAAATGGGGTTATTCTCCAGCGTTGTTAAGTTGTTTTTATGTGGCGCGCTGTGCTCGTAGCCTGGAACAGACAAAGCACATTGTTTTACCTCTGAAGAATTTGGAGCATCGTTGAAATCTGTGTGAATTATGTTAATTATGAGAGAACGTGAACTGGAAAAGGACCGTGGGGCAGCGCGCGATTGGCCTGTAGTGGTTCTGTTGTCATCCTGCGTGTCTGTAGCTCACAGGCCGACAGACATGATGTAAGAAATGGTAATAATGCAATAATGTGTTCGTGTGGAGCACTGTTGGGTTTACTGGGACGTGTATCTGGTCCAGGGGAGATCATGTATGCATTGCCAGGGGAGCAGTTTCTAATTTTCCTTTTTTTGTTTTTCCCCCCAACTTCCAGTCTTCCTCCTTCCTTCCTGTTTGGGTTTTAGCTCACTAATGAAGAAATCGTCTGAAATACTCGATGGTTAAAAGATGCAGCGTGTAACGATGCCACACATCATGTGCATGACAGGAATCCTTCCATAAACAACAACAACTGGTGCCTTAAAAAAAAGGATATCGCGTCTGTCCTGCTTCCTGCGGCTTCGTTGGTACAAAAACAGATTGGTGCAAACAAAAATGAGTTTTGTTGTTTTTAAGCAAAAATGTTTTTCTGAACAGGGAGAGCCAATCACGTTCTGTGAAGAAAGCTTCGTGAGCCATCGTTCGAGCACCATGAAGAACTTCCTGTCCATGGCTGTCAACCTGCAGCTCTTCAAACAGGTACAAACCAGTGTGTGTGTGTGTGTGCGTGCGTGCGTGCGTGCGTGTGTGTGCGTGTGTGTGTGTGCGTGCGTGCGTGCGTGCGTGCGCTCTGTGCTGAAGTGGAAAGATTGTAACATCTTTATCTATATTTGCATTCTGTTCTATAAAACAGGGCCTTTGGTCGTCCTCAGATCAGCACCGTCAGCTGTTGTATGCACACACTGAGTGAGTGCTTACGTGGTCGGTTATTCTAACCTCTTCCATCAGGTTATTTTTGAGCATATTTCTTGTTTCCATTGGTGAAAGTTTTTATTTTTATAGATAAAAGTTGCCTGGTAGCTCCTCTCGCGCTCAGCAAATTGTCAGCTGGATTTGCAGGAACGTAGAGGCGAGAGGCCTGGGATTATGTGAGGTTACTGACCTCCAGAAACAGTTTACAGTGGATATCTCTTAGTGCACATCTTAATGTTTCTCTGCTCGGTTTTATCTGGTGTACAAAAAGAAAAAAAGATATCATGTCCACGTGTCTATAAAATCAAAATATGGGACCAGAATTTTAATTTGCTCCTCAGAAAATCTAAAATCCACCTCGTATAGGTTTTGTTAACTCCGCTGGGGTGGTGTGTGTGTTTACTTGCTGTGTGTTTGTGTGCCTGAGCGCGAGCAGGTATCCTTTATTCATGTGTGGTTTCCCTTAAAAACCACTCATGTATACTTAATATGTTTTTCCCCCCAAAATCCCTTCAGTAATACTAAACTTAGCAGAGACGAGTGGAAAGACACCTCTGGCACCGAAGAAAATTTCCTCTCGCCCCTCGGATTTTTCTTTGCGCTCTCTGACCCACGATACTAGTGCGATTTACCCCCGAGAGCGCAGCACAGCAGCCCTCAATCAACCTTTTGTTTCTCTGGACACTCGGTTTATAATTTTCCCAGGCAGAGCAGATAGCGAGCAGCGGTTCAAAGCATCCTCCCGGCTGGCTCACGCCTCAGCGGTAGCATTGGGAAACAGGCCCTTATCTCCTCCTCCTCTCCAGCGCAGGAGATGGGGCGAGCTTATCTCCTCCACTCCTCTCGCTACTAAAGTGAAAGAGGCCAGCGGTTCACCCGAGCGCTGCTCTGGCCGTGACCTACATCCACTCGGAAACACACAAACAAAACTCGACTGGCGTGGCCACACACGTGCACGCATTCGTTTTCTGTGGTCCTGGAGATGGTTGGATTTTTATTTTTCATTTTCCCAGCTCATTCTTACCCGACGACACTCCCGTTATTTGTTTTAACGCAATGCATCTTTGGCGTCACGTCACCGGCTGACGACACAAAAGTGCACGTTAGAAACTCGGACTGCTCCCTTTAAACAAATGGATCAGCGTCCACAGATGTGCAGGGATTAGAGTCTTTCTTTAATTATTTTGCTTCCTGTTTGTTTTCCCTTTTCTCCAGCCGACGTGAACACTTTGTGCTTTATTCCCGGCGGGATCGTTGACAGAGGGAACCACGGGCCAATCGTAGCTTCCGTTTTTAGGCTTTGTCGGTGTAAACAAACAGTCTCAACACTCAAACGGAACGAAGCTACACAACAACCCAAATGGGCGGTTTTAACACCGTCAACATTACGCCGGTAGTAAAATTTAAACCACATTGTTGGACTTGACAGACCATATTACACACGTGCGTAATGTTGAGGTGTTACCTTCGTTTGAGGTGTTACCGTTTCAGCAGGAAATTGCTTTTCTGCAGGTACTTTGTGTTTTTGGAGTGTTTTAATTCACTGCATAGCAGCTCTTTGGTTCTGCAATCAGCCAAGTCAAATAATCAGAGTTATTCATGCAAACTCAGGAGTTCGTCATTATGATTATGGAGCTAAAGACCCTGTAGTGTCACATGACGTTTAAGGCTAATAGTTGCATTTAATGCCCTTAGTATAACAACTGGACTACCTCCTATTACTAAACACAACCTACTGTTGTTCTGGTTAATAAATTCTGCCATGAGGCCAATCTTAAGTGAACCGACCCTAAAATAAGTAGACACAAAAGTTAGACCCCCCCCCACCTCTAAAATGTCACATATTCACCTTCTTACAAACTCGCAGTTTCCTGCAGTGTTTCCTCTCTGCTCGGTCCACCAGCTCATCTCTGCTCCGAGCAGCAAGTGGGAGAAATCATCCAAAAGAATGCGGGGGGGGTGGTCTGTCAACGTTAACCTGCTTCCTATCAACCATCCTCAGCTCCTACACGTACAGCAGAGACTGAGTCAATGAACTCTTTCTCCTATTGACAAAACGAAGCCATGTGCTGTTTCACTGGGACTTGGACTCCAGTGATTTATTATGCATCAGTCTTGGTGGATAAGAACAAGATTGTCGAGGAATGGTGTGTAATAAATTAATCCGTTGTGTGCGGTCGCAGTCTCGCAGTGCAGAAAGCACACTTTATTGTGTATCACAGCTGCTGCAGGAAACTAGAAAGTAAATATTATTTTAACGGCAACAGGAAAAAATGCAAAATGCAGCTTTTTCATATTTCTAATATTTGCATGCGTCCTTTTTTCATATCTATAAGCATGCTTGATGTGTACTCCAAGAGAGCACGAGGGAAACAAAGAGACATTTAGACTCGAAGCGCTGCAGCAGCACTATCATCTGTTCTTCATACTTTCATTTGTCTGTCTTTACATATTTAGTTTGGCTTGGATTTGTTTTTAAATCAGCAGCAACATTTGAGTCTTGAACAAGTAAATGACTCGATTTCCAAATGTTGGCGAAATCAGAATTCTGAGTAACCGTGAAAGCTTCATTAAAGCTGGCCCTCGTTCGGTCCCGTCGTGGTTCTTTCCTCAGAGTTTCCTCTTTTGAAGAATCCATTACTGTCTCGCTATTTAAAAATATCCTACGTAACCTCGCCATGAGGCCAACAACGGTGCTGGTGCCAAAGATGCTTATGTGAGTAGGGACTCGACTTCTTTTGTCCTAAAGCAGCAAAGCTGTTGCTTACAAAGGTTAGCTTTAGCTTTAGCAACAAAACTAAACTAAAAACAAAAATTACCAACAGGCCAAGAGGTACTTTAGCACAGCGGTCCCCAACCTTTTTTGTGCCGTGGACCGACCTTTAAGGTGTCGTGGATAAATACAACAAAATAAGACCAGTACTGGTACCAAAGAAAAGATTTATTCATAGCAAACGGGAAAAGATCCAGGAAAACTGAGTTAACGATAAAAACAATTTTAAAAAATAACAATAAAAACCCTGAAAACCATAAATTTCACACCCGAGCCTCAACTCTCACAGCCTGGTACCAAACGACTCACGGATGGGAACCGGGCCGGGGGTTGGGGACCGCCGTTCTAGCAAGTAGTAATACAGTATGATGTCATGGGAAGCAGTACATCAAAAGAGCGACCCATTTATGCTGCCTGGGAAAATGTCTTTGTTTCATTCCTTTTCCTCACTTAGCTTACCAGCGAATTGTGTTGTGCAGTTGGGCGAGTGTGACAGGCCCGGTGGGTCGGAGGACAGCATTGAAATATCCTTGATCTTAACATGCAGGGCAGGTGAACGCACACAGACAGGCTTACCTACCAGCCAAACACAGGTTATAAAATGTTAGTTTGACGGCTGCAGAAATCGCTCAGTTCAAACAACGTTCAAACGTTTTATTAGACCAGATTATGGAGACGGATGGTGAAGCCACGTCATCGTCTACAGTCCTCCCTTTATTCTTGATCGCTGTATTATAACATATTTCCTGCGTACAGTAGTGGCCGTACAGGCTACTTGGGCGTAAGTCCTGGATCTGGAGAGAACGCAGCGTCCTATTCTATTAGTAAAGGACCTCCTTTACTCTTCGCCCAACACCTCCATGTAAAGAGCGCGGTGAGGAGAAGCACAATGTTGATGAGGCACTGAAACTCTACTTTCCAAAGAAGCCTCAGCTCTCGCCTGCTTTAGTCCCAGTGATGCACACAGGTGGGGATGTCCTGGGCTCTGCTTTCTGCCCTGTTTGTCCAGAGGTCCCAGTAACCTGTAGTCCAAGGACCCAAAGCCAGACCACAGATGGCAGGATAGTTCTGGATCAGGTGGCCAGTTATTTGTCATGGCTTATAGTAGCAGAAGCTAGCTCCCCCCCACCACCATCAGGTTTTATAAGTTGGCACAGCACCCGTCCTGGTGTCGACGCTCCTCTCTTGTAGAGATTTTCGATGTAGCGCTCTGATTAGCATGAGTCACACTAAATGACACGCAGGTATCAGAGCTCCTGGGCAGTTCCAAGAGTGAGACATGCTAATCAGAGAACCTTGGTTATATCTGTAACCTTAACCATCCCCCGCCACCCTCATTTAAGGCGGTATGAAAAGGGTCTGTTGTCTCTTCGTTCGTGTGTTTATGGACCTGCTCATGCGCTTGAACACCAGAATGACTGTTTTTTGTTTTTAATTTATTTATTTGAAGTGCTGGTTTGCATGTGTGCGAGAGTGTGTTGATCACAGGCTGCCATTGATGAGTAATGTCTAATTAAGGCCCACAATGAGGCAGGTAATATGGCTGGGGGTGGGGTGGGGAGTGTAAGCGGAGGCTCTGGCTGGGTGATGATTTGGGTTGATTATCTGCGCTAATTGGGCCAGCCATGAAGCAGAGCACCGGTTGGAGGCGGCGCTCTCACCTCTCATTAAAATGATCTAATGATGAGTTTCCAGCTCTTCTGACCACGGGCGAGGGTCGACGTGTCGGTCGCTAGTTAGCAGGCTGTCCCTGAAGACATGCACCCAAGAACAGCCTCTGCTGTTGTTATACTTTGGCCACACTTTCAGGGGTGGAAACGGGACCGCTGCACTTGGAAATCAAATGGCAGCATGTTGCCTCTGTGCTCGTATGTTATTAAAACCCTTAAACGTTGTTTGAAAGGTAGTAGGTGTTGATCACTAATTAATGGTAATAATTAGTGAAAATTCCAGCTTTAAATGCAGATGCAGATATATATGTTTGCATATTATTATATGCATTTATTTATTTAAATAAGCACAATGGCACATTGTTACTTTTCCCTCCAACCTCCACACAAGAAGTTTGAGATAAGAAAATCAAACCTGTGCAAAGTTGTCTTTTCTGCATTTTCACACAGTTTTAACGACTCTTAGCAGACTTGTTAAAACTGCACTGGGAGATTTAAAAGTGACTTAACATGTGTGTGTGTGTGTGTGTGTGTGTGTGTGTGTGTGTGTGTGTGTGTGTGTGTGTGTGTGTGTATTTTGTTCCTTTTTTTTAACATGCACAGACTTGCCAAGTTTAACCCGATGATGTCACAATAGAGGTTTGATCATAAAATAAGCTTTGGGACTAGAAGCTAACGCCAACCTGTGGTCAGTTTGGTTGGATGAAGTTAACAGAACACCGTGTGTGTGTGTGTGTGTGTGTGTGTGTGTGTGTGTGTGTGTGTGTGTGTGAGTCATCAATGTTCCTATAATGATTTTCTTCATGTTCAATATTTTAGAAATGTAATTTGTAGTTTCTTTCCCCTAAAAAAAAAAACAAACCCAAACACGGAGCCATAAAACATTGAACTAATAAGAATCTGCACTGCTTGGCACACCACAATTCTTATGATAGGCCAAAATATTAAGGAACAAAGCCTTTGATGTCTTTGTAGCTATTACAAGTATAATTCAGTTGTGCGTCTCATCTCTGCTTTTTTAAGTTGCAGCCACAGTCTGGGCGACTCCGTTTGCTTTCATGCTTTTTAAAGGATGCTGTTTGTTTATTCTGTTCATCTTAAATGTTTAGTTTGTGTTTGTAAACGTTAGTGTTGTGGTTGCGTAACATATTTCCGCGCGCCTGCGCTCATGAAACGTGTCGCTGTCTAGCTGTTAAGTCCATATTTACGAGTCGGAGTTTTTCTGCTCGCCACGTTACAAAGGGAGGAAATGAAACTTCCTCATGTCTCAGACAGAGTGTAGCATGTAGTCTGCTGCTCTAATCCCTCACCTGCTCCGCATTACCAAATCCCTATTACCTGCAGCCCAACTAATCTTGGGATGTAGTTTCCGTCAGGTAGGATTAATAACACCCCTCTGTGGCTGCTGGAGTGTTTGTATCTGCGTGAGTGTGTTCACATCCCCCCACCCCCTCCTCCTCCGGCTCCCTTCTTTAATAAGCGTGTTTAAATTTATGGTTGCAGTTCATCGACGGACGGCTGGCCAAATTGAACGCAGGCCGTGGCTTCACTGACGTGTTTGAAGAAGAGATCACAGAGGGGGGCTTCTGTGGAAGTGAGTACTGCTGGACTTGTCTGTCAATTAGCTGCATTATTTTTATTTGCCATATTTTAATGCAACACACAGGAAGTATCAACGAACAGAACGAGGTGAGACCGCTAAACTAAAAATAATTAGAAGCCTTTTCAGATTTTTTAAAGAAGTGCATAAAACTGAAATGCTGATAAATTCTGTTCACTCAGTGTTTGAGGCCTGCTGTAAGATATCGCAGCTGCAACCATGTCGATTTTAAATATTAACGCACTGATTATTATATAAGTGACACTGATGTCATGACTTGCAGTTGCTCTTTGCTGTTCTCAGGCTTAAAGTTTCACACGCATCCTGAGTGTTGTTTGTTCTCGGGGCCGATAATAAAACGCACGTGTGAACCTAGCCGAGTGCAAACCAAAGAGCTTATTGTTTCCTGTTAAAACAAAGCCTCGCAGGACAAATTTGATCATATATAATCACAGCAACACAGATTTTAGACGGTAAAGAAAAGAAGCGGTGCCATTCAGATGTTGCTGCCGTCGTGCTTTTAAGCTTTTCAGTGTGAACCCCGACCCCGACCACACTGTGGTCTGATAGGAGAGCCTGAGAACTATAGAAAATCTCCATAGACTTGACAAAGGCATTTGACTCCATAGATCAGGACATATTAATAAGAAAACTGGAACGTTATGGTGTCAGAGGGGTAGTTTTAGATTGGGCCCGGAGTTATTTAAGTGACAGGAAGCAGTTTGTGAAATTAAATGCTCCTTATGTGCACATTGCTTGTGGTGTACCCCAAGGGTCAGTTTTGGGCCCAAAATTCTTCAACTTAGTACTAAACAAGGCAAAGCAGGTATTAGACAGAACCCTTCATGTTCTACTGTTCACTGGTTTCACCTTACTTAAGCTACTGTGCAGAGGTCTGAGGCAACAACTGTAAAACTACATTACATTCACTTTGTACTCTTCAAAAAACGCAGTTTGAATCATCCACGCTGCAGGTTACAGGATCGTACAAACTCACTGTTCTCGCAGTCTGAAATATTGAAATCTGCCGATCTAGTGAAATTCCAAACAGCACAAATTCTATTCAAAGCAAAAAACAAGGAACTGCCAGGAAATATTCAGAGTATGTTTGTTTTTAAAGAAGTTATAATTGAAGGGGTTTTTGTAAGTGAAGGTCCGTACTGCAAGAAAAAGCTTCAGTGTTTGTGTGCATGGAGTGAAACTGAGGAACAGTCTGAATATGGAACTGAAGCAACGTCCAAACAGAAAACAGTTCAAAAAGAGTTAAAAATATGATCTTCTCGAACTATAAAGACATGAAAATGTTGAAATTAAGTGAATGTCTGTAGAAAATGTCATGATGTGATATTAACTTTATTTTGTGTAGTATTTTTATCTCTTATTTTCTTTGCTAAATGTTGCTGTTTATTGTTTGCATGATCGAATTAACAAACAAAACAGTCGATTATTTTACCAAAAGCATAACAATGTTTCACTGTGGCTGCATTTCCAGGAGCCAGTATGGGGCTTCTTTTGAACCCTGAATGATTAATCACATGTCCTGTTTTATACGTCCTGTCAGGTAATTCACGGTCTTACCAGCAGTGGATGCACACTGTAAAGGTATTTACAGAACATGCTGTATCTATATCTATACCTTTCCCAATGCTTTTTATTTTTATATATATTATTCCCGAGTTATACTTAATTGAAAGCATGACAGGCGCGACTTGGCGTTTGAAGCCTCGCCGTTGCCTTTGGAATGAAGGCGCCGCCTGAACGCGCAGATCGAGCTCGAGTGCAGTTGGGTGCGTGTGAAGCGGCGCGTGCAGCAGGACAGTGGAGACGGGCGGGGAGCGATTTGACGTGACAAGACGTCCTCCGACATGACGTGTTGATCTGGCAGCAAACACGGGCGTTACTCCGCTGAACCACGCCGAGAACACGCGTCTCTCCCGCCTTCATCTCTCTCTGGCCATTTCCTCCTCTTCTCTTATCCGTCTGTCTCGCTCTCTCATTTCTGTCACAGCCCCCCCACCTCACCACAACCTTGGCCTCTCCCTCTCTCACTCATCCCCCCCCCAAAGCCGTCAGCTAAGGCTGAATTAGTCCTCTAGAGTGCTCTTCAAAGGTTTGTTAAAGTTCATATTTCCTGACTGACAGGGATCTATAAGAGGGGCCTTCACCTCGGCCCCTCTTCTCCTCTCCCTCTGCCAACTTCTGAAACGCTGCCTGCCATTTACTCTGTTTAGCCGTTTAGCCGACGCTTTGTGCTTACACTAAAGACTCAGCAGAGAGAAAAAGAGTTGAGACGCCAAAGGAAAAAAGCAGCAAATCGGAGAGACAAAGAAGAAAGGCGCCGAGAGATGCTGGGTGCCATAATGTCAGTGTGCAGAAGTACGAATCAATCACATACGATCCTTTCTATCACTGTTTTAGGCTGCTTCTAAATAAAACCACGTCGTCTATCACTGCTCGCTGATGCTGTTTGGCGTTTGTGCGTCGCTGTTAGCAGCTGTGTGTTTTGTAGATTGTAGCTAAGGTGTGCGCTGTAAGTCGTGCTGCGGCCAACGTGTGGCGAGTGACATACGAACCGATCAATCGGCGCGGTGCGATCGCCCGGTGTGGTTTAACGTGAGCCGGAACTCATTTGTCGCCAGACTGATTGCAGTAAAAGTCGATAAAGCGCGCATCTCTGCGGCTGTAGCAGTAATTGATTCAAATGTTCTTTTGTTTGTGCGTTTGCCCCAAGCGCCTGCCCCTGACTGACAGTTTCCGTGTGTTACAGAGAGGAGGAGCGCTCTTCAACACAGCCGTGTCAAAGGTAAAGTGTTGCTTTGCATTTGTGCACAACAAGGATTCAAACCTGGAGGAAAAAGAGGTTTTAAAGATGTTTTTAAAGGTTTTCAAATGAACTTTTTCAAACTTGGCCGACGAGTCGCGAACAATCAGGAGGATTGTTCACAGCTCGTAAATATTTGATGAGCGTGTTGTTATGTGGCGTACGGTAGGGTGGCCGGGGTGCCCCGCCTGGATGTGCGAGGCTCTCTCATCCCGCCTCTTGTCTGCATGTTTTTTGCCACGGGGATCAAAGTATTTCTTGATGTTACATGAAACCAGAACAGAATGTTAATGCAACATGTTTTGTGTGTAATCTGTGTCTTACTGTGTGTGTGTTTCCCTCCTAGGCCAAGGTTCATGCTAAGAAGGGTATCCGGGACTTTAGGGGCATACTTAAAGCAAGGGTGAGCTGCACCGGACCTTCGCACGCTGTCAGGGCGTGCAAACACACCCGCGTACACATCATTTTGTTGGGAGGCCCTCGGATGGATACATGCCTGCCTCATAGAAACAGACAGGAAAGCTGCTTTACATGGAGTGTGTGATTCTGACGCAGGGGCCTTTTAATGACTGTTGAAGCCTGCTTAGCGCTTTGTTCAGGGCTGTACATTTTTAACCAGCGCCCCTCTGGCTATGGCCTGTCATGTCATCTGAGCCGCAGCCCCTTCTTTCTCTTTTTATTGTCTGCATATTTCATCAGCGAGCCTGTGATTTCCTCAAAGCTAATGTAACGAGGTGTATGTTTCCATAAGCCTGATGGATTTGATAAGGCAATAGCAGTTTGATCTGTCAGTGTGAAACCGAGAGGCTCAGGGTGCTGATGATGAGCAGGAGGGGAGGGCGCAGCGGCGGCAAACAGAGGTGCGGAAAGTGTTTGATTCTCCACTTAAACACATTTCCTTTTTAGAGAAATTAATTTATGATGCGATTCAAACTGCACCGGATTTCTTTTGCTGCCAGCTGCACGGCCCCAAGCGGGGGCCCTAAAAGCACGAGCGTGTCGATGTGTCAGAGGTGGTTACCGTGGTTGTTGTCGTCGTAACTGAGGGGGAAATGTTTCAAGCGACAGAGCGAAAGGTATCCATCTGTCTCGTGCTGAAAAATGTCTCGTAGAAGTGAAAAGTTTGTTTTTGGCTCTGAGACTGAAGAACAACCAGACTTTCATCAGTTTTAAGAGCAGTTACGTGTATTTGCTCGTGATTCTTTTTTTCTCTGACTAATTTGGTGCATTAAGTATTTTCTGCATCACAAAGTGTCCACATAGAGTTGAAACTGTATCACGCAGAGGAAACCAGGTAAAGCCACGTGGATTTGTTGAAAACCAGCCAGAGACGGATCGTTTAACCTTTAATGTAACGTTACTGTGAGGCGGCATCAGACCGGTTTCGTTGCATTCGTTGCTCTTTTGTACGGACGTCGATGTTAACGCCTGTTTTGTAACCGAAATTCATCTTCTTTGTCAGGACGATGAAGAGGAGGGGATCATGGTCTATCCAGGATCTCCAACCAGTACCAAGAGCCTGTCTCCAAGGAGACTGCAGAAGATGAGACGGGTATGACACACACACACACATCAGTAAATGAGTTAACTACATTTATGCTGACTGATTACAGCAGAGCTCACTTTCACTTGACCAGAATGGATTCAGTGTTTTTCCTCTGAACTCTTTTCAGTCCACTCCCTCCCCCACATCTCTCTGACTCCCCTCCCTCCCTCGTTCTCCCCCAGCTCTGTCTCTCTTGTAGCATCTCTCAGAAGTACAGTAGTTTGTCAGGGTGCCAAATGTAACGATAAGCATTTTTTCCTCTTTCAATGCGCTCGTGTTGTACATTCAGTGTTTTCCTCTGAACAGCACGGACAGTCGAATCAGCTCATCTGCTGGTCAGCGTTTCCTCTGAAGAATTTGCTTGTGCACCATAAGTGGTAGCACTTTTTTTTTTTGTTCTTTGTTGTGTGCAGAGCGTGCACGGAGATGTGCAGGCGCGTGCACACGCACAAAACACACATTCATCAATAAATATGCGAGGAGAAAATACTCTGTAGTTTAACTATTAGACGCTGCAGCGCGGTGTAAATGAAAATGTGTAGATTTAGCATCGCGCCGTTGGAGTCGCACACATCTGTGCTAAACAAATGCACACAGCCTCGAGGATGCTGCTTCTGCTCCTGCCTCGCGTCTATGCTCGGCTGGTCCAGGCTGGAGCTTTTCCACCTCTTATTGCTAAATGAATATATGGACTCCCAGTTCCCAGCTTTAAAAACGCACACACACACAAACACGCCTGCGTGCACATTCTGACATTTTGGTCACAGTCGTGTAAGAGTGTGATTAGGAGAGGTTGTGCTGTCTCTAATTAGTGTTGTATTTCCTGTGTGTGTGATGAGGCTGGAAAGTCTTAGCTCAGAGGAAGGTGTGACGGCCGGGGAGAAGAGAGGAACGGCAATTAGGGCTTTTCTAAAGGCCTCCTCGGACACCTCCCGCCCCCCAGCCGGCATGCGCGCGCGCACACCCCCACAAACATGCACGCACACACTTTTTTTTATTCAGGATATACAGCCCCGCTCGTACCGCCGAGGCCCGCTCATTGCCACAGTAACGGGTCCCTGGAGACCGCTGGAGGAGGGACACGCAGGACACAGGACGGCGTGTCCCACAGCGCCGCTTTGTGTGTTTGTGTTTAGATGTAGTCCATCAGTTTCTCTTCCCGGTGATGCTCCCGTTCTTTGCTCTCATAATATTGATTTTCTCTATTAGCATATTAACCAATTCACACAAATCAAAAGCACTTGCAAACACTACTCGGTTTAATTGATGAAATGTATATTAATTAATATTCACAGGCCTGTAAGCCTCAATATTTTTATTGTATTTTGAACAAATAGTCTGTAGTTTTTTCTCTACGTCAGTAATTTCTATACTTTGAACCGTTTAGTGCAGCACATTTACATTTGATCTGAAGACGAGCGTCACCGTTGTTCTCGCGCTCGCCGTGTCTCACTCGTCTCTTTTTTTAAATTATTTTCTTCAGCTTTTTATGAAATGTTCGTGCTGTTGTTCTGCCCACAAACGTCTAACCAGGTGTTCCTCGCACGAGGAATTGATCTCAGTGGGACTAACCCAGTTAAATAAAGGTTAAGTAAAGTGGAAAAGAAGCACCTTGATCCGCACGCCTCCCTCGCTCGCGCCCGCACGTTTGGCCCGAGCTCATCGTTAAAAAGAGTTTTTTCATCTTTAGGGGTTTTTTGTCGTGTCTCTAACCACACAGCAAACATTTGTCTCAACAGTGCAAAAAAATGCTTGTAAATATTTGAGCACTTTTAAGATCGATGAGGGTAAAATGATGATTAAAAATCTACAATGAAAATGTAAAAAGTAACACCGTCATGAATGTGTGTTCATGCAGACTTATTTTAAGTGTACTTATTAAACTGGCAAAGAGTTCTGCTTTAAACAAAATCTGGTAAACACCTCATGAAACATGAGCGTCTATTTTTTATTATTACGAGAGATTTTCTGCACCTTTTCCTTAATTGACCAACAAGTGGAGTCAGTGCGTCACTGAGCCAGGAGAGAATACACTGCTGTTACACGTCACCCTAATAAAGGTAATATTACCAGCTAATTAGTTATTAAAGGATTTTGTGCTGCGTGCACTAAACCCATCAGCGACGCCGCCACCGTACGTTTAACCGAGTGACCGTCGGAGCCCCGTCCACCTGAAACGCGTCAGCTGCAGAGACGCTGCAAACGCCGACGTGGAGGAAAAATGTTGCTTTTTTTTAACAAATCTTTTTCTTTGCACACATCTCTGTGTGTCCTTGAAATGAAACGAATGATCCCGCAGAAGCTCCTTTAATTAATCATAGCGAAATAATCAGAGTTACCAAATTCCTATTCTATTTGATCAGCCAACACATGTACCAGAGAGGAAGTGCTGCTGTCATATGCATTCATATTTCAGCTGCTTCCGCCAATGTGGGTGATTTGTAGTGTTTGGTGAGCGTGTTGATTAAGAATGTAGGAGTAATCCTTTCGTTTGACAGAAACGAGGCTGAACGGGGCAACAAACAGCCATTGTTCTGGCTCCTGTATGGTTTCCTGTGAGCACCGGTTTCTGCTCAAGATTTAGCTTAGTGTGTGTGTGTGTGTGTGTGTGTGTGTGTGTGTGTGTGTGTGTGTGTGTGTGTGTGCGCGTGTGCACGCTTCATGTGGCACTGTGCTCCAAACATCTGTGAATAGAAACTATGTCTGTACCTCATCCCTTTAGTATGTGAGGCTGTATCTGAGTGCTGTGCACAAACATGCATTTATCAGTTCGCCTCAGGTTGGAGGCAACTGAATGACAGCTGTTAGGTGTGCAGAGGAGAGCGGAGGTCGGGACAGCGTTATGGGCAATGACAGCCAGCAGGCTTGTGGCCGGGCTCAGCCCCCGGGCTGTGGACTCTTCACCTGGTGAAGCAGGAGAAATGCCAGCTCAGAGTTGAGGGGAAACAGGAAGCTAGCACAGATGTAAAACAGGAACAAAGTCTGCAGGATACTTGAGTGTGTGCATGTGTGCATGCGACGATGAAAGGCTATCGTTTGTCTCCGAGATCAAACATGTTTTTACTGACATGTGTTTTAAAGACATTATTACCTTTATGTCCTGTGTAAATGAAGACGCTTTAACGGGGACAGCACACAGACCCGTCTGGGTAAAGTGGTTGGATCTGAAAGTGTCACAGCTCAATAATCTACATTTTAAATGTGACTGAGTGGAGAATAGGTTTGTTATGCTCATCATAAGATTAACGCTGCGCATTAGTAGCAGCAGTTTGGATGTGTTAGCGTACAGTTGCTCTGTGTGTGCTTCCCTGGTATCTGCATGCATGTGCAGTCTCCTCTCCACTTAGTTTCTAAGGTCTTCAGAGACCCGCCGGCTTCCTGGCTGAAACCAAAGTGCCATCTCCTGGAAGCTTCAAAGTACTGCATCGCACCCACTGAAGGACACCTGGTGATTTTTATTTTTTTAACCTGAGGTGTTTGGTTTGACAGAATGAGCATAATGCACATTTCGTCTTCTTTTATACGGCTCCTGGTTTGAGTGAAAAGGAAGCTTTCAGCAACAGCCAGTTGGACAGAGGAGCAGTGGATCGCTCCTCAAACGCCGCTTTTTTTCCTCCTCTCCCTTTTTCGAGTGAGCGGCTCTTAAACAGGCAGACACTTGGCCATACTTCTGCAAAGGCTTTGCTTCTCCCCGAGGTTTGTTTGCATTTACTGGAATCTCTTTACATACACTGCCAAGCTGTGAGATTAGTGGCGGCTCTGAAATACCATATGAAATGTATAATGTTCAACCAGCTATTAAAGCCCACTAGCGTTTGGCCCTGTCACAGAGAGTTGTTCTGTATAACTGGTCATGCAGGGAAGGAAAGAGGAGGAGAGCCCGTCAGAAGCACGGTGGCGACCTTTTCCCCGACTGAAGAAATGAATCGAATCTGAGTTTTTCTTCTTTAAATGTCTTTGCTCGATGTAATCTTAGCTTGTTTATAGCCGCCATGTTTACAATTCCAGTTCAATTCCAGTAGTAATGCATTTAAAAAAGTCCATAAAATCCGCCGATCCTTGTTTTTAATTTAACAAACACCCGAGAGTTTTTTTAAATAACCTGTTTTTATTATTTTCTCGACTCCTGCTTCTCGTGGTGAGGAGGAAGGAACGGAGAGCCCGACGGACGGAAACGGTGACATCTGTCACTGACGGCCGAGTGATGGAGGGAAGGAAATGAAAGACGGGAGGCGTGGAGCGAGAATCGCTTTTTCATTTTCACCTTTCAGCTTCCCATTAGCCGACAGCGAGAAGCTAATGAAGGAGCGGTATGATAATGTGCTGTTCTCCTGCTCGGTGCTCTCCTCTGTCCTGTCAGGCCTGTGGAGATGTGGGACGGTGACAGAGCTGTCGCAGCTGTAACAGCAGACCTGTTTGCACTGGTTAGGAATATCTCATCGTGCATGTCTCTGTAGTTACATTTTATTTGCTGTTGTTCACATCGACGTGCAGCCAATCTAATTTCTGAGCTCAGATTTTAACCGCTGCTCTTGGTTGTGACAGCTCCGCAGAGCCGGTAATAAAGTAACTACCAAATGCACACTTTGATTTATGACAGCGGTTAAATGACCTCAGTATGCTGGCCGTTAAAGAAACAAAGAAGAAGAAGAAGAAGCGATAAAGCGACCCCTGCTCTTTTATTGTAAAACGCCTCGTTGTTGTAAAAAGTTTGGTCTTTCCTGTTGCTCTGAGGGTCACAGTGAAGAGAGGGAATGACAAATTGATAAAGCCGTGAAGTGACGTCCCATCTATTTACTGCTCCCTGCGGTACTTCCTGTTGTGTAGACAGAGCTGTAACCGAGATCAGAGGGCCGGGCGTCGTGACCTGTGTCCGGTCGCTTTAATAAACACCTACACGCAGAGAGAGGCGCCGCGTTCGTAAAGGATATAAAACATGCGTCTGTAGTGTTTAAGAAAGCATTTTTGTGTCCGAAGCCGACGCTCCGCGAGTGTCTCACAGGTGCATCTCTCGCTCTGCTGGCGTGCTTTGCTGGCTGGCGTGCCGGCCTGGCCCCAGATTTACTGCCCTGACACAGGAATCCATTAAAAGCTGTTTAGGGATCCCAGGCCTGAGCCCCTCTGAAATCTCTTTCATTATAGCTCCAAGCTACCATA
The DNA here is from genome assembly GCF_051167445.1 of Perissodus microlepis. Lineage (NCBI taxonomy): Eukaryota > Metazoa > Chordata > Actinopteri > Cichliformes > Cichlidae > Perissodus > Perissodus microlepis. The sequence continues at coordinate 1,160,274 of NC_140477.1, read as the reverse complement.
GAAGGGGAGCGGCTCGGCCAATCAGCAGTGCCACCACATGTGTTTGTGTTTAGCCCGATGGCTGAGAGGCTTAAGTGGCTACTGCACACATCTCCTCGGCTGACTTTTATGGAGAAAATGGCACTTTAACTCTTTGTGTTTCTTTTTTTTTTTTTGTAATAGTGTGCGTGTGTGTGCATGCGTGTGTGTGTGCATGCGTGTGCGTGTGTGTGCATGCGTGTGTGCGTGCACACAGGCCCTAAATGAGGCCAGCGCAGCCACACGTTACATTCCGCCTGTCTGGCTGGCACTGCGTCAGCTAATCAAGACCGGCTTGCTTCACCGTTCCAATACTGACCCCCTCCAAACTGCCCCCGCCCCTCAAACACACACTCGCACACCATTCCCATCATTCTTTGGGGCTTTGAGGAATCCTGCCTCACCTCTACATTTCCTTCCTTCCCGTTTTCACTCGTTTACCTTCCTCTCTCGCTCTTTGTTCTGGCGTTTGAGTCACGGTGCACGATCACAATCATCCTCAGAGTTCCTTCCCGACACTCTGATCACTTTTGAGGCTGAACAACATCTTTTTTTCTGGGTGACGGCCTTTGATAACGCAGCTTACGTTAGTTTAAAGAGAAACATGCAGAGAGGTGGAGCCTGAAAGTGGCGTTAAAAAGCAGAGAAAACATCGCTGTAACCCACTGCGGCGGTGCTGTAACTGCACCCACAGGCGCTTAAAGACAACACAGATATTGTTAAAGAAAGCTAAATGAGCAAAATGTAAAGAGTGTGAATTAGAAAGCGTGAGATGGCGTTAACATCAGTGAACATGAACGCAGTGAGAGGAACATGTGCATCTTAGTGGAAGGCATGTTAATAAGTGGCCCGGGGCAGATTTGGGCTCCCACGGGGAGAGTCCTGCCCCTGCTCTGTAAAGCTTCTGTCTCTTCCCTAACCCGCCCATTAAACACGGTACACAGGTGGCTTATTAAACCACCGTGTCAGACGACCGCAGCGCGCTCAGATCATTCACCGCGCTGCAGTGTCAAATGCACTGGTGCCATAATGCAAGTTATTGGTGTAGCTGGCCGTATCTTGACTCTCCGGCACCTTTTAGTTCATGTTTAATGCTGAGTTTGATAAAACACTGCAGGGGATCTTAAAGATTTTTATCCCCAGACCCAAATTTGACAAATTTAGTCTCCACCCTGAGGACGCGGGCTCGTTAAAACAGGCTATTAGTCCCGTCTTATGGGGACCCACCAGACACACACTCTTTTTTTTTTTTTTTCTTCTTTCTGTCGAATCCCAAGTCGCACTTTTATGAAAAGCTGCACCTCAGCAGAACGCCGTACTCTGTCTGGACTCGTGTTTATCAGCAGTCTTGTATTATTTACTGAGAAGCTGAGACACCCCCCCCCCCAAAACCCCTCGGGTCCATTTTTATTGTTTTATCTCGTTATTTTTTTCTTTCTAACTACATCCTCCTGCCTTTTTATTCTCATTAACAGCATAACTTCAGCAAGTCTCCCATGAGCATGGGCCCTCGAGAGCTGGGCTATGGGCTTGATGATGAGGAGCTGGACAATGCAAGCAAGTGAGTCTCTGAAGCCATTTTCAGTTTTGGATCGATATGTCAAGATATGACAACTTGGGGTGATGGATTCAAAAGTTGGTTATGTGCAGAAGTGCTTTTGTCCTCCTTTTTCCTTCTTCCCTCATGGTGACACTGCCCCCTAGTGGACACACTGGGCAGGAACACGTTGATGGAGTTGTGATGTCATTTGTATGATGTTGAGCAGCATATTGCATTTGACCCTGTCATGAAAACGTGGTTATCTTGTGAGAAATGATCTCTTGGACGCGCGTGCACACAGATGAAGGGGTAATCTGACTTTTTCTTCCAAACGCAGGGTCTCCTCAGAGGACAGCGGCGACGTCCCGTCCTACAATGAGGACAGCGATGACTCGTACTCCCTCGATCTGGACATCGACTCCTCTCAGTCGGGCCAGATGAACCTTCTGGAAGAAATCCTGGATTCTCTGACGACCACGACGATGGACCAAGGAAGACTCAGTGCCGCCAAGAGTCTGGACTTCTTCTTGTCCGTGGATGATTTAGACTACAAAGCCCCGGTACGCAAGAAAATGTAGAGTAGGACGAGTCTCTTTTTACAGGAAATAGAAATGCTTTCTGCGTCTGCTTTCACCTTTTTGTTTGCTAAGTTTTGAGTAAATCCAACGTATCTAAAGACGGCTTCATTTTGACTTGAGGTCAAAGGTCATCATATGCATTAGTCAATAAAGAATAACAGCGAGGGTGAACATGTGGTGACTCTCCTGCCTCTTGTTTGCCAGACCAAGCCCACGCCCTGCAGCGAGTCCAGACCTGCAGATGAGAGCAGCTGTAGTGGAGGCGGCGATCAAGGCGGATGGAATACGGGTCAGGATGACACTGTGGTCCATGGGAAACACCTTCCACCGTCCCCACGCAGGCAGCCCACCAAGAGCAGCCTGAAGATGTCAAAAAAATCCGCAGCAGTCCCTGCGGCGCCCGCGGCTAGCCCACCAGCCCAGAGCGCCGACGTCTCAGTGCCGAATCCTCATCATTCCTCGCCCGCCGAGTCCTACCCCGACCCGCTGCCTACAGCGTGGAAACCGGGAGATTGTTTCTCTTACTCGCCAGCGCTGTCCCATCGAGTTGCACCTCTGCGGTCGTCCCCCACTCTCGCACAAACCTACAGTTCCTCAGCATCTGCTTCTGACCCAAGCTGCTCTCCTGCACCGGGGGTGCGGGCGCGGACCATCTCGGACCCTCAAAGCGGCTCGGAGCCTCAGCAGGCCAAGAACCAGACTGCCTCGACCTACGTGCTCAGGAGGAAGGTCATGTCCAAGGAGACGACGAGGCAGTACCAGCAGAAGGCCCTCCAGAGGCGGGAGAGCAAAGAGGGCATGGGGAGCCCGTCGAGGACCAGCCATTCAGCCGTGCAGGTCCCCTGGGAGAAGGAGATGTCCAAAGAGGGGCTCCTCGGGCTCGGCCTGTGTTTGGGTCAGGGTAAAGGCTCGGGGGCCCCCGCGGTGCAGGATCAAGGCCTCCTGGAGGAGATCGACTCCACGTGTTGCCTCGGCGCGGTCCTCCACACCAGCCTGCAGCTCTCGCAAGTTAACAACAGTCACCACCAGGTGCAGGGCAAAGCTGCAGACGACTCCTGAGTCTGGGAAACGCAGCAGGTTTTACTCTTCTTTTACGATTAGCAGCTATCTGCAACAAAACGATTCTTTTTCCCTTTGTTTTTAATCTCGACACTCGGCTCCGAGCATACGTCCAAACCTGCCAACACAAACAAAAAGCCACAGAGTGAAGAGCAGGAAGAGGACGTGGTGCGCCGCAGAGATCTCCCTCTATGATCCGTCTGCATATTTTAATCTCAAACCTGATTTATAGCGATTGGAAAAAACAAATCAACTTGTCAGTTTTCTGAAACTAAACGTCGTCGGCTCTTTGCTCTGGAATCGGATGCAAGTGCGGCGTCTCATGAACTGTGATCCAAAACCACAAACCACAGCCGAACTGTTACCATCCTCGTTTAATCTGCTTCACCAGTTCATGACTTGTTTAAAAAAGTACAACTGCAAACAAAAGTTACTTAAGCAGATGGAGATTTTCAGTATTTCTTTCTAATGATCTTTAATAACGTTTTGTGTCGTCTAGTATTTTTCACATATTCACCCCAAACGATGCACTAAACGCATTTTCGATAAAGTCGCGGCTGACGGAGGAGTTTGGAAAAGCCTCCGGAGCGTGTCAGGAGTAAGAAGGGACGCTGCGTCGCTCCAAACATTTCACATGATGAATTTGCACATGTGGATTAACAGCTGATGATTCCTACCAGGTACTAAAGTCTTTAGCAAAAAAGCAAGTGAGGCGGGCCTTTTGGCACTCGCCGTACGCTGCGTGACATGTCTGCCTTACACGGACATGTGATTTCTTTTTTAAACTCTGGTGTCTTAATCTACAGATGCCACAGCAGGTACTTTGTAATCAGAATCACTGCGACGCTCAGATCCTTTGTCGATTTAATAGAATAATGAATGATACATGATGTGCTTTAAGCTGCTGTCAGTCGCGTCCACAGTGATGTCCAAATCTCCTCAGGACACTTTGTTTTCTCTACACTGAAGAGACCCCAGTCAAAGGTCAAAGCCAGTATCCCTGCTCCAGGCTTCTCTCCCCCATCACGACTTCACTTTGACCTTAAAATTACGGCCAGTTGTTGCCGATTTCATGAAGTTTTATGCGGGTGAATAAAGGTGAACTTTCTAGGAGGTGCTCTATATTTTTACGACCAACAAATCCCCTGAAAAGACCAAAACGATCAGGCTTTGTGTGTCTCGCCACTATCAGACTCCTGTGTTCAGTCTTTGGCTGGGTTTTGGTCTTTTCACAGTATTTGCTGACGTATCTTTCTTCGCCTTTCTCACACGAGGGAATAACGGTCTGTGTCTGCGTAGGTCGGAGTCACGCTGTACTATAATGCAGCGGTTGATGATTGTACTGAAATGAAGCAATATAGTTCTCAGAGTAGCCACATGGATGTAATGTGCACAGAGCCTGAAGTATTCCTGTAACAGACTCTCCTGTGGAGAGAAACGCCGCGTCCAGCCCTCGCGGCTTCCCGTCATTCACTGCGTCACCGCAAACCCAGAAAGAAGCAGAGCGCTTTTTTCTTCTTCTTTTCGGGAATATTACATTTATGGTTCGTTGTTCTTATGATTTATGCCAGACGCCAGTCGGTGTGGCAGTTTAATAGCAGCCATTTCTCCACTTTCTGAGTGCTGCTCTGCGTTAACGATTTGCTCATAAAATCACTGGCGTGCTTCTAAAAGCCCAAGAATCGGTTAGCGAATCCAAAAAGGAGGAAAAAAGCTAAACAGACTCCAGAAGCGTTTGTGTGCTGCCCTGTATGCTCTGTAAACATTAAGAAAATACTTCTGTACTATGCAAACATGCCAAATACTAAAGTTTCTCTGAGAGTGATTCGATTTTACTTTAGTATAAAGTCACGATTGGACTGCTTTCTGCCCCCGAACGAATAAACAAACACATTTAAAGAGAAAGCCGGTTCGTGCGCTGTGCCTTACGCAGGTACGCTGTAGGAAGCTGGGCTGTGCGAGGAGCGAGAGCCCCGCCCGGACCTGAGAAACTAACCTGACACGAACCCGCGTTGTTTTGGTTGGTCGTTGAGTTTCGGCTGCGCTCAGCTGGTTCCACTCAGTGTTTTTAGGGTTTCTTTGCTGCGGTGGTCGCTGGGAATCTTCCCGCTCGTCTTTAAGAGAAGATCTCTGGGTTACTTTATCCTTTTGTAAATGAGGTACTTTTCCTTTGGTTGTTAGCGGATTCCTTATGTTGTGTGTGCTCTTTTTTAAATAAAAAACTTGTGCTGAGCTTATTCTGTATTTAAAAAAAGAACAATTCTCAGAGGAGCTGATTTCATAATGAAAAAGTTATTTTCAGCTGAATAGACGTATTTTTGCTGGCTTGAGTATATTTTACATGGATAATATATGATCGGTGTTGTATCTTGTAAAAAAAATTCTATCTAATATTTGAATGTTTTAGATTTTATTTTTGGAGGAAAGAAGAGATATTGACAAATGTCCCATGTAGCCGTTCACATTCAGATGGACGTCCTGACGCCTGCTCGTACACAGTAAACACGGCCGTGGCCGCGTGGACGCGCTGCTTGTGCTTTCTGTTGCTTTCATTTCGGTGTTTCGCGCCTCCGTCGCCATCAAACTGAGAATGGTGGACGTGAACATCCGGTCTCGTATGTTACGCTTACGTCGCGTGTCGGAGTGAAATGTAACATTTCGTGTAAAATGTAAAAAACAAAACTAGCTACTGTAAATCTAACAGCGGAGGGTTGAGAGGGGGGATATTCGAGTGTCCAGCTGCTGTTGTGAAGATCATTTGAGAAGCTTTACACTAAAATAAAATAAAGAACCCCGAGCGTGTCTGACTCCGTCAACGGGACTCGGATTGTCCTGAAAGCCTGTATTTGCAGTGAGTGGGAGGTGGTGGATTGTGTAGCATCTTTTACTGAGTGTGGGTTCATGCACAGGTTCTTCTTTACAAAGATGACGATGTCGCGACTTTTACACTGAATGTTACAGTCGGCAATTAAAAAATATATATTTCCCGCTGTCTGGGAATCGTAAAGACGATCAGCTCTTCGATGATGCGTTTATCGATTTTCCCGATACTGTGCACACTTGCATGTTCCCACTGCAGAGGAAACAACTGTCTTAAATAACTGAGGTCAGTCTAATGTGCTATTGATGAGTAACCTGGTACAACTGCACACCATGTATGCACTGTGAACTGAAAATAAATGATACTGTTTGATGCTTCTGCATCTCCCGACTCCTGACGCTTTGTGCTCACGTGGACAGAATCAGTATTTGATGGTGGATTACAAACCACACGGGGACTTCCTGTGGTGTGGATCCGTTTTAATCATTTCATTGGGTGATGTTCTCAATAAACAAGGCTATAGCTCTAAATGACAATCTCAGAGTTTAGTTTGTATGATGTCGCTCTTCTCAAATGTGTTTGCGAGGGGCAGCCAATCAGAAGAACTAACGTCACTTAAAGGGGGAGGAGCAAGAATAGTTTAAGAAACCCAGGAATCATTGCGAGGTCCGAGGATGGAAGTAGACGTGGAAATGAGCGGAATAGTTCTCCTTCACAATAAAGTGTGAGACGTTCTGCTTTGTAGACGTCGAATGAATGACAACAAACTCAGTTTAATAAACATTTTGATCGAACTCAAAAGTTGAAAATGGAAAAATCACAGTAATAAAAATAATCATTACAGTATGTACAACTTCAATGGCTGCCTAGACAAATATAATGCTACTAATCCTAAAACATGAATCTGGGACTAAAGAGCTGCCACTGAAAAATGAACTTGGCACCAAAGTGGATTCATCAGAAACGCACAAACAGTCTATAATCGTCCTGTTGGAAACGAATCCCATGAAGCTTTTATAGCTTCCGCCTCTACACCGCAGAGGGGCCCAGTGTGCAGACATCGTGTCCTATTCTAAAATACTTGATCCAAGACATAACCAACCCTTCCTTATACACACTCGCGGTGCTTTCATGATCGATGTGTTACTGAGAGGCGGAGCAGTATGTTTGATTCATTCATTCACAGAAAATGCAGAACAGTAGCAGGTTTATCCGGACTTGTTTCCAAATGAGGCTCGAAGACGATGCGTTCATGTGCCCTAAATCCCAGCGCGTTTTTTTTCCTTTCAGCGTTCGCTGCTCCATCAATCCTAAATATATGGATCAGGCACAGAGATGTGACACACGCAGATGGGTATGCTTGTGTGGAACCAGGTGCAAAGCATCACAAAGATGGATGAAGGTGCTGGAAATGAAAACGCCGTCACGAGATCTTCCTGCGTATATGCAAATAAAGACAGGCGGCAGTGATTTAACGTGGAGCCTCCGCGTCTCCACCGAGCTCCAGACTTCCTGTTCAAACTGCACCACTTATTTTTCATTGCTACCTGGACCACATTCTGCATCTCAAATCAGTCTCTCCATGGGCGGCGGCTGCGTGATGCTCCACATCTCCACCCGCGACCCGTCCTTCTCCTGCCGGCTGGGACTGTAGGTGCCGTGGGTGGCGCGGCGATTTAGGGCTACTACCGCACCCACAGAGGTCAGGACGATGGCCAGCAACAGGACGACGGACCCCAGACTGATAGACAGCAAGAGGTCAGAGGTCAAACCCTCCGAGGTCAGCTGAGGAGAAGAAAGACAAGGACGAGTCAGGGAGAGAGAGAGAAAAACGGCTCGTGCCAATGTTTTTGAGAACACATGCTTTATTCCCCCGCCTCCATTTCTCACACACTCCCTTCCTCTCCTGACTCCTTTACGCTACACCAGGCGCTCCAAGTGTGCTGCCAAAGTGTTGATGGATGTGTTTCCCAGCTCAGCAGGTGGGTTGCGACCACCAGGAGCCTCGAGTTGCCGCGGACTCAAACCTCCCTCCGTCTGCCGCCTCTCTCGCAGTTTGGCTGGCGCGAGCGTCAGCCCCAGCATCGCCACCGCGATTGCCAAGCCAACCAGATACGGTGCCAGCACGGCGGTCACCGGCGAGCTGTGTGGAGCACGCTCCGTCTGTGAAGGATCACACACACACAGGCGCAATCTTTGCCGAGGATCCCATCAGCACACACACACGCGCCCAAAATAATTCGAGCAAACATACGCACACAGCTCCTTCAAAGCAGCACTGAAAGCTGCAGAGTCTGAGTTGTATCTGTGGACTTAGATAAGAATATTAGCAAGTCATCAAAGTCAGACTTGTGGTCGTTTGAGCCTCACACACATGCAGAATGCAGCATCTTGCACGCAAACGCACAGAAGCCGCTCACCAGTCAGACCCCACCGAATCAGGATGTGCTTAAACTTTCCAGCAGGGGGAAGCTGAGCAGCAGATGCCCTTAAACCTACATCAGCTGTGCTGGTTGGTGTGATAGTTGTGATTCTCTGAGCGCCTGCTACAACAGCACAACAGCTGTAAGTCTCACTCGGTAACACTTGCTGACAGCATCTTCATAACCGACACGCGGGGCTGCGAAAAATTATCTCAGAAGTCAGCAAACTTTACAGCGAGCAATCAACATGGAAACATAATTCTAATAAAAACACAACCATCCGTATCCCGAGGCAAAAAATAACTTCTGCGCTCACGCTTGATGCTGTAGACATTAGTTTCTTCCCCCCTCGCTACAGGTTCTTTGTTGACTCCTGGAAAGTGCTTACCTGTCACTGCAGCACACTCGCCTGTCAGAGCGAGTGTGACACAAGCGAGCTGGAGCAGCCTGCAGCCAGGACCCGCCATCAGTCACCGACTGCCACACACAGACCCAGAGATGTCTAACTAACCAGTCTCTAAGGTACGTGTCGAGGCCACCCTGAAGCCTCTGCAGAGCGGCTCCGCACACAGAGACGGCGGCAGCAGTGCTTCCCTGCTGTCAGCACTATCAGCCTGCTGTGTGTGTGTGTGTGTGTGTGTGGCTGCCAGATAAGCTGCCCTCATAGGTTTCTGTGAAGAAGACCCAACTTGTGTGAATGCCACCAGCTCTCTGCTGAAAGTGCACTTCAGCGCCAGATGCTGCTTTTTTGCTGGCAAAGCACATTTCTTCCTCTGTGCTTATCTCGCGCTCCAAGGATGGCCACATCAGTGCCGACGCTGAAAAACTGCCTCCCATTTCCTCCCCCCGAAACTACCTGCGCTTGCAGAGGACACACACACACGCACGCACACACACACACACACACACACACACACACAGACTTGTAAAAATACAAGATGGAAGAGAGCAGGTGTACACGGAGAGGCCACTGCATGCACAGAAGTATGTGAGGATTACCCTGGTAATCTTCAGGACACTGAGGCTGGAGGAGTCGCAGACGCATGTGTGACCAGATCCCAGCACCGTCTGACATGTTCCAACCTACAGATACAATAAACTATCCATATGACCTAATTATCATTTAGTCCCATTATATTTATATTTCCAACCCTCTTGTTAAGAAATTATAACAAGTATAAAAGGAAAGCGTTGTTCTCATGGTGATGGTCTTTACCTACTACTGTGTTCTGTTACCGTCACTGTTACGTCAGCTGCTCTGTCTGGTAATAGCTTTTAGCTTTCAGTGTATCCATAGATTTACCTTTTTATAGCCGTAAATGACTATTTTAGCTATTTTATGCAGTTATTTCACCTTATTTGCCTCATGTTTGAAATGTAAAAATAATTTTAGCAGAAATAGATGTAAATTTCCCAGGATGTACTAATTTAATTTCCTTTGTGGTAGTTTTCCATTATATTCATCTATATCTGCAAAGACTTGACTTTCCCTGGTAAGTACGGCATTAAACATTCATTTAACTATAATTTAAAGCCTTCCCTTCATACACATTGGTCATTCATTCAGTCAAAACACAGAGCATTATGTCAGGATGGGGAAATCTGAGGTTCGAGTGCAGCAGCAGTGCCTCTGTTACTGATGACAAATGAGAAAGTAAAACTTCCAAACAGCGGTTTTAAGACTAGATGTGAAAAACTGGGAGCCTGTCCTTCATGCACAGATACGTAAAAACGCTGTAGCTGTGCGCTGTGTTTGTGTGTTTGTGTGCACTTGTGGCTATTCTGGGATAAACTCACTCGGCATCTTGTTAAATGAGATTAAGAGTCTATGTTTGGTGTGGCAGCAACCACCTGACCTCAGTGTGTCCACTCCTTCAAACGCAAACACACACTTAGAAAATCACTGAGAAGAGTTTGACCTTCAGCTGTAATTTCTCCTAATATGGATTTTTGAAGGGAAACGGACAAAATGTGCGATTATGTGAAGAAAAAGTTAGTCGAGAGAAACAAAGAGAGGACAGACGAGTACAAAACAATCAAGGCTGAAAGGTTTTTATTTGACAAGAACAAACAGAGACGACAGGCAGACGGGACACAACGATGGATTATGATGGAGGAAACAGACAAACAAGAAGTTACATGGATCATGCAGCATGATGTCAGCACAAGACTGAAAGACAAACAATAAACACACAAAAGTCTACAGTGAGAGAGAGAGACATACAAAATGCAACGAAACGGTGACCACAGCAGCGGTAAATGTTGATAGGAAGCATTGGAGCGGGGCCACGAGAGAATTTAGGCTTAAAATATCTGCGGCTCAGACAGCAAAGTGTTTTAGAGACGAAAAACTCCTTCTTTGGTACGAAACAGCACACAGTAGTCAGTCAGTCAGTCGGCGCAGTGCTCTGAACGCACATCAAGAACAAAGCGAGACATCTTGTTGTCTTCTAGCCCCTCTAGGTGCCTTTGTAACTACAACACTGTTTTTCATAGTTCACAAATGGATCCGCACGGAGCTCCCAGAATCCAGTTCAGACGAGACTGACAGGATAGCTTCACGGAGGAACAGTATAAATAACTCCGGTATCCGTAATGTTCCTCACCTCACCGAAAAGTGCTTCCCTACACGAAACAATAACCCTCAGATTCATCTGTTTTTTCTCTGTACTGTCGGTCTGGACTATGTCCTGGACACGGTGAGGGAAACGTGACAGGTGATGCCAAGAGGATTGTGATTGGTTATGACCTTTAGCTGCGACGAAACACCATCACCTCGTCTGTGATACTGTTTCTTATCATCTACTGCAACATGTACGTTTAATAATATGCATATATGCAGGTACATAACTATATTTAATAAGGTGCCGCTTATTTAATAGTATAATTTTAAGGCACAAGTCGTTCTGTGGTAACAGACTAGAGAAATCCCCGTTCTGTGGAGTGTTTTGGATTATAGCCCGATCAATCAATCGCCCATTTGAAAGCACCCTGACTCAGTCGTTTCCTCCCCAGTCCACCTCTGGCTCGTCGTCCAGCCTGAGGATCAGGTAGGAGAGCAGCTGGAAGAGGTTCTGCCACAAGAGCAAAGCCACGTAAAAGTAAATGTCGCTTACGTCCGTCTGGCACACGTCTCCGGCGTAGCTCATGTCGCACACGCAGACAAACTTGTTGATGAGGTTGCGGCAATAGCCTCCGTTCAGACACGGGTTGGACTTGCACTCGTCGACCTCCTGCTCGCACCTGAAACCACAGCATGACGGAAGAACTCAGACCACAGCCACACTTCAATGAAATGCAGATAGAGTCCACAAATTCTATTAACGCTCTATTGTTCTTAAACCTGGTGTAACATTGGATAGTTCCCAAAAGTTCCCAGCATTACATTAGGGGAAAAGAGGTAAGAGAATCTGCACCATTTATTTATCCTGTTTGGGTGGAGGAGGCACTAATATCAAGCATGACGTGAGACACTACACGGATCAAAGAAACTGCACAGGAGCTGCTCGGCCATGGAAGCCCGAGCCGGAAGCGCCCGAGCCGGAAGCGCCCGAGCCGGAGGAATCTTGCACGCAGATTTTGTGCCGATATTAATGTCAGAGGAGATTTGGAAGCGTTGGAGACTTTTACGCACAAAAGCTTCAGCGCTCTGCGACTTGGCTTGGTGATCTGTGACTTTACGTCGTTTGCCACTTCACAGATGAGTTGCTGTAACTTGCAGTAATTCCACAATCTGACATGGTGACAATATGTATTTGTCTTGTTTCCTACCGGTGCCCGATGAAGCCTGGTGGACAGTCGCAGGAGAGCTCGCGGTCGGTGCAGTTGCCTCCATTGAAGCAGGTGTAATTTCTGGTGTCATCGCCGCACACAGAAACAGGAAGCTTTGGCCTTCTGTTGGAAAAGTTTAAAGCACAACTTTGTCAGTCTGTAGCTCGCATTGAGATGTTCAGCAGATTTGTTTCGCTGGCTTTATGTTTGCCGGAAGCAGAAGAGATGGCCGAGCGGGAGGTGCATTATTCAGCCTCCTGCTGTTCCCCACAGGGGAGACAAAGACTTAAGAAGCGACCAGGATAATAAGATTATAGCCCTCTGGCAACGAGTCACCAGCAGGACGTCAAATCACACGTGCAGGAATGAAAAAGCCAACTTCTTTCTCTTTGGCCTCTGTAACCTTCTGTTTGCCTCGAGCAACAACAGCTCTGCCGGCAACTTGAAGCTCATCCCTCAACGGTTACAAAACACACTCTCATTTGAACAATTTGATCATTTTAAACTACAGCTGTCACTCATTTGAAAAAGTGGTTGGCTCACTTTTAAAAGTGCTAATATTTGCCTTTGCTTTGCATTTTGTTCCACAAAAAAAAAAGCGAGGGAAGGCTTCATAGCTGACATTTGAGAGACAAATATCTAACAGGAAACAAACACCTGGGAACACGTGAAAAATAAAATAATAATAGTAAAAAAAGCCACCAAAAAACAACAACTCACACATTTCTGACAACAATGTACCACGGAATTTCTTCAACGCGTTCGCTGCAGAGGAAACAGAGAGAAAGATGGTGAGGGGAGGAAGAAAGAGGCGCAAACAAACGAGACAAACAAAAGGAAGTCGTTTTCACACACAAACTTTAAAGCAGCCTGGATGTTCCCAGTAAAGGGAGATAGCTTGACTGGTGTGGCTTGCTTAGCGAGACACTTGCAAAGGTGTGCAAGAAACAAAAAAACGGAGGCAAAATGCAAGAGGCTGTGTGTTTACAGGATAAATGCTTGGAGGCGTTCCCCCCGCTGGGTCTCAGAGGCGAACGCGAGATGACAGAGGGGGAAAGAAACTGGCGCTGAACCAGAGAGCCTTGTGTAGTGAGCAGACTGGGGCCTTTTTCTGGCTGACACTAGAATAGAAATGCAGCTTCTGAGGCGCTCACCGCAGGCGTGGTTGAAATGCTGAACAGAGGCAGAGATGTGGAGACATTTGCTGTGAAGAATTGTGTTTGTGTTGTGCTGCAGTCCCCTGTTGGTGCAATTTTGTAGCATTTATTTGTGCATTTTGTGTTTCTAACCACAGCTTTCACTGCACTTCACAGACAAAGTCATCTTTGAAGAGTGAAATATTAATAAGGGGATTTCTTTCCCTCTTTGCTCATCTGCATTTTGCACACCCGCCCACTAACGTTTTATTTCACTCTGTTCTGCTTCGCTGCTTTACGACTTACCTTAGCAAACAGCTAAACTTACTTGCAGAGAGGTCCGGTGTAGTTCTCCGCACAGAGGCAGGCGTACCTGTCGGGCCCGTGCAGACAGGTGCCCCCGTGGGCGCACAGGTGGTTTTTGCACATGTCAGCCTCTTCCTCGCAGTTCGCGCCCGCGTAGCCAAGCTCACAGGTGCACTCGTAGCTCCACCCGGCGACGCTGCAGTTGCCGTGAACGCAGGGATTCGAAGCGCAGGTGTCCAAGAAGAAGTCGCAGTGTCTCCCGGCCCAGCCCTCGGGGCAGCTGCAGTTGTACGCGTTGAAGAGGTCCTGGCATTCCCCGCCATTCAGACAAGGGTTTGGATAACACACAGAGGCCCCGCCGCAGCCGACGAGCGGCGCTTGCGGCGACGTCTGGACGAACTGCTCCTCCTGCATGCGGGGGAGGTTCACGCCAGAGGAGCCAAAGTAAGAAAGGGCGATCCCACCCAGCTCCACGGTGCCCAGACAACCGGCGAGGGACCAGCCGGTGTCGGGGGCCAGTCCCCCCAAGAAGATGTCCACCCCCTCTCTGAGGAAGTCCAGGTTGCCTCCTCGGCTGGTGGAAGTGCTGGCTTCTTCTACGTCTTCATCGAGCACCAGAGTCCACCGAGAGGTTTGCGCCCACGGTGCTGCCATGAGAAAGTGGACACTGTGCCATTCGCCGTCGCTGACACTGCTCCTGCTGCTCAGGCTGACCGTGGATACGCCCTCCTCTTCGTAGGTGCTCTGAAGCTCCACGAAGAGGAAACCATCTTGGATGGAGACCGTGATGAAAGCGGAGCCCTCCTCGGCATGTAGGATCGCTGCATTACGCTTCCGTGTGCGCAGGTTTAGGGAGAGGCTTGTCAGGTTGCGGGATATGCGACCGTTCCCCCGGTAGGACAGCACGGTGCTGTCGTTCAGGAAAGTTGCATTGGAGTAACCTAGGAGACGAGGACACAATACCTGCCGTGGATATTTGCACAATGTTCACTTCGTCATAAATGTTTTTGTTGTGTTTTAGTTGGCATGTCATTTACCGAGCACTGATTTCCTGAATCAAAATAGTAAACCTGTCAGTGTGGGGTGGGGGGACTGATCCAGCGCTACACTGTATCAGCGTGACAATATTATGTAAAAATAACGGTTTTCATTAGATACACTTAAATCTAAAATCCTGAGATAATCACAAACACTTTTTATTCCAAGATGTTTGAACACGACTCTGCTGGCTGTATTTCCATAGACCAGCAGGCTGCTGAGTGTCTTTAAACACAGCTACTGATGTGTGATTTTCACCAGTTTATCACAGTTAATCGCTGCATTATGAGAAACAGACTGCATGTAATGGCCAACCAGACCCCGTTCAATCACAGACTGATGACAGACTGACTCCGCCTTAGTGTTGGCGTGCTCGACAATCTCAGTGAAGTTTATCTTATTGGATAAAACAAATACTGACAAAGTTTGTGGATATAATTTGATGTTGAAAAAAGGTGATAAATCACAAAATGTTAAAAACTGTAAGTGAACTGCGAGAATATCGTATTGTGGGGTGTCTGATGACTCCCACCTTTAGTCGGCAGTATTACAGTATGACAGCTACCTGTCTGATAACAGTATTTACTGGAAATACAAGCAGTAAATATCTGTATCTCTGTAATAATGGAGACACACAGCAAATCATCACTAATTCCAAAAAGAGGATAAGCTGGCATCAGACAGATCCTACTTTACGGATCACATAGGGAATACTGTGTGGGCAGATTAAGCCCACTATATAACAGCGTTGAGTCACTTGGTTACATAGTAGCCAATTAAGACCATAAAGGCTAATTAAACAAACAAGGTCAAAGATTCGGTAACGTACATTCACTGGGCTCTTACGTAGCAGAGAAACACTTTTAGCCCAGAATACTGGATCCCACTTATGCAAAAGGAAATCATTCAGAGCTTATCGTTCAGTGCGGTGTCTGTTTATTACTCTCGACCTTGGCTTTGCCTTTGAAGGCAGTTGGACTTGACTTGGCACCACTTCAAGTGACTTTAAAACAGCTCTGCTTTTGTAACTGACGAATCCTCGAAGGTCACTCACATTCATAGCCGTGGTTCAGCATCCTGCACTCTGCATCTGTGGGGCATGGGGACAGCTCGCACCACTTCACCTCTTCACAGCGCCGCCCTGATGTGTTGGGGGGGCAGGTACAGGTGAAGTCGTCCCACTTGGAGTAGCACATCCCCCCGTTGAGACATGGATTCCTCTGACAAAGAGATACGGGGAATTTGTTTTAGGTTTGTGCTACGGATTTGATTTCAGAATTACAATATAGATTTAATATCTGTGTAATGTCCACACGTACTACACCAACACTGTGTGCAGGGTGTTCACTCACACTGCAGACGTTGTCTCCAGAACACCCCACAGTTACGTTCTCCATGATCTCAAGAGGATAAGATCTCACTGTAGTGTCCAGCCCAAAGAACTGCAGCCTCCTGTCGCTGATCCTCAGGTCCTGAACGCAGCCTTTGAAATATCCACCGAACGCCGCGGTCTCCTTCGCCTCCAGCAGACCTCCCACATACACCGTGTCACCTGCTTGGACACTGACCGGCCTCACCTCCACACGCCCCTGTTCCTGAGCCCCCACATACAGCACGATAAGACCATCCGCCGCCACCTCTACGCTCACAAAGTGGGCTTCCCCATCGTCAATCGCATCCGCTGACTTCAGGCTTTTGTATTTATCGAGCTGAACTGAGACCTCGCCACCTTCCAACCACACGTGCAGGTAAGCGTTGCTGCTGTTGGCAAGCACCAAGAGGAGCCCGCCGCTCCTCCGCGTGCGCAGGAAGAAGGAGATGGAGAAGTTGTCGACCAGGTCATCAGTGACGGTGAACGCTGCAAAACTGTAAGCGTCCTCGTTCCCGAAGCGGGCAGTCACATGTTCTGCAGAAAGCAACAAAGGGGTGAACAACAAGTGAGCTGGATGAATGTCGGTACATAAAAAGACCTTTAGAGCTTTTCAGCTCGTCAGCACTGTGAAAGAAGGAGTCTGTGCTTTTTATCATTGGATCAGGTGAAAAGTTCTGATTTCTCCATCTGTCTTCTGAAATCTGCAGTATTGAACAGCTGAGGGTTTTTTCCACATAAAGACATTCTTATTGGTCAACGCTAAGCTCTCTTAACAATGAGTCTATCGGGTGGAAGTTTAGGCCTGTCAGCACTTTCCACCCTAATCTAAAAAACGTGTATATGTTAGCAGGTTTGAGTAGGTGTTTGGTTGATGTGCAAGTAAATGTTGGTCTAAATCCGCCCATCAGTAATCTTCTTTGAAAGACTCAACAGTCTTTGAAGCAGCCATGGAGGGAAAACTGTTCAAACCTGTAACATATTTATTGTTCAGGTCATGATGTATCGATCGCAGCAGCCATTGGTTTACCGAGCACTCGCTATTTTACAGTCTGGCATTTCCTTGCATGTCAGTCCCAAAATAGATTGCCTTAATCTAGTTCTTCACATAAGAGGATCTTCCCCCTTAGCGTGACTTTTGACAGACTTCATCTCCGACCTCGTGTCTCCTGACTCACCCAAGCAGCTAAAGGTGCTTTTAGTGCGCCACTTTTGGAATTTGATAAGTGAGACTCTGAGTTCTTTCCTGCATGCCCAACAAGTGGGTTAAATCCCCCCCGTGTCGTACGGTTGCAAACTTACCCTCCTCACAGTCGTGCCCCTCATAAGGCCTGGCACACCGGCACTCGTAGCTCTGCCACATGTTTACGCACTCTCCTTTGTTTTGGCACGGCACATCCAGGCAGCGGTCCCTGTAGCTGCAGCCCGGGGACACGTTGACAGCTGAGTCGCTCAGCCACTGCTCGGGGATGACGAGCTGCCAGTCCACAAACACGTCCCGCATGCATCCGATGAATGGAGTAAACGCATCGTACTCGCTGAGGCCGCTCGAGTCTCGAGGCATTCCTCCAATAAAAGTGCTCTGAGGGGATGAAACAAACCCCACCAGCCAGCTTTGGACTGCGGCCGCTTTGTGGCACGACTGGCTCGCACACCCCACAGCATCATCTAGTAGTTTAAGGCTTAGCACCCAGTTTCCAAGCACAGCCTCTACAGAATACCACTTTCCATCTGTGACGTTGTGCGGAAGCTCGAGAACCTGGCTCGGGCTTTCCGCCCCAGCAGAGGCCTCCCTCCTCAGCGTGAGACGCAGCTGCCCCCCCTCCAGCTCCAGGCTCAGCTGCAGACCGCTTGTGATGGTGTGAAACAACAGAGCTCTAGGCAGAAAAGTCTTGAAGCTGAGAGTGATGTTGCAAGTCACTTCAGTATCCACTAGGGGGCTCTCCAGCAGCAAGTAACCTTTGCGCTCGAAGGTAAAAGCTGTAGGGGTCATACAGAGAGGCCCGGCGTACCCAGGTGAGCAGGAACAGGTGTATCCATGAGTCCCATCCAACAGGAAAGGAGAGCAGGAGCCTTGGTTCTGGCATTCATGGCCTTCACAACCCACTAACTTCACATCGCAGTTAACACCTCCGTAGAGGATGCCATCACGACTGGGCTTGAGGCAGTGGCAGGTGTAGCCCCCAATGTGACCCTCGCATCTGCCCCCATTCTGGCACGGATTGGGCTCGCACTGGTTTATCACCTCCTGGCAGAGGGAGCCTGTAAAAGAGGCACACAGCACAAACACATACACACAATTAAACACTGTTACTACAGCTGTTATATAACAACAGACATGTTTCCAGGTATAAATGAGGTTCTGGATTATTATTCCCACTACACTTGTCTCCCTGTTTACCACTCATGGTACCAGGTAAACTATCTTCTGCAGTCAAGTGAGCCCACCTGACTCTCAGCTGTTAAACATCAACACACCTGCTTTGTTTTTTGCCCTCTACACCACCCTGACACCACAGCACAGCTTCCTCTCTTTACGTTTGTACGTACAGCTCTACGCACATGCTGTAGGTGGTCTCAGCACGTGAAATTTGCTGCTTCGGTCAAATTCAATCAGTCACAAGTTACTTGTTTTGATTAGGCAATAAGCAAAGATGACAGACAAGTGTAACTCAATGTGTATTATGTAATACTAAAGCTACTGGTACAAGTACCGCTGTTACCTGTTCCAAGCAACCAAATCCCCAAAATCCACGGCGCAGGTGTCCACATCATGCCGTCAGGTTTCCCCCCAGAAAAGCCTCAAAGTTGTCTAACAGCACCATGTTATGTGGTGTGTGTGTGTTTACGGGTCCCCGCGGTGGACGCCTGATCCTTGTCTGCTTCTCTAAAGCATGAAGGGCTGAATAGCTCCAGTCAGGAGACCAGAAAAGCCACATCCCCGGGGATTAAGCTAATGCTATTTGGCCACCTTACTGAGTCAGTGCCCCTGCAACTTGCAGAGTCCATTTCTAGAACACAGTCTCAGCAGGCATCAGCTCACACTTCGTACCGACGCCCCCGGATCAAGCAGTCTTGCGCAAGCAGAATTTGAAGCTTTTCCAACAGAAAGAAAACTTTAATTTGATGAAACAAGCCCGCTGCTGTTTCCCTCAGAAACGCCAACACTTACTTTATATTGTTATGTTACCGCTTAAGTAACATACGGTCAGTTGTACCTACTCACCAAATATTCTACATTTATTTTAGATTTAGTTAGTGTGACAAAGTGTGTTTGTGTGTGTTTTTAAACTACCACCAGGGGGCACCAAAGCGAGCACATTTCAGCACCTGACAGCTGTTCATGCTGTCATTTTAATCTGGGCATAAACGCTGTCCATGGTCCTGTTTCTGGATCCATCTGAAGACACCGCGTATTTCTTCATCTTCATTTCTTCAAGCTGATCTTGCTTTTTCTGATCAATTAACTCTTTAAAAAGTGGAACCGTGCGAAGGCATGTATATCTTTTAGATCACTGCCCTCAATTAACATGGTTTGTTAATGATTACAAGCTCTTTATTCAGATGCCACATTACAGTTATGAACAGAATAATTCGTTTAGTGCTTCAATGTTATGCTCGATCACGTCTGAATTCTCAGAGAAGTTCAACATGCCGGCTCAAAATTTATGAATCAGCACAACTTTGGTGATTTTTGGAGGTCGGTCATTATGAACACAGGTCCATTCGTACGTGTCAGAGTCCAAGTCTTTCAAACCGTGATTGATTGAGATATGACCGGATCAGTTTGTCAAACGAAAATGACCTACCTGTTGTTCCTGGGGGACACCTGCAGATGTAACCTGCAGACTGTTTGCGGTCATAGCTTTCAGGCAGAAGAGGCTCACTGCCATACAAGGCATGCCAAGATCTCTCAATGCAGCTGCCGCCATTTCTGCAAGGGCTGCTGCCACACTCATTGATGTCTGTCTCACAATGACGGCCCTCAAACCCTGGAACGAGGAAGGATATTTAATGTGATCAACATTACATATGATGTTCGTTAAAGACAACACGGGGACAGGCTGTTCTGGACAGAGCTTGTTGTTTTTCAGGTGTGAATAAGTTCAAATGCCTCAGTGTCCTTGTTTATTATTCTCCACATTATTTGACCAAGAGAAGAGCTTCCTTTACCAGGCCAGCATTCACAGGTGTAGTTCCCTCCATTGTCCTTACAGATGGCGCTATTAAAGCAGGGTTCAGAGTAGCAAGGCGGTAGCGGTGTCTCACAGTGTGGGCCGGTGAAGGCTGTTTGAGAGCAGTCACAGCTGTAACTGAGACAATCACATAACAAGACAGTCGGGGTTTGTAATTTATATTAATAAAGTTATTTAAAACATTTCCTTTGCTTTGTTTATAGATCTCATTAGAAGCTACTCATTTTTGAAAGACCACACTACTTACTCATTCACTCCGTCTATACACAGAGCCCCGTTTTGGCAAGGGTGCTCTTGGCACTCATCAGTGTTGATTTCACACCGTTGTCCTTGGAAACCGGTGAGACAGGTGCAAGTGAAGCCACCAACGTAGTCATGGCAACTGCCTCCGTTGAGGCATGGCCGTGACTGACATTCGTCAATCTGGATCTCACAAGTAGCACCTGTGAACATCAAAGCGGTACAGATGTCAGAGGGCAGGCGAGCCTGAGGGCAGAGGGTGGAAACGAAGAAAGCTTTCATGTGGACTGCTGTGCTGTGCTGTGCTGTGCTGTGCTGTGCTGTGCTGTGCTGTGCTGTGATGTCAGGATTGCTCTTTTATCTCATAGCAAAGCTTTTTGTTGTTTTCCCAAAAACACTCAAACTATGGAAGGGAAAACAACATATGCAATGTTTCCTTTATGTATCCCTAAAAAAAAAAGGTGATTAATGCTCTCAGGGTCCATTCAACAGCTACTAACATTTATGGCATTTAATATAGACAGAACACATTTAAACTGGGGTAACACATTTTTGACACTGTTTTCTTGAATAACTAAAACTGTGTAGGATTCTTTAGTTCCCAATAACATATTTTAGGATTGAAATGATGTGGCTTTACATAAAGATGCTGACCTGTGAAACCAGGAGAGCACAGACAGGAGAATCGACCCACTCTGTCCTCACAGGTTCCTCCGTTCCTGCAGGGCTGTGAAGCACACTCGTTCACATCAATCTGACAGTGAGAACCCTGAAAGCCCGGCACGCAGAAACAAGAGTAGCTATCGCCACGGGTTCGACATATCGCCTGGTTCTGGCAAGGGTTTGGGGAGCACTGGTCCACAATTTGAGGCAGCTTGTCCAGAACAGCACCTGAGAACAGATGGTGATTTTATATATGAGAATACAACATTATTATTAACACATGTAAAACCCAATACATGCAGTGCTGTGTAGGACAATTTTCCTCCTTTCTCTGTTTGCATATTTGTTTCACAGCTGAGCAAATACAAAATGCAGTTTTTAAATAAAGATTTCATTTAAAAAGTTATCCACAGCTTCATGGCGCATTGTGTAAGAGTGAAAGTAAATCTAATACCTGTTTGTGCCACCTTGGCAGCAAGAATCGCAACCAAGCCTTTGTGATATGAGCCAATGACTCTTTCACATCCCTGTGAAGGAATTTTGTTTTAATTCAGACAGATTAGAGGGGTTTTTGAGCATGAACAGTCTGTTTAAGGTTATCCCAGTTTATGATGATCAGATTTTAGTCTGTACTTTGACTAGCCCACTCCAAACTCCTCATTTTGTTCCTATTTTAGCCATTCAGGGGTCACTATGGCTACGTTCACACTGCAGGTCTTAATGCTCAATTCCGATTTGTTGATCAAATCCGATTTTTTTTGTCTGCTTGTTCACACTACAAATAAAATGCGACAGCAAAGGCGCTCTAGTGTGAACGCTCAAAGCGGCCGCGTGCGCAAAAGAAGACGTCACACACAACGCGCTCTGTTTAGACCCAGAGCAAACAGTATTGTTTGACTGATGGCCCTTAATATAAAGACTTCGGACTTTACGTTTCCCAATTTTTGCTTTAAGTTATTTTGTTATTTACATAATAATGTAAATAACCTAATAATGATCCTTATTGCTGTTTTAGAGGAGCAGTGCTTCAAAGGATAGCTGCAGATTTCTGTCAGAATCTGCAGATTATACAGTACAAATAAAATGTTCACGTTTCTCCAACGTTGTCTTCCCAACAGTTTCACTAACATCTACACGGGATGGCCAGGAAGCGTTCACCATGTCTTCTCCGGCGCTGATAATTGGCGTCTGTCTTGTGTCAGTGACGTAAAAGACGGATTTAATGCGACATGACCATCAAACAGCTGTCGCTTTCTAAAACATCGGATATGTATCGGATTCAGTACCACATACGAAAGTGACCCAGATCGGATTTGAAAATATCGGATTTGTGCCGTTCACGCTGTCACACCATGATCGGATATGGGTCGCATAGGGTCAGAAAAATCGGATTTGATGCGCTTTCGCCTGCAGTGTGAACGTAGCCTTTGTTTCAGATCCATCTGTCCATCCGTCCGTCCATCTGTCCATCCGTCCATCCATCCATCCATCCATCCATCTATCCATCCATCCATCTGTCTGTCTGTCCATCCATCTATCTGTCTGTCCGTCTGTCCATCCGTCTGTCCGTCTGTCCATCCGTCTGTCTGTCTGTCCATCCATCTGTCTGTCTGTCCATCCATCTATCTGTCTGTCCATCCGTCTGTCCATCCATCCATCTGTCCGTCCATCCATCCATCCATCTGTCCGTCCATCTGTCCATCCATCCATCTATCTGTCCATCCATCCATCTATCCGTCCATCCATCCATCCATCCGTCCGTCCATCCATCCATCCATCCATCCGTCCGTCCATCTGTCCATCCGTCTATCTGTCCATCCGTCCGTCCGTCCGTCCGTCCATCCGTCCATCCATCTATCTGTCCATCCATCCATCTGTCTGTCCATCCATCCATCCATCCGTCCGTCCATCTG
Source organism: Perissodus microlepis (assembly GCF_051167445.1). Classification (NCBI taxonomy): domain Eukaryota; kingdom Metazoa; phylum Chordata; class Actinopteri; order Cichliformes; family Cichlidae; genus Perissodus; species Perissodus microlepis. Next base: position 1,137,203 of record NC_140477.1, on the reverse strand, counting down.
TCCATCCATCCGTCCATCCGTCCATCCATCTGTCCATCCATCCGTCCGTCCATCCATCCATCCATCCATCTATCTGTCCGTCCATCCATCCATCCATTCATCCTCCATCCATCCATCAATCCGTCTGTCTGTTCATCCATCCATCCGTCATCCATCTGTCTGTCCATCCATCTATCCATCCATCCTCCTTCCATCTGTCCATCCATCCATCTATCTGTCCGTCCATCCATCCATCCATTCATCCTCCATCCATCCATCAATCCGTCTGTCTGTTCATCCATCCATCCGTCATCCATCTGTCTGTCCATCCATCTATCCATCCATCTGTCCATCCATCCATCTATCTGTCCATCCATCCATCTGTCTGTTCATCCATCCATCCGTCATCCATCTGTCTGTCCATCCATCCATCCATCCATCTGTCCATCCATCTGTCCATCCATCTATCTATCTGTCCATCCATCCATCTGTCTGTCCATCCATCCATCCGTCCGTCCATCTGTCCATCCATCCGTCCATCCATCTGTCCATCCATCCGTCCGTCCATCCATCCATCCATCCATCTATCTGTCCGTCCATCCATCCATCCATTCATCCTCCATCCATCCATCAATCCGTCTGTCTGTTCATCCATCCATCCGTCATCCATCTGTCTGTCCATCCATCTATCCATCCATCCTCCTTCCATCTGTCCATCCATCCATCTATCTGTCCGTCCATCCATCCATCCATTCATCCTCCATCCATCCATCAATCCGTCTGTCTGTTCATCCATCCATCCGTCATCCATCTGTCTGTCCATCCATCTATCCATCCATCCTCCTTCCATCTGTCTATCTGTACATCCATCTATCTATCATTCATCCACCATCCGTCTCTATCCATCCATCCATCCTCCATCCATCCGTCAATCCATCTCTGTCCATCCATCTATTCTTCCATCCATATGTCTATCTGTCCATCTATCCTCCATCCGTCTGACTGTCTGTCTATCTATACATCTGTCCATCCATCTATCCATCCGCCTATCTATCTATCATCCATCAATCCGTCTGTCCGTCCATCCATCCATCTATCCATCCATCCTCCATCCATCTGTCTATCTGTACATCCATCTATCTATCATTCATCCACCATCTGTCTCTGTCCATCCATCTATCCATCCGCCTATCTAGCTAACCATCCATCAATCTGTCTATCTGTCCATCTATCCGTCTATCTTTACATCTGTCCATCCATCCATCCAGTCTTCTTACAGCCATGTAATATCTACAACATTACTATAAAGATCCAGATTTTAAGTATTGGGTAAATGTTTATCAGTCTCGAGGCACTCCAGAAGGAATATGGGTCCAACAGTACTTCAAAACAACTGTTTGCACGAGTGCCCACTGAATGATCCTGATCTGTTTTATCTCAATCACGTCTAACACGAAGCTCTTTTATCTCTCTTTAGCTTTGATTAAAGAAAAAAATGGTTAGCAGTTGTTGTAACAAGGGCTTTAAATTCAAGGGCCTCTCAAGGCGTTGTGGCCGGCTGCCACAGAAACCAGTTTCACTGTTTGGGTTTAGCATTCCTTCTATTTCCATGGTGACAGCATCCAACCGAACATCTGAGCCATTTATTGCTCTACTCGTTATGGTGTGTTTTAATGAGGAGGATTAAACAGCACAATGACACAGCTTTGGGTTTAGCTCTCATGTCAGCATGGACATGATATAACTAGTAATTAGAGGGTAAGCACTTGATTTTCTTGTGTAACTGCAATTATAAGCAGCTGTTATCAAGTTATGCATGCCTCAAACACTTATCATCCATATTAATCTTACTCAAAAACGTTTACATTTTATTTTACAGACGTTTTTGTTTCTGTCCTCATCAGCAGCAGTCACATACAGTCACAGCTTCCATGACTGGACAACATGAGGAGACCCTTTTAGTCTGGTAGATAAAGAAATGGCTTCAGCCGAAGAAGAGGAATAAAATCACACGGTATGATTTCAGGCATAAATTCTAAATCTGTGCTGTTAGTCACTTGTGCACCCAGACAAGCTCTAAAAGTTTCACTGTGACCTGCAAAACGAAACTTTCTTTAGAATCTGTGTTAAAGCGTTGCTATTTTTCTTCCTGACTGAATTCCTCTATCATGTCTGCCTGGAGACTTACTGCCTGCAGCTTTTACATATACAAAAAAGCATCAAACATAAATAGCTACAGGCAAGGCATCTCAAAATTGTTGTACTGCAGGCAGAACAAATGAGATCCATCCATGGAGCATAAGGGGACATCATATGTACCGTTTTTCATAGTTTTTAAGAATGTGCCATGACTCTAATCAGTACATTCACACTGATATTAGATAGCATGAAAGTACTTTTTTTATTAGTGCAACTGTTTTTGTGGTTTTCAATCTTCTGTCGTTGTTTGGTTCCAGCCTTATTAGTTTGTGTTAAATTACACCGTTAGCACCTGCGTATACATCATCCAGTAACTTGTCAGTAGTCACTATATGTGTGACTGTTGCCTTTGTTCATCACAGTGCTCTTCTTTGTGTTCCAGTGCCTGCTTTACATTTATTGGACTGTCCTGGTCCTGCCTTGGGGTTTGAGACTTTCTGCCTTTTCCTGTAAGTTTCAGTCAGTTTCTTCATTAGAGCTTGCTTGAGTATCTTTCTTTTTTTCTTCTTATTTTAGAAACCACCTGCCCCCCTTGTGCCTGCACTTCTGACCTCTTGAGTAAAGGAAGCCAGGGAGGTGTTGTCCTTTAAGCCCTGACCTAGGAACTCTCGACCTGACCAGATTAAGGACTTGCTTTACACTCCTCATTACCTCCTTTGTTTTGGGAGAAAGTCTACAGAATTGTTTATTGTGTGTGTGTGTGCAGAAAGGGCCCACGGCGTCTGCACGACAGCTGTCGTGAGCTTGACGATTTGAACAGCCCATACTGTCTTAGCAGGAAGTCATTTGAAATTCAGTAGATCAATTTGTGGGGAAGCTGAAATTCGGTCACTGTTGCTGAATCAACTCAAATTTTACTCATCCTAAAACTGAGTTTGCTGCAGTACCAGGTGGCTTTTGGACCCTGTTCTTGTCTTGTTCTATCTCTCTCTCTACGTTGTTCCACATTACTGGTTAACTTCTCTCTTTTAATCATTTCGGCTGTGTTTGCTGCCAGGGTTCTTCCCTATGTTTCCTGTGTTTGCCTTCTTTATCTCTTACTAAACTCCTGTTGTTATCAAAGTTATCAAAGCCTAACAATCTTTCTTTTTTTTGCAACAAACTTGTCTGCTTCTTTTGTGTTTATATTACTATTGCACAGGCTGGAGTCTATAAATACAGTCCTGCTGATATGAGCAGAGATTTTACAATAATATTCACACACCCTTAAAGAGCACAATCAGGCTCAGAGACTATTGAGGCTCAGAAGAGCGCAATTAGGCTCCACTTGGCGCAATCTTTTTAAAATCAGCTATCATTTATCTGTCATTGGCGGAGGTCAATCAGTTTCACAGCCAGCCAGCAGGACTCTGCAGGAGCAGCTTATACATGTCTAGACTTGGACCGGGGGGGTATGATGGAGATCGAGCATATTCCCTGACCACATTACATACCATATTACAACAAATATTGATATGTTATAGACTCTGAAACAATCATTCTGACAGTTATTTCAGTTATATTAAAAATGTTATATTGGTAGTATAATTGGAATGCATTGAAATGGCAACAGGTGGTTCCCATTTCACTCTTTATTCAGCTCACTGTATTCAGTCTATATCCTGAGGCCGAGTTCAGCGTATTCAGAGCCATTTGTGTCTGTTTGAGATACAGCTCCAGCCAACTGCACATCCCCTCCCACAGCATGTAAGGCTTTTTTCATATGCAAATACCTCCCAAGGGTCTTTGTGTGGACCTATCTGCAGGCCCTTAAATGGCACATGCGTGGCACCTGACATCTCCTGATGCACGTTGCTGGTGTATGCATCTGTTTGTTTCGGCGGTGATAAGAATGCTGCTATTTGGTGTTTTCGACAGGAGCAGAGACAAATAGCATCCTCTTTTGTCCCCCTCCCCAAACCCACCCCCAGTCTCCCCACCCCGTTCATGGGTCACTATGCTTGTTAGATCTCTTTTAGTCATCTTTAGCTTTTCAATCCTTAGAAAATGTGCAGAGATTAGTGTAGTCAGTGATGTCACCGCTCAGTCTTGTAATTAAAATTCTTAGCATGGTCCGGTTGAAATGCAAGCCCACCAATAAACTCAGATTCAACACAGCTTGTAAAAGTACGATTATAATCATGCAGGTTTTCTTGCTGGTTTCTGAGAATGCATTCTAAAAGAATAAATACTAGGATGTAATATTTTATCACCAGTGTCTGGTTTCATACTGGACAAGTGCAGAAATCTGGTGTGGGGCTTGAATATATCATGACAATAAACTAAACCTCGAGGTAACTGAAACTCAACTCTGACACTAATTGTCTGAAAAGGAGCAGTCACTTACCCTCTGTCGCAACCAGTGAGGAGATGAGCAGTGTGCATGAAAGGAACGCAACATGACGAAAGCGAATTAAATCCATAATCATGACAGGAAACCATCCTGTGCTCAAGTCTAGCCATACGCTGCGCTCTTACTGCAGATTGCTCCGTTTCTGCCTCGCAGTAGCGCCGTTGTCAACTCCAGATCCACTTGATGCACACTTCTCTCGCTGGAGCACCACCAAGAGCTCCCATAGCCCAGGAATAACAAAGACGGCGTGCTGTTCACCGGGGCACAGGCTGGGCTGCACACACAGAGCAGTGACAGATCACCACACGGGAGGGCAGTCTCATTAGAGAAAAAGAACTTTTCATAAATAACACAATGAATAATAAATATCACAATAGAAATATTCTATTCAATTAAGACCAGTTCCTGAGCCATTAATGAATCAAATGACGAGCCAACGACTTCACATTTTACTTATTTATTTAAAGTTTAATATAGAGCGTTAAGCTATATACGCGGTGCGATTATTTCATGATAAATGACCAATTAAATCAAACTGTTCTTAAAACACAGAAAATCAAAAATAAACTCGGAAATATTTTTTAATCTTTATATTTTTGATGCTGAGGCCTCAATAAACGTAGAAACACCCCCAAATAAATAAAAGTATTTCTGTTTATTTCACTTCTGATGTTCAAACTACAAACGCACATCCAGCGCAATGAACGCGTTCCCAAGGCAACGCAAACAGGAAGTTGAGGAAGCTCTGAGGGGAGCGAAGGAGACAGCTGTGTCAAACAGACACAAGTGGCCGCTCGCTTTTCCGTGTCTCGTCTGCGAGATGTTAGAGTAACGTCCCCGCCGTGACTCCACGATGTCCGCATCAACGAGGGCCAGTTCAGCGCCGAGTTTGTCGAGGCCGGAGCGGACACCGGACACCGCAGGTGACGCTAACGGGCACACTGCCGGTGAACGGGATTAGCTTATCGTGACAGTAGCTACTGCCCACGTAACACCGTCATGAATAAGAAACAACACGATGTCTGTTCGAGTGGGTCCAAGAAAGCGAAACCCTCCGAGCCCACGCGTCACAGTTTAGAGCCTTAAAGAAAGCATCGCGTGAACTTAGTGTTTCTACATTCAGATCTTTGCATTTAACATTAGTAGGATCAGTCACACACAGTGTTGGTCAAGTTACTTCAAAATAGTAATTAGTTACTGATTACTTCTCCAAGAAAGTAATCCAGTTACTTTACTGATTACTTATTTTCAAGAGTAATTAGTTACTTTATCTTTTAGCTACTATTTAAAAACATGAGACACAACCCGAATACGTCATGAAGCGCAGACCTTTCAGCTCCATCTTCTAAAACGGAATCAAATGAAAAAGCTTCTTTTTAAAAGCAAAATGAAATAATACGCGACAGTCTTTGACTTGAAGAAATTTCATTAACATTTAAATCTGTTGCCTCCATATTCCAGCACATAAAATAAACTAATGTTTTGTGTTTACACTCTTTCAAATAGATGCAAGTAAAACAGCCAAAATAAATCAAATCACAGATTCAGCAGCACTGAGTCCTGTCGGGTGGAGGTTTGTCCACAGCGACATGTCAGTGGGGGATCCGGGGTTTCTGGTGAATGTCACGTTCCGTGGCAGCGTGCTCGCTGCTCGCTCAGATTTGAAGTTTAATTATTGGCTGTAGAAAGAAGTTTTCTTCCCACGCAGAGTGCACAGCGGACACTAATGTTTTAGTCACTTTTTACAGAATCAAACTTAAAGTAATGTGATTACTTTCATGCTTTAAACGCTGCATGCTCGTACTCTCTCTGCTCTCCATATTATCCATTGTTGATCTGCACACGTCTGTCGCTGCCACGAACGTCGCACGCTCGTAAGCACAAACAACATCATGGTTTAGTAACGCAGCGTGCTTACAGGAAAGTAACAGTAATCTAATTACTTTTTGCAACAGTAATCCCTTACTTTACTAGTTGCTTGAAAAAGATATCGGATTACGTGTTACTGTCCATCTCTGGTCGCACACAATCCCTTTGTCTTGGAGCTGTCTGCAGGCCACCACCACCTTCTGTAATAATAAATAAAAGTCAGTACTTTTATTCATGCTTTATTTTTTTTAAACTTTAGTGTGACTAACATGTTACACCAACACTAACGATGGTGCTAAGGTTTGTGATACTTTATATTTTACTTTATTACTGGTGTCATTATTGTGCAGTGAAGAGACTCAGGACCCAAAAACGCAGGAATACAAACTAACACAAGCTAAACAGGGAGGAAACAAGTATAAAGAAACTAAAGACCTGACCCACGGAACATGGGAAATGTCACGGATGATACGCCGACGATGCGGAAACAAACAGAGGAAGACGAAGGGCTTAAAAACACAGAGAGATAATGAGGGAATGAGACACAGGAGGAGACAGCACAGCAGCTAACACAGCACAGAGACTGTCAAAGTAAAACAGGAAGCAGGACACACTCACAAAGACACGACTGGGGAGACACGGGGAACATGGAGCACAAGAAGAGCACAGAAACAGAAACCAAGACACTGAAAATGATAAATAATAATGAAATCAAAGACTATTAATAATTCAACACTGGGTCACAGACTCAGGACCAGTTATGTTCCCTAAAGGCTCTTCTCTCCCGGTATAACTATAACAGTGCAGATGTGCACATTTAATGAGCCCTTCCCTCGTCAATGCAGTTTCATAAAATTCAACTTGTTAGTTTTTGGCAAATTCTCTCTGACGACATTAAATAAATGGCTTTGATCACACACTGTGCAGGGTTAAAGTACAGGTAGTTGATACGTACTGTGCAAAAGGCTTCAGTCACTCCTTGCTTCTTTATACTTTGCTACCAAAGAGCCAGAGTTTCTTGTAATTATTTAAGGTGGAATTGAGCGATAGTTCTTCAAGCTTTTTGAAGGTCTTTATTGAACACGAGGAATATGGATGGAAGGGTGGATGTCAACAAATGGCTGAGGCCAAAATAGTGGAGTGAAAATCAGTGGAGAAGATCTAAAGGAGTGTTTTTGGTCCTTTTATTCTTTATTTCATCATGTTCTCTGTGTGTCTTTTGTTTCCTAGTTTAATCTGCTTATACTTCTAACTTTATTTAGTGCTTCTAGTTTTGCTTGTCTGAGTATTTGGTCCTGTTCATGTTTGGTCTCGTCTTACCCCTGCGTGTTTCCTCCCCAGCATTTCCTGCATCGTCTTCATGTTTGTCTAGTTGCCTGTTTTCTGCAGCCATGTCTCTGTGTGTATGTTTGTGTGTTCCCATTACTTCCTGTTTTACTTTGGTAGTCTCCTGTCATGTTCTGTTTTGCTTCTCTTACTTTGAAGGCACCCTGTCTCGTGTGTTATGTTCAGCTTTGCGTCCTCTCTCGTGTTAGTCTCAGCTGTGTTCCTCACGTTTCCTGTTCCCTTGTCACTCCTCGTGTATTTAAGCCCTTTGTTTTCTTCTGCCCAGCGCTGCGTTTTTCTGCTTTTCCTAGCGTACAGCAATAAAGCTGTTTTTGAGTCTGCATTTTGGCTCCTTCGTTCCTCCTGCCTGCAGCACACAGCACATGACAGTTTTGTGAATTCAGATTTGAAACTTTTTATTCAAACCTTCATCAGTATGTACAGAGGAGGTCAGGGGAGAAGCACAGCAGTGTGTACATCCATCTGTAAAACATGGTGGAGCTCGTGGTGACGGTGTACTGGCTGAAACGTCGGTCTTGTCGACACTGATGGAGTTCTCTATGCAACAAAGTGCTGTCAGAGTTTGATCCACCGTGTAACACAGTGTGGATCTGATTGGCAACAGCTTCATTTTTCAGCGTGACAGTGATTCCATGTATTTTTGCACATTTCAGTAAATAACTAAACTTATTCTTCCAGCAAAATATCAGGAAATTAGGGGTCACTAAAGACTTCTGCACAGTACTTGTTGTTTTAAACTTTTTTCCCCAACTTGTGACAAAGCCAAAGAAAGCTGATGTCTCCTTGTTCTTTGTGCGTGATGCAAGAAAATCCAGAACCTTTATTATGCACGTAGACATTTAACAGTGAAACCTAATGTCCCCTAAAATCAGGTCTGAGTTATTAAGCCGTTCTGATGGGTTTTGATCCTTCTCAGTGGCAGAGCTGAATTTTCAGGTCCCGGTGGAGAGCACCAAGACGCAGCCCGCTGTCAGAGGGCAGATCGTGCCACACGAACTTCTGCTCAGTCTAACCTCCACTGTGTGCAAGAGGAGAACACCGGGGCGATCCGCACACGACCGACACTGCGAGGTAGCATCAAACCCTCTTTTACGTCTACATGACCACACAACAGCTGATATAAAACAACCTGGACTGACTTTGTATCTAGAGCTATGGAATCAGACGCCCTGATGCAGTCTGGCATCATCCACTCGGACGCAAGAAATACAAACACTTTCTGGAGCAGCCAACATCCCTGACAGGAGCTGGCAGGTCAGTCGGGTTTCTACAAACGTGGAGCTGATGATGTTTCATTATGTCAGTATTTAGTGCTCAGTTTCTCATCCACATATATTTACTCCTTTCTTCATGGATGGTGTCCTTATAGGGATATTTCTTTCCTGTGTGACGCCATGGTAACCAGAAAGAAGACAACACTCCTCCCACCAGTTAGTGAAAAGCAGGTCGTTGGTGGCGCGCAGGTGAGCCGCCTGTTTCTCTGTGCGTGCATATACCTGTTTGCTGCGTGTGCACACGCGCACAGCGTGAGGTGATGATCGCGGCCGCTTTGTCTTTCAGAACTTGTGCGTCTCCGACAGTTTTATCCCGGAAGAATTTCACATAGTGAAAAATAAAGGAATACGGAGCCTCGAGTTCTACGAGGAGTGAGCTTCACTGTGTTCAGTCTGTCTGTCGATTATCGCCGTGTATCTGATGCTGTGATCGTGTTTAAAGCACAACTTTAACCCGTCTCTTCCACAGTGCATTCACAGTGCAGCTGAGGGATGAAGAGCAGAGGCTGCGGGTCCTCCCTTCACTGTGAGTTCACAGATATGAATTCCTCTCATTCATAATTAACCTTAAGTGATGTAGTAGAAGAAGTTGTCCTGCTGTGTGCCATTAAGTAGGCGGTGCTTGGCAAGACCAGGGTTAAGGGAGCGTTTAAATGTGTAATATTACACATTTCTGTATATCTTTGTGTCCAGGAGGCCCAGTGGCAGGCTGGAAGCGGTCCAGCTGATGGGGATGATGGATGACATGCTGGAGAAGGCTGGAGTGGATGAGCAGAGCGAGGAGCTGGCTGAGCTTTCGCAAGTAGGCAGGCAGAGAAACATATGTAGTCATGCAGCCTTTACGTGGAAAAATGGACCAAACCTCGGAAAATATCAGGCGATCCTGGAAAATATTGATATTTCAGTTGCTTCAGCCTGCAGCTGCAAATCTGCACATTTACAGCCCACCTTCACCTCGGGTGTCGTGTCTGATGTCGGCTCTGTTCTAAATCTTTCTGTGTCCTCCTGCTGCCGACTGATCTTTTGTTAACATTGCCATCATAAGTGTAATAGATTTAGAGATTTGAGTATAAAACACAGAAAAGTCAGAATTTGTGGTGCTGCTTGGAATATCCGATCGTGTAGAGTGTGAGAAGCCGCACAATGACTTGTCTTCCAGCTGGAGGGTCTGCTTGAGCTCGTGAAGGTTGAGCAAAATATCTACAACATTGTCTTCCATGAACTGATCAGGCAGGTGAGCGTGGGCTGTGCTGAGAGAGGACAGCTGCTTGCCAAACTCAGGTTAGCGGCACACATCAGAGGAAAGGCCATAAGCTTAAAAGCAGTGCACCAAAATATGGATGAGACATGAGTCTGCAGTGGCATTTTGTTAATAATTCAAGTTAAATGTAAAACTGAAATCTTGGACTTTGGTCCAGTAATGACCTCCATGACCTGTGTTTGTTCAGACAGCGCTACCAGTCGCTGCTGGATCGAATCCCGCGGCGCCTGAAGGCTTTGCACACCGAGGTGGTGGCCCAGCGGGCTCTGGATCGTCGGCTCACAGAGGAGATCCACCACATCAAGTTATCCATTCAGCAGCTTAGCGTGTACGTACGATCAGACTGGGGGGTGATCATGAGTAATATTACCACGTGCTGCTCCAGAACAAACAAAATAATATATGTCGGACGTTTGATGTTAATGTGCTGATTACAGATGTGCGGATATGAAAATGTGCGTGTATTCATTCCTACGTGTGTGTCTGCGTTGTCTTCATAGGGAACTTTCTAAAGTCCGAGACCACGATGCTTTTGTTTCCCACCAGGCGGAGCACGCTCACTGGCAGCTAGCCGAGGCACTCAAACAGACTCGCACCGACTCAAAGTTAGTCCAGAGATCATCGACTGGATGCATTTAAATCCTGAGTTATGAACCTTGTTTTACTGATGATGGATGGTCAACGATTTTTGTGTTGTGAATTATGCTCTTTACAGTGTGGTCCAGGCTTACCATGAGCTGTATGAGCTTCAGAGAGCTCGCCTGGAAGCTCAGCTGATCCACATGACCGAAGACAGAGACTGCTGGAGCCAGTTTACCCTCTGCCTCGCCCTGAAGGTGCGTGAGGTGTCTTTGATTTGACCTGGTCTTACTTTCATTTTAGAGTGAGAAAGATGACTGTTATAGCAACTCTATGGTCAGCTCTTTGTGGAGCTCCAAGGCTAACAAAAGAGGAAGTCAATTAAAGGACACAACATGCTCAATGTAGCTTTCCCCTTAGCATTTCATCCATAGTAATACTTATGCCAGTATATCAACCAATATGTCCCAACCACACAAGCCATATATATATATAGATAGATATATATGGATTTACAAAACCTGATTGATTTTTTTAAAAGTAATGAATAGATGCTTCAGCCATCCACCCTTTTGAGCTTCCTCCAAAGGGTGGATGGCCTCGCCCTTAGAGATAGGGTGAGAAGTTCAGCATCTAGGAGGGGCTCAGAGTAGAGCCGCTGCTCCTCAACATCGAAAGGAACCAGTTGAGGTGGTTCGGGCATCTGACAAGGATGCCTGCTGGGCGCCTCCTGGGTGAGGTGTTCCTAGGATGTCCCACTGGGAGGAGGCCCCGGGGCAGACCCAGGCCAGATATAATCTCTCGGCTGGCCTGAGAACGCCTGTGTGTTCCCCCGACAAGCTGGAGGAGGTGGCTGGGGAGAGGGAGGTCTGGGCTTCTCGGTTTAGGCTGCTGCCCACGCGACCCGGCCCCGGATAAGCAGAAGTAGATGGATGGATGGGAGAAACTGCTGTACACAGTGTTATTGGTGGTGGTGTTGCACAGTTTATCCATCAGAGGGCATTTTGCAGCTTCCCTGTTCGCAGCACTGGTTTGGAAACAACAACCAGCTGATCACAGAAGTCGAGTAGAACGTAAACGTATATTCCAAGACTTAAGATGATTTTGTAACTTTGCTGTCATATTATCTTAGCAAGGACTCATAAATAACTACACATAACAAATGCAATGAAAATCTGTTTGTGTTTCATGTGTCTGAAAGTAAAATCTCCAAATATGGTCTAAAAGTCGTTTATCACTCAGACTCTAATATTTAAAGTGCTTAAATTAAATTTGTGCTCAAAGATACAAAGTCAGAAACAGCAGTAATATGAAGCTTTTTATTTTTGTCAGGTGATCAGTGTGAAGAAGCTGCATCTGGTCAGTCAGCTGCATATCAATGAGCAAAGCTGGTTCAAGACGGCAGAGCACTGCATCCTGTTTCTCACATCTAAGGTAAAAATCTTTATTTTTATAAATAGCCCTGCTGGTTCAGTTAGACTCCGGCTGTAACAGCGACCCTCCTGCTGCAGGACACAGAGTGCATTAACATTATCATGGAGAGCACAGACAACTGGAGGAAGCAGCTGGCTGCTTTCATGTCCCAGCTGAAGCAGACTGAACATGCCCAATGTGCACAGATCAGTGCCATCCAGCAAGGCATCAACAAGTGGCTTTCCTTCTGCTCCTCAAATAATAAGTAAGGACAGTTAAAATCCCCCCTGGAACTTTCACTGACACCTTACAGTCACTGTGTGATTCTCCAATGCTGCGTTTTCTCCTTTCTCAAGGCTTCCTGAACCCAAATATGATAAAACATCAGTGGTAGAGATTCATGGCGATTTGCAGCAGTGGTCAAATGTAAGGCTTGTGTGTCTCACCTTTGTCATAGTTTTAGAAAATCTTCCTTTTTTAATTGGAGATGAACAAACCAGAGTCGTCTGCGCAGGTCTTTGTGAGCAGTGAGCGGTAACGTAGAGGCGATGACGCGACATGATTAAACACCGGGAAACATTTGCTTTGTCTAGATGTTAGCACTGCTGTGTGAACACTACCAAGGCGAGAAACAGCTGAACTGCCAGCAGACACTTAGTGAACTCGGTAATATCCAGGAAACATGGCTGAATATGAGCCTGCAGCTCTTTAGAAGACACCCTTCAGCTGACGGGGGACCTCCTGAAGGCCAGCACGCCCAGAGAGAACTGGACAAAGAGCTGTGTGAGCTCCTCGGAGAGCTGGACGTTCACGTGGATGGAGAAAATGGTGAGAAAATGACACGGTTTAATAATTCTTGAATTATGGAGAGACTACGTCGCTGAACAATGCTGTTGCAGGGCTCCATGGAAATGTGATGTCACTGCACCGTCTGATGGAGTCCCGGGGATCCAAACTTGCCGCGGTGATTGAAGATCCCGAAAAGATGGCCGTCTCTGATTGGTTAGAGCTGGAGAGAGCGCTGCACAACTGGAAGAGTTTGGCTGACGAAGCTTTTCGGCACTTCTCCAACAAAATGGACAACAATAAACCGGATACTTCGTGAGTGCGGGTCCATAACATAAATAACTTTGAGAAAGACAGTTTTTGAACTTTTGCCTTGAAAATTGGATTTTAACTCAAGCAATCAAGATGTGATTTTGCATCAGCGCTCTAAGAATCACAAACAGTTTTACACACAGTCCCCATTTTCTCAAAGTGAATTAGACAAATTAACAGAATTTTTAAAATGAGCATTTTTTTACTCTTAGATGAAAAAAATTTGCAGACGTTTTGCAGTTTGGCAGATAGAGGGAAACAAACTGAACTCGTAGAAAAATTCAACCTGATCTGTTTTCATGCTGAAATTCAAACACTTGTAGTCGTTTACGGCGGTTCTGAAATGCTTCTTTGTGCGTGTTTGTTAAAACAGCGCAGAGGCAGAAAAGCTGTTTGACAAAATCCAGGCGTTTGTAACCAACCTGTCTGACTTCACTGAGGGTGAGAACTTTAGGCTCCATGAAGAAGTGAGTACCGGGCATGCTCAGTAACACCATATTTACATATTCTGCTGTCTTTTAAGTGTATTTGTGTTAAATTGGAACTAACACCCCATGAATACGGTGCTCAGGCACAGCGGCTGTTTGTAGGAGACGATCTGAGTTTTGGCTTCTTTGAGTCTGGATGTTTTCTTTGCTACCAGATCAGATCTGTTCACGTGGCTCAGACTCGGTGGATGTTAGAGCTCTTACTCCTTGTGGTTCCCAACCACAGCGAGGAGGAAAACCAAGAAGAAGAACCCCACCGGTACATTCCAGAAATTTCACAGGAAACTCTGGATGGGGATGCCCAGATGCTGGCTGAGAAGCTGGATCGCTTGTCCAGCTACATCACCAGGTACCAGAAGCTGTTGTAAATATTTTATTAGTTATTTATTTTACAGTAACTGTGTGATCTTTAACAGTAAAATAACAACACACGAACCGACTCGAGCAGGTTACGTACTTTTAAACGTTAGAGTAACTTTACATTTAAACAGCGAGCGAGGAAGGAAACAGGTTGTCAAACTCATCTGAAAATGTTGTTTAGTTCGTGCAGCCTGGTCCTGGAGGAGCAGGTTCAGCTGAACACGCTGTCAGCTCAGGCTCAGAATGAGATGAACGAGTTCAAAAAGCTGCAGGTAAACACACCTCTGGCACACATACACTATCACTTGTAACATTGGGGCGGGGTCAGTAATAGTTTTGCAATGTCAACTGTGATTGGTGTCCTCAGAGGGAGTGTGGTGATTGGGTGGAGACCTGCAGGATACTGCTCACAGGTGTTAAAGGTGCTCCCGTGGAGCTGCCCGTCACGCCGCCTGCACCTGTTTCCAGCAGTGGCGTCTTGGACTGTCCAGCAGACGGTGCGGAGGCTGTGGTGAGGATTCAACTCGAATAGAGCTCGCACACGTTTGCTAGATTTTTGGGATCTGTGAAGTAGTTTGACTGGAGCATCAAGGAAGGTGGTAAGTGAGCATTTTGGAGGAGATGAGCAATTTATTTACTGTGACCTCCATCATATGTGAAACTTAACAAAACTCACCTTAGATTAACTTATTTAACAAAACTCAAAACCCACATGGAGTCAGTGACACAGCTCACCTCTCCTCCCTCACCTGCATCAAGCAGAGACTGACCGAGCTGCCAATTTACCTTCAATTAGTTTAGCCAGTACCACCAGCTGGAGCTCAACACAAATGACTGAGAATTACATGAAGCTCCCCACATTAACACATTTACACAACTAAACGGCTCCATGTAAGAAACAATATGCAACAAATCCCTTTGCATCCTGACACAAACAAAAGGAAGCATTCCTACGGAAACACCCTCCTCCTGGTTTAACCTGCTGATGTCAGACATGACATCATCAGTACTTTAAAAATCAGGAAATGCTGAGCGGGTCTTTCCCACAGCTGACCTGCATGAAGACTGAAAACAAAGAAACAATGTAAGTATGCACACATGAGTTAATCCTGCAACATAATAAAATATAAAGAAACATGTGAGTGTTTGCTTTAATTTGCCAGCAACATAACACTGACACAAACAAAGCCGGGATAGTAAGTGTAGCAATGTTACTTTAGCAAATAAATATACAGAGAGAATAATGTTCTTCAACTGGTGTCACAGGTGGGTGAAGAACAAAAAGGTATTTTTAGCAACAGAAGAATAGTTGTCCCAGATTTTATTATAGTCAAGATCTAATGTTCACATCTGTGTGTGTGTGTGTGTGCGTGTGTGTGTGTCCTTATGGGGACAAAATCGCGGTCCCCACGAGTTTGAAAGCATTTTTCAGACTGAAAATGTGGTTTTAGTGTCAGGGTTCGGGGTTCAGCATTCATTCTTATTTGCTGACAAAAAGACATTTCAGACAAAGAAAATTTCTTGGCTGCTGAAAGACACGAAACACAAGAGTTTTGTCAACTGGAGCGTTAACAGCAAGATTATGGAGCTTTGTGTGACACAAAATGAGTGAATTAAATTGACACTTGTGGAATTTAAGGAGTTTTAGAACCTTTAACCTCCTAAGACCCGAACTCTTCCACGACATGGATTTTTAATTTCTCTTTGATATTTGGGCTGATTGGGACCTGATGAATGTAAAAACCAAGAATTACCAGATTTTTTTTTTTTACCTTATTTTTTTTTTTAAGAAAAATGAGAGCCACAAATGAGGATATTCGTTTAAAACTTTGATAGAACAGTAGCAGTATAACGTCCTCGTAAGTGGATATCAGGCCCATGTAGAGCAAAATTGAGTATTTTGGTCTAAATAACCCAAAATGTGATGCCCACATATGTGGACGCAGGTCCTAGGAGGTTATAATAGAATCGTTTTAAGCAGGATGACTAAAAATGTTGTTTTTGTCCTTTAGGGGGAGCAAACAGTTTGTGAGAGCCCTGTGCTGAATCTGATCAATTATGATGGAAACGTTGCACAAAGGAAGCTTGGAGCGTGCAGTGTCCAGCTAGATAGGGTCAGACAATTGAAGTATACATTTTTTATGTTGTTGTCAGTTTGCATTGAGCTGAACAGCCCGTGTGTCTGTAGCTGTAACCACCTCTGTGTCTGTCAGACGGGTGAGCTGGTCGTGTCTCCAGTGACAGACGATAACCAGAAAGCTTTCAAGGATCTGACCACAGTAGGATTACTGCAGCAAGAACTGCAGTGAGTTCATTTTCTAAATAATGTTTGGATGAATTGTGTTTCATGGATATTCCTGAAAATATGCCTTTAGTCTTCTTCATTGTAACCTCGCTCTGCTGTTTTCATATGAATGCACACGATACTCTGTAAAAGTCCAGGAATCCCGCACAACTATTCCTGAACACTGCTCAGAAATGAAAAGAAAGCTTCCCCGAGAGAGTTCAGGCCCTGTTGAAGTATAAAGTATCTGGTTAAACAAAATTATAATAATAATTATAAAAATCTGGCTCCTTGGAAGCAAAATTTAACGAAATGAGGGGTGCCTCAAGACCTCTGCCCAATACTGTATCTTTTTACACAATTTTTTGAAAGCACTACTTTAAACTATTGCTATAAACTATAAAACATCCATCCATCAGTCTACACATGCATCCATCCATCCATCAGTCTACACATGCATCCATCCATCCATCAGTCTACACATGCATCCATCCATCCATCCATCCATCCATCAGTCTACACATGCATGCATCCATCCATCAGTCTACACATGCATGCATCCATCCATCAGTCTACACATGCATGCATCCATCCATCCATCCATCCATCCATCAGTCTACACATGCATGCATCCATCCATCCATCAGTCTACACATGCATCCATCCATCCATCAGTCTACACATGCATCCATCCATCAGTCTACACATGCATGCATCCATCCATCCATCCATCCATCAGTCTACACATGCATGCATCCATCAGTCTACACATGCATGCATCCATCCATCAGTCTACACATGCATGCATCCATCCATCAGTCTACACATGCATGCATCCATCCATCAGTCTACACATGCATGCATCCATCCATCAGTCTACACATGCATGCATCCATCCATCCATCCATCCATCAGTCTACACATGCATGCATCCATCCATCCATCAGTCTACACATGCATGCATCCATCCATCCATCCATCAGTCTACACATGCATGCATCCATCCATCCATCAGTCTACACATGCATGCATCCATCCATCCATCCATCAGTCTACACATGCATGCATGCATCCATCCATCCATCCATCAGTCTACACATGCATGCATCCATCCATCCATCCATCCATCAGTCTACACATGCATGCATCCATCCATCCATCAGTCTACACATGCATCCATCCATCCATCCATCAGTCTACACATGCATCCATCCATCCATCCATCAGTCTACACATGCATCCATCCATCCATCCATCAGTCTACACATGCATCCATCCATCCATCCATCAGTCTACACATGCATGCATGCATCCATCCATCAGTCTACACATGCATGCATGCATCCACCCATCAGTCTACACATGCATGCATCCATCCATCCATCAGTCTACACATGCATGCATCCATCCATCCATCAGTCTACACATGCATGCATCCATCCATCAGTCTACACATGCATGCATCCATCCATCCATCAGTCTACACATGCATGCATCCATCAGTCTACACATGCATGCATGCATCCATCCATTGGCTTACTTTCCCTTACCGCCCCTCTTTAGTGATTCTGAGGTGCGAGTGCAGATTGCGGAGAAGCGAGCCCTCAAAGCCGAGGAGGCTCTGCAGGAAGCACTGAAGAAGATTAAAGACCTGGAGAGACAACTGCAGGGTCGCCCCAGTGTGGAGCCCCACAGTACTGAAGGTGCAGATTAATCAGCTGATAAAAAGAGACAGTGACACAGCATATACGCATCGAGGTGGTTCATGTCTTTACTGGCTTATGTTTCAGAAAAAAACAAAACACCGCCGCCTTCACCGCAGCCAGAAACAACACCAACTCCTCCGAAGAAAACGGCAACCGCAGTCAAACCAACGAGCAGCAGCAGAAAGACCAAGAAATGCTGATCGGACCATCGGACGTCTCTGTTTATTTATTTTAACCAGTGTTAAATACTTTTTTGGTTTACATGTGAACAGGAGGGAAGTTTAACAGACACATAAAAACATCACTGACCATCGATGGTACCCAGTTTTTGAGTATTTATTCCCAGGCTGACGATCAGGGGTGTCCAACTCCAGGCCTCGAGGGCCGGTGTCCTGCAGGTTTTAGATGTGTCCTTGATCCAACACAGCTGATTTAAATGTCTAAATGACCTCCTCAACATGTCTTGAAGTTCTCCAGAGGCCTGGTAATAAACTCATCCTGTGATTCAGGTGTGTTGGCCCAGGTTGAGATCTAAAACCTGCAGGACACCGGCCCTCGAGGCCCCGAGTTGGACACCCCTGGACTACATGAAGAAGACAAATAGCACTTGAGCATGATATCATTTAGAGGCTTGCTGTGGCTTAGTTTAATCCTATGATATGTGTTTCAAGTGTGGATGAAGGCACATTTATTTCTGCATCCTTCTGAAAATAAAGATTTGTGTGTTTCCTGTTGCATGAAGTAACACTCACGGATTTGATTGCACATTTTACAGTTTGATTATTTGCAGTTAACAAGACATTAAAGAACACATTTGAGGACTAAAAGCTATGTTCCTTTATGTTGTGTTTGCCTCTTTCTTTTCTACACATGGAAATCGCCAGTTTAAATACAGCAAGAGTTCACCTGAGTTTAACATGAATAAAGCTTCACATCATTGGCGAGTCTGTGTCTGGCTCCTCAGGTGACACCCCGCCGTCCCCCTCCACGCACGGGGGAGGAGGGGGAGGTAGGGGTGACACGTCGGAGTTGAGGCTCGGAGGGAAAGGCAGGACCAAGGCAGGTTGAAGGTGACGGAGGGAAGCCCGAAATCCATCCCAAGCAGCCATCTCACTTTCTGCTGCTTTCACCTGTAGAAGAGAACGACTCGTGGATGTTTTCATCACTAATGTTGTGGAGAGTAGAGACAAGTTTGGAGCACATGGGTTCAAAGTTGCTGTTTTACAAATAGTGTGTAAAAACCGATGTGAGCACTTACTTTGATCTGCTGCTGTCTCTTGGCCTCGGCAGCGGCAGCCAGGCTCTGCTGCAGCTCCACAGGAAAACTGAGCTCGTCTCTGACAACACAAGCGCAACCCAGCCTGGTCAGCCGTGGTCTTCCAACAAGTGATGCGTTTTCATTGTGCAAGCTAGTATTTCTTTAGATTCTGCCAAAATAAAGCTAAAGCTGCTTTGCTTTGGCTCAGCCTTGACTTCCAGTTAATGAACGTTTGCAGGGAAGGAGGTGCATTTAAAAAAAGATGAATTACAGAGGAAGGAGAAATGATGTCGGTCTTACATGTCTGCCCTCTCCACCCTGACGCCCCAGCGGCAAGCGAAGGAGTCGACCGTTGCTTGTATCTGCTCCCCGATCTTCCGCCTGTGCAGCAGGACGTGGCTGAATGTTTGCTGGGCCAGAACGTCTCTGACTGCAGCCTGGACCAGACTCTGCAGCACTGCGGTCAGACTGGATACAGCTGAGCTGCACAGTGCCACGTTCTCTATCTGGTAATAACACACCGCGCTCAGCTCCGGCCTCACCAAGTCCTTTGTCACCACCTGCGTACAAACATATGAGAACACACATGTCGCGATTCCAAACGGGAATATTTAAATATGTGATGCAGTGCGTGTCTATTTCTGTACCACGTGAGGAGGAACCTTCAACATCTTCAGTCGGATGTCAACTTTGTGACACACGTCGAGAAGTGGGAGGTGGAAAAAAAGGCCTGAAGAGGAAGAAAGACACAGGGGACAGTGGGTGTCACACTAGTGAGGCTTCTCATGAGCTGCGATTCATAATACGTTATCGACCCTCACACAGGCTGCTGTCTGGAAGCACACATTTCTAATCTTATCCTTCCTGGTAGCTCCTAATGAAAATCTTAGCATCCTCAGCTCCGCCTCTTGTCGTCTTGTCAGCGCCATCGTCTGCCTGCGGTCTTCCAACCATTAAACTCATCACCACCTATCCACCGTCCGCTCTCTCGTCTCCATTTCTCTTCTGCACTGCCCGTTGCTTTGAATGGTAAAGCCCAGGTATTTAAATTCACTCCCTTACTACCTCCAGTGCTTGCATGTTGATCTTTCCATAAATAGATAAAAATAAAGTATAAATAAAAAATAAGAATGAAATCTGGGCCGACCTGGTCCTCTGGGTTTTCCACGCAGTAGGTGACCCAGTCTGAAGATCACAGCTCTTTCGTGTTCCCTCACTACCTGTGAATCAACATGTGGTTGCTCAAGTGTCAGTTTGATATTCAACACAAAGCGGTCAGCCTATCTTCTAAAGACAAGTCAGATCTTTGTAGGATCAGAGGTTTAGTCCGTACTTTGACACAGAACCAGATGGAAAGAGGGAAAAAGAGGAGAACCAGAGCCAAGACAAAGACCATCAGCAGCCACTCACAGACTCCCAGCTTCTTATGCTTCAGACCTGAAAAGATCAACAGTCTTTCATGAAGACGTCTCATCACATTTTCAGATATGAAAAACATATATTTAAAAAATAAAAACACTTCGAATCACTGTCATCCTGCTCTGCTGCTTCCAGGAGCCCCGCATTCTCATCCTTGACTTCATTATCTCTCACACTGTCTATATCCACCACCGTTGATTTCAACTTCACTTCTGTCTCTTGCTCCATCTTCCCCACATGCGTCCCCAGCTTCTCTTTCCTCACCGATGATGCTTCAGAGAGCTGCTCCACCTTCGGCTTCCTCTGAGGATTCCTCCTTGGAGCCTCTGAGGCTCCCCTGTCCCTCTCCTTCCTGGCCGTCATTCTGGATCTTGGTGGGTGATTGGAGGACTTCTCCATGCTGGCTGCATGCTCTGCAGAAAAATTGGAGGGATTTCTTCCTTGTTTTCTCTTTTTCCAGGTTAAAGAAAAATAAATTTTGTGATTACTGGGAGATGCTTCCCCTCTCGCTGGATGACTGATCAGTAGTACTGCTGTCTACTGTGGAGATGGGACAGAGTCTGTCCCTGTAATTAAAGCTGGGAGCGTGGGAGCACAGGACAACAGTGAGGGGTGTCCTTACCACACTCTTTTTTTTTAAAATTGTATGCCAGTAAACCTTTGCTTTGCCAGTAAGACCATCCAACTCTCCCTTTTATCTCCCTTTTTTCCATAGAGGGCCCATTAAAGACAGACATAGGCTTTATTAATCCCACACTGGGAAATTTCACATGTTACAGCAGCAAGAATGAAATTAATTCGAGATAAACTACAAAAATAACAACTTGAAAAACATAAATAAGAACAAATGTTTTAGCAAAAATTATATTCAAGTTATAAAATGATAAAACTGATGCAGCATCAAGGGTTTGCCTTTTTTAAATCCACACATTTTCCTCTGGAGATAAAAAAGATAAAATAATTTGTTTATATACATGTTACATGTTTGTTTATGGACTATTAAGATTCCACTAATTAATGTGTGGCCTGCAGTGTAAAGCTGAATTTAATGCTGTTAATATTTAACCACATGCATGCAAATGGAAACTTGTTTATGTTACGTCTCTTCTGTGGTAAAGTCAACACCCCACGGAGATATGTGGAATACAGAAGTGAGGTTTTTACTGTTTGGACTAATTATCCCAATGAAGCTCACTCTGAGTGTCTTATACAGGAATGTGCAGACGCAGGTCTGAAAGAGCTTTCTTTGTTTGGAAAGTTAAAGACATGCTGTAACCTCCCTGACTTGTGCTTAATTAAACTCAAACCTTATTGCGTGGCCCTCTTGAGGCGTGGAAAAGTCACACGTATTTTTTCCACGGCTGTTTTCACGAAGAAGACATAGCTGGCTACAAGAGTGACCAGATAGCTGCAGAGTAAATGTGGGGTGAGAGGCAGTTTGAGGTGAGGGAGTCACACTCCTGACAAAGTAAACACAGTGAGGATAAAACACGGAATCTTCGTATCCTCGTGTTCTCTCATTTTAAACACACAAAAACTGTTGTCATCCACGTTCTGCTTTGTCCAGCATTGCTTTGGGTTTCAGGCTGAATGGTTGGTTTTGACCTGTTCAACCTGCTTCCCTCAGGTAAGCGCTACAGGTGCATCAGACTCAAAGCCATAACCACCCTGAACTCACACATGCACTGACAACACAGTTCCACTCACCAATCCAAGGACTTCGCTCTATACACAAACTACCACCACGTAATTTACATGAGATAACCCACACTGTAAATATATAAGACTATTTATTTGTATATTTTTACATTTTATATTTTTGAATAGGGTTCATATGCTGCAGAGCCGTGCACCTCACCGCCCTTTCTCTTCCCACACGTCTGCACTGAGTGGGATGCTCTGTATCTCACTGTACACGTGAATAGTGACAATAAAAGGCATTTTATTCTACTCTATGAGCCCATCCATTCGTCTTGTGAGTCTCACAAATGACAAAACTGGGAAAACGTCTTTTGGCTTTTTATAAATCAAACTGTGGTGGACAGTTTCGGTACGTGGGTGGGACAAAGTGCTCTGCGCCCCACCTGTACGTGCGGTGCTTCTTCTTTGTTGTTGTGGGACCAGTGTCAAGGTAAGGAGTAACAGTTTATTAGCTAGGAAGCTAACTGAAACGGCTTTCGGCTTCTTCGAGTTTAAAGTTGTTGGATTTTTTGTTGTTGTTGGTTTTGTTTTTTGCTTTGGCAACTGAATTTGTATCGTTAGCAAGTCCTGCTAGGTAGAGGCCTGCGGAGAGAGAAGGTTCGGCCTCTCGCAGCTACAGACAGGTGAGACTGTCCTATTAGCATTTTGATGCTTTTTGGTAACTAAACCTTAGGCCAAAGATGCTTTTTGAACGATTTTATAACAATACAAGACCGTTTTTTTAAGACTGTGCATTAATGTTGTCCTGCGACTTCTACGTTTCTGGTTCACAAGGCAGGAGCTAAGTCCAGCTAATTAAAGGCAGGAGCTAAGTCCAGCTAATTAAAGGCAGGAGCTAACTCCAGCTAATTAAAGGCAGGAGCTAAGTCCAGCTAATTAAAGGCAGGAGCTAAGTCCAGCTAATTAAAGGCAGGAGCTAAGTCCAGCTAATTAAAGGCAGGAGCTAAGTCCAGCTAATTAAAGGCAGGAGCTAAGTCCAGCTAATTAAAGGCAGGAGCTAAGTCCAGCTAATTAAAGGCAGGAGCTAAGTCAAGCTAATTAAAGGCAGGAGCTAAGTCAAGCTAATTAACCCTTGTAATGTCCTCGGGATTTCCATACACCTGTTGCCATACATCCTGGGGTCAATTAGAGGCGGGAGCTAACTCAAGCTAATTAGAGGCAGGAGCTAACTCAAGCTAATTAAAGGCAGGAGCTAACTCAAGCTAATTAAAGGCAGGAGCTAACTCAAGCTAATTAAAGGCAGGAGCTAACTTAAGCTAGCCTGTTTTAGGCAAGCCTGTGGCCCTAAACGCAAAAAACATAAAGCCATGCTTTTGCCTTCACACTTAAATTGTGGAATCATATTTAGTAAAGTGGTTTTGTGTGTAGAGAAAGGTAGGGTATCAGTGGTTCTCCTCTATGCCAGGTTCTTGACTTCCAGCTGCTGTGTTTTCCAGATGTATTCAGGTAAGATGAACCATGAGAACATTTTGGCTCAACTGAAGAAGGAAGTTCGCTCCTTGCTCATTTCATCCAAGAATGGTTTAGCTCCGGAAGAGCTCCTACGAGACTACGCCACCATGTTGGGCCATTCGATGCCCCTGAAAGTCCTGGGCTTCAGGAACATTTTAGATATGAGTCAGGAGATGCCTGATGTGGTGTCCATTAACTTCAGGCCAGATGGGAGCATATTCTTAAAAGGTAGCGTCTCATTAAGGCATCAGCGCTCTTGTCTTTGAACTCTTGAACAGATTTAAGTATTTGACACTCTCGCTCTGGTTTTCCCCGTGCAGCTGTTGGTCACGAGACCACTCGAAGCATCGAGGAGCTGGTGACCAAGCAGCGCTCTAAGCCAAACAAAAAGGTCAGCAGGGGAGGTGCCCGCTACTTACCAACTCATTCTGTGTCCCACTATGTGGTCCTCCCAAGAAGAGGTCCCGCTCCTCCAGCCATCCCTGCACAGCTGAGGACGGAGCTGCGAATACTGCTCTCACGAGTATGAATGAAATGTGTTTAATGTTTTGTGTCCATTATAACCTGGGCTTTTAAAGCCTGCTGTAGATTTTGCAGCTGGTTTATTGGCTTGGTATAAGCGCAGCATCATTCAAATGAAGCATGAGCAAAATGAGAGCACAGATTATTGATTATTGGCTTTTTTTGCACTTTATAAGATCTAGCTTGTTAACGTGAATTTTGAAGAGAAGATACCTGACAGGCTTTTCTTTCTTCTGTCACCGTACTCTCAGTGGAGTAATAATGCGGCCACTCTCTCAGGGTCCCATTAGGTTATCCGACTTGGAGGCTTATTTCTGGCGCTGCTTTGGACGACCGCTTTGCATTCGCAGCTATGGGTTCTACTCCACCGGAGAGATGTTGGGGGCAGCGGCAGATCTGGTTGTCATTAGCCAGAGCAGGTTTGGCTCACTTGTGTTCCTGAGGGAGCATATGATCCCTAGGCCACTGCTCAAATTACCCGCCTCAACAAAGAGGGCTGGACTGATAAAACCAGCATTGCTGAGGACATGCAGGCCAGATTCTGAAAGGCCAGATGTCAAACTTCAGACGCCAAAAACACCTCCAGGTTCGTCCTTTGGACTTTTTCTTGTAGTTTTGTTTCGCTCTGTTTGTTTTTTGCACTTCTAACTGTTAGATTTGGTGCCATGTAAATGAAATGAAACTGAGAAACTTGGCTTTGTATTATTGCACTAGTCTGCATTTTGAAACACCTTTGTGTCCTCTTCAGCTGAAGCTCCAGAGAAACCAACATCTCTGAACCAGACATCTACCCAGAATTCCTTGGATTCTGCCCGTATTGAGCCGGGAACCGTCGATAGCAAGCCGGGGGCGGACGAGAAGAACCAGGAAACCAAAGCTCAGCTTTCCCCAGAGATTCAGCTCTTTGATAACCATGTCCTCCAGGTTGGGTTTCATTTGCAGCTGAAATCCATCTCAGATATGAAATGTCTAATGTTCCATTGCTTCTCACTGGATAAACTGTGGCACCTAAAAGACTCTGGTTTTGGTCAAACATTTGGGGTGTAATTGTTCAGGCACACTACAGCAGAAAAATCAGAAATAGTGCTGTTACTAAATCCTGTCAAGTAATGGTGAGAAATCCTATTTGGTATACCTCGTATCTGTTAAGTGCAGTTTCTTTCTTCTTCTTAAATGTGATGTTAGCTGGAGGAGGGGCTTCGTCAGCAGATCCTGGAGAACGGAGTTGCTGGCACCATCAATCAGGAGCTGAAGGACAAACTACGAGCGGTGAGGCCTCACACCGCTTTATCAGCATATGTCTTTCAGCCCAGTTTTAATTACGCAAGCATAACAAGTGTAAAGTCTGCAAGTGCTGTTATAGTTCGTGTATATGGGGGGAAAGGACGCGTGAGTATACGACTCGCTCTCAGCCCGTCATCGCTCTGAAACCGCCGTATTAATCACAGATGACCGTAAGAGGTCAACAGACGTTAAAGAAAGTATGTCGTGAAAATGATTAACATGTCGACAACTCTGCAGGTCATAGGTCAGACGGACGGCGGATTATCAGTTCACAAACTGCCAGCTGAGTACAAGGTAAAAACAAGTTTGCATGTTTGTGTTGTTAACAGAGACTTTTCTAAACATCAAACTGATCCAGGATTTAGAAGCAGAGCGGTCCTAATCACTAATAGAAACAACCTGTCACACACACACACTGTTAGCCCCCCCCACCCTGGAGGTCGCCTACGATCACAGCAGACATTAATAAAAGATGCACACTCATCTTCTCGGGAATCTTAAATATCCTCCTTTCTTTCCTCCCAGAGGTTTTTTGGCGAGGACTTGCCTCTGCAGCAGAGCGGCTTTGTTAGCGTCACTGAACTCGTCGGTGCCATGAGTGACACTTTCCACCTGAGACCAGCAGAGGGAGGCAGTGGACAAGACTGGATAATCAGGACCATACATGATACTGAGAATACGCGCCCAGGTGTGTATTTATCATTGCATCATTTGCTTCGCTTACATGAGTAATGACTATTTAGTGTTACTGTAAATATAAATGAGTGTTTAACCCACATCTTTCTTCCTTATGTTTGTTCACAGTAAAGTCACTAATTACAGTCACGTGTGGATTTCACGTGTTGGAGCATATTTGTGCAGTTATGACTTTCAACCAAGCAGGAAATGTATTTGTCTCTGTTTCTAGACTCAAAAGAGAGCGAGAGTTTTAATGATGATCAGACGTTTCCAATTGTCCCACCATCAGATGATGAGAACAACGAGCTGGTTACCAGTAACACACCCAAGCAAATGGTTTGAAAACATTTTTTTCTGGTTTGACCAAAGCAAGTAATCAGTGATGCTTGATGCACGGACATTAAAAGTGATGACTCTGAACTGCACTTTACAGCCTGTAAGTCTGTAAATGATAAAGAGGAGCTAAATATTATCGAGTGCCTTTTGTGTGTTTGTCTGTAGATTTCAGCAATTCCGGTGCATCTCAGCCCTGCTGAGCCCCTCGACGCCCTCCAAAGTAAGCCTCTCAAACCACCGACGCGCCACTGTGCTCGAGAGCTGGTGGAAGTCTTGGTGGAGCGGGTGGAGTCACCCGGATATTTCTACATTCGCTTCAGCGAGACTGAGGAGGCCCGAGCTATGGAGAACATGATCTTTGAGATGAGGTGGTGCATGTGTTAGCAGCAGCAGCTACTGTACAGACTCTTTAACCGTGCCTACTCTGATCAGTACCATCTTTTTCTTTTTTCCTCCTCTCGTCTCCTAGACGATGCTACACCTGTCCTCAGATGTTGGAGTGCTATCGCCTTCCCCAGAGATTTGTTCGACGGGGTCAGGTCTGCTGCGTGTCACCTGACGGAGTGTGGTTCTACCGGGTGGTGATCCATAAGGTGATCTCCCCCACTCAAGTGGAGGTGTACTATGTGGACTTTGGTGATTTGACAGTGGTACCAACCGCCAACCTCAAGTTCCTCAAGTAGGGGCCTCTGCAAGCTCTCGTTAAAAGGATGGTTTAAAAAAAGAGATGTGTGCATATTTTATAAATGTATCTGGCTGTTTCCCAGGTCGACTTATTCGGTTCTTCCAGCACAAGCTGTTCCATCTTCACTCGCTGGAATTAAACCCACCTCTGTGAGTCTGTGCCTTAGTTTAATTTTCAGTTTCCTTACAAAGACAAGCCTTTCTATAGACTCCAGCACCAGTGCCTTGGTAATGCCAGCGTCTCAGCCATCTTGTGATGGTTTAATTGAATGTTTTGGCTTTCAGTGCTCTTATGGTTTGGATTCATAAATGAGTGTTGTGGTTGGTCTCCTGCAGGGCAGCTGGACTCCTGAGGCAACAGCCGACTTCCAGAAACTGTGCTGTGATCGCACCCTGGTGGGCGCTCTGGATTGTTACAGTGGAGACGTGCTGCAGCTCTACCTGTGTGACACACATACTGATGATGACATCTACATCCACACTGTCCTGCTGAGCCAAGGCCATGGGACACCCTGCAGCCCTGCAGCCTCTGCAGCAGTGAGCGGCACCCACAAAAACACTGGTTTGGTACCATAATCATGATCAGCAGCAGCAGTTTATCATTCTTTTAACAGGATAGCTGTCAGGTCACACCAGTGAGTCTCTACCTGGGAGAGGGGGTGGCTGACCTGCCAGAGGTGAGGGAGGAAATGATTTCATCCCCAGAGCCAGGAGACACTTCTGAAGAGTCCATAATGGACAAACTGAAGGTAGCACACTGGTCTCATAGAAACATAGTGCAGGGCTATAGTGCTCTTGCCCTGTGGGACGTTGTTAGATTTGGCAAAAGATCATTTTATGTTTGTGGGTAATATTATTGGGTTTTTAAAAAATGTTTTTATTAGTTTAAAACTGTTAGAAAGATTTGTGTTATTTATAGGTGTTCAATTTTAATCAGTTGGGAACAACATCTTCAGCTTTCTAACTTCATTAGCTTAATTAAGATTAATTTCTTCCTCCCGAGTACTTCCCGTCCAAAGAGCACAGATATGTGCCCTGCGTTAAACGCTGATACTCAAGCTCAGCACCAAACGACTGCTGCTCTTTGTACAGCGTCCTTAACCCTTTAAAGCCGGTCAGAGCGGGCACGCTCCGTTTTGCGTAACTATTTTTAAATCCCGGTAGCTCTGCAACCACGTAAGCTAGCGCAATATTTTTTTTTGCACATGAAACCGGAGGAGTTGTACTTACATCTTATGCCATCAGCTTGTCCTAGGTCACGGTTTCCTTCCACATATGGCTTTGCAAAAATTGCATAAAAGCACTTGCAGCAACAAAAACACGCTTTGCCGATCCGATCAGCTGTTTGTAACACTTCCTACGTCCATCAGCGTGAACTATCGCATGTCCGCCATGTCCTGCCTGAAACCGGAAGTGACGTCATTTTGCAGAAATGTAGTTTTTTACCATCGTGGCCTTATGAGCCTATACTGGTGTTTTTAAAAGTTATGTTTGACTTTATGACTTTCTGTGTCGTTTCTGGGATGCTTAGGACTCATATTGCACTGCTGGAAATATTTTATTTTGATGCATATGCTTTTTTTTTTTGCAAATTTGCATTATAATATTTATTTTCGTTTTTCCTGCAGTATATAA
Organism: Perissodus microlepis; assembly: GCF_051167445.1. NCBI lineage: Eukaryota > Metazoa > Chordata > Actinopteri > Cichliformes > Cichlidae > Perissodus > Perissodus microlepis. The sequence continues at coordinate 1,108,045 of NC_140477.1, read as the reverse complement.
AAATTCATGTATTTCAAAAATAAAACTATGAAGACACTCAAAATAAATTTCCTTTGGTGGGAAACTATTTTGTGCAACTTTTTGTATTTACAGTTTTGAGGGATAAGCCTCTTAAATTTCTCTAACTAGAAATATATATGTTAAAAAAACAATAACGATTTACAATTTTTTGGTAGTTTATTGCACTTTTTTGCAATTTATGTAATTACTATGCACTTAATGCAGACATATTATTAAAATTTGGGCTATAATGGTTGTATTGATGTATAGCAACTTGAAATGCTCCAAAAAATGGCTCCACAGCATGTAAAAATATACTATAAGCTCTGGCGGACTTGGTTCTATGGTAGGTCTTAAAGGGTTAAAGACCGAAATACTCCCAGGATTGTCATTTAAATGTTTTTTTTTAAATAGATTTGCAGCTTTACGCTGTTGTTGTCTGTTATCTGCGAGTGCAGTCTTTGCCTCTCATTGCATTCATTTCTCACATTCATGTAAAGCTTTTACTCTCCACTGTCCATAGTCCTTATCTTTGCAGCCATACTGTCACTGCTGCAGGCCCGCTGCAGCGCGCGCGCGCACACGAGCACACACACACACACACACACACACACACTCGGTGTACACACTTGGCTCAAACACACATGTCATCTCGCTGAAGGGAGAGTTGCAGTCAACGCTGCTTAATGTATAGCTGGGCTGTTGGAAGGTCACGGCTTGTTGTTGGACTATAAATAAGACTGCAGCCAATCGGTGAGTGTTTGATGGATATTGTATTACAAGATTGTCATTCTCTTATGTTAATGAGCAGCAAGTTGTTAAACTGAACATACTGGGAAGATGATTTGACAGCGTTACAGCGTGTCCAAATAGCATTTGACTGGTATTTTTGTATATTTTATATATTATACACACATTTTTCATATGCTAGTGACATTAGAGACACTGAAGTTAAAGGTGTGGCTTTCTTCCCATCATTTATTAACCAGCTAGTTTTACAGGACTGATGAGGTGGCTCATCGAAGCGATCCTCACACTGAGCTGCCTGTTTGGCTTTGACTGAGAGCAGGCATTCTTGCTCAGATGTTGGCGCTTCGCTCACTGTCGCATCGTATTTTACAAAGTGAAGAGATGCTCAGAGATTCTCTTTTCCTAAAATCTGAGATCAGAAGTGTTACACAGACCAGGTAGCGGCGTTGAAGCTAACCTAAGAAATTTAAACTGTGTTGTTTGGAGTGTTACGTAGGTCCTCTTTTTCCTGCAGGGTGATCGTTCTGTGGCCTTCCTCCACTACAGTCGTATTCAGTAAGCTGTACAGTTATTACAGCTCTCGGTCGCAGCAGATGGCCCCGCCCCTCCCTGAGCCTGGTTCTGTCGGAGGTTTCTTCCTGTTAAAAGGGAGTTTTTCCTCCCCACTGTCTCCAAAGTGCTTGCTCATAGGGGGTCATATGATTGTTGGGTTTTTCTCCATGTGTATTATTGTAGGATCTACCTTACAATATAAAGCTCCTTGAGGAGTCTGTTGTTGTGATTGTATGAATAAAACTGAATTGAATTCCAGTTATAGATTTTATTTTCAATTAAAAATGTGTCTGTAAATTAACATTTATGGTCTACGTACTTTGTCTTGATGTACCAGGTTGAAGATGAAATGCCTGCCCTGGAGTATATCTGGGATAGCGAGGTTGTCCCTCAGATCCAGGTATGAGCACCTGGCTCTGACCCTCATCCACTGCTGTCTGTCCACTGAGGTTAAAAGACTGATGGTTGTTGTTTCCTGTTACAACTTGTTCAGGCTAAGGAGAAAAACCCGTTCAACGCTCTGCTGAAAGACCAAACCGTCACCTGCCCCCTGACACCTCCAGATCTCATTCAGACCAAGATGACCACAGCTGACCTCACGGTGAGATCATCTGAAGAATATTAGATATACCAGTTACTTTTTTTTTTTTTTTGCAGGGGGGGGGGGGAGTTGTTTTTAGTCTGCTAATGAAAATGTAATTTTTTCCCCAGACACAGAGTCCGACTGCTCCACCAGCTCCACCCGTCATTAATCCCACTTCCATGAGACCAGAGGAGGTGCTGCACCAGCCTAAGGCTTCTGCCCCCTCCATGACCAGAACTCCTCTAATCCTCAGCACCCTGAGCCTCCACACTGCTGCCCTGGGTCAAATTCAGGATGGTACTCTGGGTACAGATGCACACACTGACTTACTTTAGAGAAAAGTCCACAATATGCACATAAGTCATGTGACCAAAAGAATGCAGTCTTGGATCCGAGTAACTGCGTCACATTTATATAAATAACTTGGACTGTAGAGATGACATTCAAGCTTTGTTTGTGATTCTGAACTTGAGTTCAGTTTGTAGTCGATGCTAGATTACATCATCACCCATTACTCATAATGAATTATAGTTCTGCTGCATTTGTGGCAAGAACTTGTCTTTGGAAAGAATAAGTTAACATTTTGTTCTCATTATAGAGTAACACTATGGAACAAAGGTCCTAATTTGCACAAAAAACAGCTTCGTCTCCTCTCCTGCACGTGCACACATCTTGTAATGAGATTAAACAGTGACCTTCATTAACCTACATATGTACCTCATTCACTCCATCTCCCTTACACACACACACACACACACACACACACACACACACACACACACACACACACACACACACACACACACACACACACACACACACACACACACAGAGAATGGCCTTCAATGAAATTAGTGTGTTCATGGATGGAGCGAGGGGGTATTGATTTCCACCCTGCTGCTTGCTATGGTGGATGTACCTGCAGTGAAAACCTGACATAGATTCAATTAGACCTGTTACCAGAGCTATTTGACCCAACAAGCTGCTCTCTGTGCGTTTGCCCTGATATCGATACACCGCCGCTCCACCGTGCTGGCGCTTGTGCAGTGAGGAGAGGAATAAATACAGTGGTGGATTTATCTACAAACATGCAGAAAAAAACTCGACAGGTTAGATGGTGCGTTTGAGTGCATCCTAAAAACATGTCACACTGAAGTTGGGCGACTTACTGATGACGTGCCCTGAAGTTTATTGAAATTCTCCCTTTTTAAAGAGTTTTTCTGTTTTAAAGTGTAGAACGTATGATTCACAGAAATGGTTTTAAATGTGAGTGAGTCTCGGACTTTGTTTTCCAGGTGGACCCATTTCTCACCGGTACCCTCGGAAATCTGGCGTCACGTTTCCTCTGTTTGGGTCCAGATAGGCTGAGAGTGTCACAGCCAGTAAACACATGTTGCTGTTTTTTTCCTACATAATTGAAGCTTTTTAAATACTGTGAACAAAGACAAAAACATGTCATGACTGATGGAATTTTATTTGGAAAAATAAATGTTATTTCTTGGACTGCTTTAATATTTTTAGAGAACTCTGTTCATTTGACCCTTGTTGTTCAGGCGACCCAGCGTTTGTTTTTGGTTTAATATTCTTTATTTCTCCTTGTCAACTCCCCGTCTCCTGTTTCCTGTTTTACTTTGATAGTCTCGCGTCCTTGGTTAATGTTTCCAGTGTTGCTTCCTCCACATCTCGTTATGCGTGATTGCTCTCAGCTGTGTCCGATTCCCACGTTATCCCTGTGTATTTAAGTCCTGCGTTTTCCTCTGTACGTTGTCGCGTCCGTCCCTGTTTGCTGTGTTTTCTAGTCTCCCAGTGTTTAGTTCTTAGTTTCCAGTTTCCATGTTCAAGTTTTATTTTGATTTTTGTGAGCTTATTCTACGGATTATTTTTCCCAGCGAATAAAGCTGCCGCTTTGAGTTTACTGTTCTGTGTATGAGTCCTGCATTTGGCTCCTTCATCCTGCCTGCCACAGCACAAACTGTGACATTTTCACTTTGTTTTGTTAAGTAAGGGATATTTTAAGACGTCTTAGAGCTGGACGAAATGATGATCGTGGAGATTATTACAGCTATGAAGGAAGCAAAATAAAAGTGGATTCAATTGTTTTCAATACTAGCTGTTTGGTATTTTTAAGCTGCTAAGGCGGAGCTTGTTTTCTTGTTGGATTCACTGAAGGATCCACGTCTGCTGAGGCTGAATTGTTCAAACTTTTTTAATAGTTTGCAAACGTTAGCTCACTAAACTAGTTCATAAATGTCTCTTGTCAGTTTTTTCAGTGTTGTTTGACTTGTAGTTCTGCACCTGCACTGCTTTTCTCTTTACTGGTTTTGTCATCAGCACAGTGTCGCTGCGACCTTCATCACAACACTTAAGCTGCACTCACCTTGCTTACTGACTCAGGTTTCTGTTGTTGTTGTTTTTTAATACAATCAAGTTCAGTGCAATGCCCTCACTTATGAGGATCACTTATCCATTGCAAAACACAGGTTTTGGGTGCTGCTGCATTCAGAGTCATATAGACAGATGCAAACAGGTACAGTCCCAGTCAAAAGTTTAAGACCACTTAAAAAATGGCCCCAAAATCCTATTTTGCATGGTTGGATCTTAACAAGGTTCAAAGTAGAGCTTCAACATGTAACAAGAAGAAATGGGAGTGAGACAAAACATTTTTTTGAGCAATTTATTGAAAATAACACTTAAACTGAAACAGGCTGTTTTAAACCCCCCAAAACAGAAATCAAGTTCTAAACATGATCTCAGTGATGTGTCGCTCCACCGTTATTGTTGATCACTTCAAACATTGATGCTTGATGCCAGCGTTTCCATGAGGTGAGAGGGAACATTTCTCCAAGTGGTGAAGACGGCCGCATGAAGGACATCTACTGCCTGGAACTGTTGTCCATTTCTGTAAACTTCCCTTGCCATCCATCCCCAAAGGTTCTCACTTGGATTTAGATCAGGGGAACATGCAGGATGGTCCAAAATAGTGAGGTTATAAGAAGTCTCTTGTCCTGCAGGCATTGTGTACTGTAGCCTAAGGAGCTTGGAAAGAAAAGCGTCTGGACTTCTTTAAGTTGCTTGAAGACGTTTAGCCTCTCATCTGAGAAGCTTCTTCAGTTTTAAGGTCAAATGGTGGCGAGTCCCAGAGTCGCACCATTTGACCTTAGCCCCCTCCACTGTGGCGCATAGAAAACACCTCAGGTGGGATCTGCTTGTCATGCCAGCAACGTTGGAAACCATCAGGACCATCGAAGTTACATTTGTTCTCCTCAGAGAATTAAACTTTCTTCCACCTTTCAGTGTCCCATGTTTGGTGCTCTGTAGCAAAGTCCAAACGGTCAGTTCTGTGGCGTTCAAGGAGACGAGACGTTTTTTTGTTCTTGAAGCCTTTCAGCCTCAGATGGCGTCTGATGGTTATGGGGCTGCAGTCGGCACCAGTAACAGCATTAATTTGGGTCAAGCATCGTCCAGTGTCGCGGCTGACAGGCAGTTGGATCCTCCGGCTCAGTGCTGGGGACATTTTTTTTGGGTCTTCCACTTGAGTTTTTGTTCCATAACCCTCAGGATCATTTAGGAAATATCAAATGACCGTCTTACTGCGTCCCACCTCAGCAGCGATGGCGTGCTGTGAGAGATCCTGCTTATGCAGTTCAACAAGGGAAGGTTTGTTTTCCTTTGCCATCAGAGCATCATGACAGTGTGACTGCCTGACAGGAAATGACAATGAATCCACATTTTTGCACAGATTTGGCCTTTTAAAGGCAAGTGGTCCTAAACTTTTGATCTGGACTGTGCCTGTGTGCAGCTTTGTATATGACTCTGAATGCAGAGCACCCAAAACCTGTGTTTAGCAATGCATAGAAATGACTGAGGACTAAAAGATTAGCACAGGGGCAATGATGATAAATCATCTCTAACATTAATGATCCTTATAAGTGAGGGCATTGCACTGATCAAAGACAATAGTTGTGTCAATAAAATTAATTGCATCTTGGCTAACTGCACAGAACTTGATTTTCAGCAAGAGCAGGAAATGAGCTAATAATGAACCACATGTATCCTTCTGAAACCGAGGGGAGAAGCTAGAGCTTGCCTGCCAAAATGTGGCCAGACGTATGAAGGTCAAAGCAGAGCGTAGAGTTCTTGATCACTGTCTGCATCCTGCTGGGCTTCCTGACCTTTACTGGCTTACCAAATTATCCTTGTAAAAGGCTCCTAATGAGAGTGGCTCATCTCAGTCAAACAAAATCAGGAGAAATTATTAACCTACATAATTTATAAACACACAAGTATTTTCTGCTTTAATAACACAGATGTGGAACTTAGAACCTCTGTTAAACATGATACAGGTTTTGTAGACATTAGCTCCAGTTTAACGTTGCCAACACGATCCAGCTTTCTGCATGAAGCTCAGCATTTGATGACACATTTCAAACACACAAACATTTGCCTTCGCTCTCTGAAATCTTTCTGTACGCACATAATCGCACGCACAACACTCATTAACAAGAGCACACTGCAAAAAGCAAAGGCACATGCGTGTGTCAGGCTCCATTATGATGTTTGTGAGGGTGGAGGAGGGTGCAGCTTGGGAAGACAGACCCTCAGGAAACCTTATTAGGGAGGAGAGTAATGTGGTTGCAGCTGAATTAGCAGCCGACAGCAGCACAGCATCCCTGTGCTGAATGAACATGAAGATCTGATGGCTTCGATTTACAGGCAAAACCCCAAACCAGACCGGCTAAAGAAAACTGTGTTGTTTCACAGGCTTTCGGTTCGGTAATTAGACCAAGCAAAGGCAAAGTTGTTGATAATTTAGATGTCTCCACATTTTACATCCAGAGTTTGACCAGTTTCATAGACTGAGCCTCTCCATGGAAAGAAAAACTGATTTTCTCCTTTATTTTTCTAATATGTGAGATTTACAATCATGGTTTTTATTAAAAAAAGACTGTATTCTGTGTCAGTTTTGTTTTATTTAACAGGTCATAATAAAAATGATCTAATCCTTACCATGCATCAGATGAACAACAATACATGACATTATTTACTGGAAAAAATAAAGCAAAGCAGACTCTGAAGCAGGGGCGTAATTTGCAGGGAGTTTGGGGGGGTTATGACCCCCCCCCAATCAGACCCAACCAATATAACCCCTCCCCCAATAAAATTATGAATTATCTTGCATAAATAGGCTGTTGATTTTCTTTACTCATTTCAGGTATTACCAGCAAAGTAGGTGCATGTTTCATCATCTGGGAATTTAGCCAGATTTATTTATTCATTTGGACAGAAACAGATGACACCCCCCCCCCCCCCAATATTCAGCACAAAGTTACGCCGATGCTCTGAAGCAAGACCCAAGGCAGACAAAATTCAAAGTTTGACTGATTTACTGAATAACAATGAGCTTGTAGCCGAGATGACAGCAGGGGTTACTGAGAGAGGAGAGATAGGTGAGTCAAGGTGACGAGGCTTACTTGTTTGTCTCACTTGTTTTCACCTGTAAATGGAGTCAAAGGAGGTTGGCCATTCAGAGGAGCAGATGCAGTGACCTCTGGACCTGCTTAAAGGGAACAGGAAGAGTGAGCCACTCTTCAGCCACACAGATATGTTAGGCTAATCTTGCCAAAACGCTGGGGAGTCTTGAAGGAGCCTGATTACCACTAATGAAACAAACGGTCTGGCAGAGACTGGTTGTTGGAGCTGGTCCTTGAGTGCTGGTTGAGGATGAGACTGATGTGCAACAGGTCTGCAACCTAGACTCAGGGAGAGTTGGAACAGACCAGCGGGGGCCCATCCATGACGGTTTCCTGCATGTTATGCTTTCCTTGCTTCAACAAAAAACAAGGTGTGCTCGTTTCCTGTGTGACTTTACCAGTGTTTATCAGTTGTGGAGGAATTTTGCCATATTCTTCTTGACAATGTTGCTTCAGTTTATTCATATTCGTGAGTGTAGCAGAAATCAAAAAGAGCTTAACAATGAAATTCCTCAAAATTAATGCGCTTTGTGAATAGTTGGAGTCACCTTGTGGACAAATACTTCAACTGCATTAAGGTTCCAAATAGCTGCGCAGTAGCTGTCTCAGCAAAGGAAAATAATGCATGCTCATTAGTAAAAACACTCTCACAGAGGTACCTGTTAATATGTATTTTTATTGTAAGCAGTACTAGCATGTGCACTGAAAGTTACAGGCATTTTGGTGCATTAATTCTAACTTTATTCACCAGTAGCATTTTTGGTTAGCATGCTAAGCTAATACTAGATAGCTAGTGGGGCGTTGTCTGGCTCCACCCAGCTCTAACACTAATGAGACTGTAACTGTTGTGGTCCTTGTTAACAGACCTAAACGTTGCAGTTTTGTAACACGATGACGACTGCGTGCTGTTATCTTTGTACAGGTAGGTGCTGTTATGCATTTTTACTTGATGTTGTTGTACAAAAACGATAAACAATGGTGTTTGTTTTATATGAGAAAAAATTGTGTTTTTTATTTTATTGTTGTTGTTGGTTAAGAAAAAAGTAGAAATAACAGCTCTCACCTCGGTTAGCACAAGGATGGAAAAAATAAAAATACTGCTACTATATGATCGCACATTTGGTTTCAGCTAGAACTTTTAAAGAAAGACTTTGACAGCATTGTATTGTAGGAATGTATATTAGTCTTTTGTTAACTAAGAGCACACTGTTGATGATGACTACGTGCTGTTGTCGTCGTACCAGAATAAAGAGGGAACCCAGAGTAGGAGCAAGTCCGGTGTCACAGTGCCGTTCTTTCTACATGGGCGTTTAACATCACATTCACCATAGACCAGGGGTAGGCAATCCAAGGCCTCGCGGGCCGGTGTCCTGCAGGTTTTAGATGTGTCCTTGATCCAACACAGCTGATCTAAACGGCTAAATGACCTCCTCAACATGTCTTGAAGTTCTCCAGAGGCCTGGAAATGAACTAATCATGTGATTCAGGTGTGTCAGCCCAGGGTGAGATCTAAAACCTGCAGGACACCGGCCCTCGAGGCCTGGAGTTCCCACCCCTGCCATAGACTCTCACACCTGCAACAGCTGCATGAGCACAGCTTTTTTTTAAGCGTCCGTCACATCATTTAACTCAGGTTGAGGTCTGCTCTTTGAATGGACTGTTGATTCTTTTCTATCTGTTGCACGACCCAGTTTGGGCCACGCTTAGCTTTCACACATTTGACTCTAGAACATGTTGGTATACAGACGAGTTCCTGGTCAACTCAGTGACTGCAAAAAGGCCCCAGTTGACTGTGAGGCCTCGGTGCTAACCTCTGTGCATTATTGCCACCTGCAGTCAGTTGATTTACTGCCAAATCAAAAAGACCACAAGCTTATCTCAGCCGACCACCTGACTAGTATTTTCTATGTTCTCAGGTCTCTTACTCTGTTATATGGTGAGCGGTGCTGCACTTTAATGTATGCAAGCGTGTAGATTAGTGAGCAGCTCCTGTGTGCATGTACAGTGCATTCAGTGTGTAAATGAGGGTGTACTGAGTCACACTCATACGCTGAAGGATATTTTCCAGAAGAGGAGCGCCTCTATTTTAATTCCTGTGCCAAAATTCTTATCACTCGTATTAATTTTAGGACAGCTGGAGGAATACAGGGGAGAACCATCAATCTCCTGCTAATCCCTCAGATACATAGCAGCAGTACCAAGAATTAAGCTTTATATAGCTGTTTTTGGAACATGGGTACTCTTTCATAATTCTGGTGCAGGAATCAGGTAACATTATAAAGCAGTGCTCCATTTTTAGGGACTTTTTTTGAGCTACAACTGCATTTGGAACTTTTTTAACACAAGAGAAGCTGTGAGGCAAGTAGGTGTACTGCGATTGGTCCAGGTTTAAGTATGTCGATTGATTAAACACAGAAAATCATCTTTAAAAAGTAATAACATTAGTAACACCAGGGAAGTTCTAATAGTAGAAACTCCCTTTCTCTGGCTGTCTGTGAATTGTGCCCAACAAATTTTTTTCATATATTCTGAAGCTGTTAAATCTAATAACACTGTGCGCTACTTTTCTTTCGACTGCTTCCTTTAGGGGTCGCCAGAGCAGATCATCGGCCTCCGTCTCACTCTAGCGTCCTCCAGCCTGTTTCACTACCATCTCATAAACTTCCCTCTTGCTGGTAGCCTTCTGTCTGCCCGCACTCTTCCCACCTCTCTTGTGCGCTGGGCCTCGTTGACTCATCCCCCTTCACTACCTCCACCTCTCCACCTGTCTCATTCCTCTGCTCTCCAGAGCATACCTCCACCTCTTCAGCCTCTCCTCCAACCTGCCACCTACTCTCACTACAGATTGTGGCAGCAGACCACACACCTGTCTCATTGTCCTCATACATGCCCTGCACCTCCTCCTCAGATTCCTCCTGCAGCTCCACAGTTGCTCTCTTGACACTTGATCATATGTTGTTTTCTACAGGCATTACGACACCGTGCAGCACTTTCTCCTTCGCTGAACTTGTCCACACTCTCAAAGCGAACATCACAGCTGTTTTGCTCTTTCTCAGCACGTCTCTTCTTACTAGCTTCAAAAGCTCCTCTCCATATCTTCATGTTATGGTCAAATCTGCTAATGTGGTGTACGCTGGAATATGGATGTGTTGAATATTTAGCACTCTGTATGGCAGTATAGTTATGGCTTTAAAATCAGCTTCCTCACAGTTTATCATTTTTTTTATACAATACTTTTATTTACAGAAGCACACAACCATACACCTTTTCTTAAACGATCAGCCCTGACCTCTCCTATGTCAAAGACGTACAATTTATGGCTCTGTGAAAAAGAAATGGAAACCTTAAAGACATCCAGGGGGAAATAGGAAGAGCAGAGGGACGGAGGAGGCTAACACTGCATCGCCTCTCTTTTTCCTGCATGTGAAAGAATGGCTCTCTTGTTTTTCCGATAGTTTTTCAGCAGTTGGGCTCGGCCCTTTAGTTCCAGTGAAGGAACTCTTGATGCTTCAGCCTTCTGTGATATTTTGACAATTTCATGCTCCCAGCTTGATGGGATCAGTTTGGGAATGGCCCCTTCCTGTTCAAACATGACTGTGCACACGGTCCATAAAGACATGGATGACCAAGTTTGGTGTGGAAGAACTTGACTGGCCTGCACAGAGTCCTAACCCCAACCTGATTGAGCACCTTTGCAATGAATTAGAGCGAAGCCTGCGATCTACGCCGTCTCGTCCAACATCAGTGTGTGACCTCATAAATGCGCTTCTGGAAAAATGGCCAAAATTCCCATAAACACTCCTAAACTTTGTGGAAACCCTTCACACAACTGTTGAAGCTGTTATGGCTGTAAAGAGTTAAACCCTATGGATTAAGAATGGGCTGTCACTCAAGTTCATATGCATGTGAAGTTGTTCATAATAAAATTCTGATAATTATTAAGAAAACCAATCTTTTCAGCCCCTCCCCATTATCTATATTCAAGTCAGTACAGCTCCCTTAAATGAGGTGCCGCACTTCCTGCTGTTCTCCACCTGGATGCAGATGTGTCCAGGATTGTTTGCCAGCAGCAACCAGCTGCAGCTGAGCTCCAGGCTCAGTTAATATGCAATGGCACACACTGACAGTTCCATTAAACTGTATTTATGGCAGCCACAAATAATTGATATGCAGATATGGCAGACTGGTCGCACTCGCAGAATTGTATTTGGCCCAGCAGTGCAATGCATCAAGCTGCCACGCTCAGCGACAACAGACACAATATGCACCATCACCGCGTATTGTTTGCCCTCATAGACATCTTTCACCGTCTGCTGCTTGTCTTGTTTTCCAGGTCGTATTTTCCTCATTTCCTCTTCTGTTTTTTATGATTTATCTTTTTTTTTAAAAATCCACCTGAAGCAACGGTTACTCACTAACTTGGAAAAAACAAACAGAAAAACTGACATTTCATAAAAGATAGTGTGCCAATATGCCCACAAGGTAGAAAATGCTATATTCTTCTGTGAGGAGTAAGTTTGTCCTTCAGTAAGTACTGTAAATCTCTATAGCTAAACCCCTCTCTGCTCATTCTACCGAACGTCCCTTTGGTGCTTTAGACTGGATTTGTACAACAAAAGACCGTCAGCTGTACAACATATCTGGGATGAACAGGCTCCAGTTCACCCGTATTCTGTCTTAAACAGCTGCAATAGGCGTTTGTTGCATTAAGCTATAGTATGTGGCTTTTTCCAGACGGACATTAAGAATCTCGAATCAGAGAAGGAAAGAATAATATTTGCAGATTTAAGCCTAAGTAATGAAATACTCTGGTGATTACACTCTGATCAAACATTAGAGCAGAGTCCCAACTGATGACAGGAATGAGGACAGGACCCTGGCGTGTAAACGACGGTGGTTTTGGAGCGGAGTTAGCAGCTGTTTGAGACTCGCAGGGAAAGACCTGGCCGCGGACGGTGAGGTGGAGGTGAATGTGTGCTGCAGGCGGCTTTAGGGAAGAAGGTCTGAAAGGCAGAAAGACACAAAGGCAATGAATTTTTAAAGAACGGGGGCTCATTAAACCACAGCAGACATGATGAAATTGAATGAGGGGAATCCGACAGCGTGGGAAAGTGGAAGTGACAGAGAGAGCGGAGCAGCGGGAATAGCTCGAAGGATGAAGCTGGATGTGAGGGAGCGGATCATCCTTAACATCTGAAGCTTTATTCATTTATTATAGCTTCACCTGCAGCACGCAAGCTTTGCACATGCGGTAAAATAACAGGACGTCAGAGATGGGCGGTAACGCATTACAAGTAACATGTTACTGTAATCCGATTACTTTTTCAAGTAATGAGTAATGTGAGGGATTACTATTGCAAAAAAGTAATTAGATTACTGTTACTTTCCCATAAGCACGCTGCGTTACTAAACCGTGATGTTGTTTGTGAGCGTCTCATGACAGTGACGTACGAGCGTGCGACGTTCGTGGCAGCGACAGACGTGTGCAGATCAACAATGGATAATATGGAGAGCAGAGAGACCATGCAGCGATTAGTGTGGAAGTACTCACATTACTTTGAGTTTGATTCTGTCAAAGTGACAAAAACATTAGCGTCCACTGTTCACTCTGCGTGGGAAGAAAAATTCTTTCTACAGCCAAAAATTAAACTTGAAATCCAAGCGAGCAGCGAGCACGCTGCCACGGGAACGTGACATTCACGAGAAACCCCCGGATCCTCCCACTGACATGACCGCTGTGGGCAAACCTCCACCCGCCCCACTCCTGCTAAACAGCTGACAATAGATTTAAGAGCTGCTGAGTCTTTGATTTGAGTTATTTTTGCTGTTTTACTTGCATCTATTTGAAAGAGTGTAAACACAAAAGATTATTATATTTTATATGCTGGAATATGCAGGAGATGGGTTTAAATGTTAATGAAATTTCTTGAAGTCAAAGACTGTTGCATATAATTTCATTTTGCTTGATGCATAAAGTTAAAAGATTAAAATGAATAAAGTACGTTTTAAAAAGAAACCTTTTCATCTGACGGATTATGCAAAGAAATAGAACTGGGCTGAAAGGGCTATGCTTCATTACGTGTTCAGGTTGTGTGTCATGTTTTTGAAAATTAAGTAACTAATTGCTTTCGAAAATAAGTAATCAGTAAAGTAATGGGATTACTTTTTTGGTGACATAATCAGTAATTAGTAACTAATTACTTTTTTCAAGTAACTTGACCAACACTGTTGGACAACTTGATCACAACAATTAATTGTAATGGGCTAATGCTGCTTTCTTAGTTTCACAGTGACACAAACACAGCAAAGACAACGTTCTCTGTTCTGATATGAACATAACATGCTGGGCCATGAAGACTGGGTTTATACAACAGGGAAAACATCCAGTTTGTCCACCTTTACCCTGGATGTCTGTTTCACCCTAAACTGCACCACATTTGTTATATTGGATAAGACCTCAAACAAGAAGTCAAGACCATAAACCCATCTGTAATCTGTTTTCACATTGACTCCAAAACAACTGAGTTCCTCCTCACAGTCAGAGATGTTGCCTCCTGGTCATCCAGGTTTTAATGCACCTGTACCTCTGCTTTATACCGTCAGGGCACATAACTATATAGACTCATCTGTCACCTTGTTAGATTCACATTTTCAGGTACTTGGTAATGCAAATATCACATGACAGCAACTCGGTGCATTCAAGAACCTAGACACGATCAAACCTGCTGAAAGCTGAGCGTCATAAGGGGAAGAGAGGTGGTTTAGTTGAACATAGCATGACTGCTGGTGCCAGAGCAGCTGGTCTGAGAATTTCAGAAACTGCTGATCTGCTGGGACTTTCCCACAGGAGCATTTCTTGGTTTTACAGGAAGTGGTCCAAAAAAGAGAAACTATCCAGTGAGAGGTGTTTCTCTGGGTGAAGGTGCCTCACTGAGGTCAGAGGAGACTGCTTTGAGCTCATAAGCAGGTAACAGTAACTCAAATAACCACATGTTACATGCAGTAGAGCATCTCTGAATGCACAACACGTCCAACCTTGAAGCAGATTAGCTACAGCAACAAAGACCACAGTGGGTGCTACTCCTGTCAACTGAGAACGGGAAACTGAGGCTGCAGTTCACACTTTTGATGAGTGAGATTTTAGTGTTTTATCAGTCCATTTCTCAGAACTAATTAGCCAATACCTGTGTCCTTGAGTTGCACCTGTACATTTTATTAATGCAACTGGCTAAGCAAGCTAGGTAAGTGCTAGCCAATACGCCATATAAGTCACATGAGGTGTGAAAAACCAACATGGTGCCACACAAACATGTAACGCAGAATCTACAACCACTGGGTGATGTCCACCTTTACAGTCTATGGTTTTCTTTGAGGCTTTTTACACATCGTGAGGGATGCAGCCCAAACCACACCTGTCACCTGTCAGTCAAAGCACGCAGCAAGAGTACTTTCACTGTATTTGAGCAGTTCTAATCTTATTATCTGACCAATAATATGGCTGATGTCATGGTCTGTTCACTGTAGAGCAGCTAGAGTTTGGGATAACGAGCAGATTAGATAAGAATCGAAGTTTCCGCAGTAAAAGTGAAGGATTTTATGGATACAAGTGTAGCAAACAGGTCTGTGAAGTACTTCAGTAAGATTGTACTTCTTGTATTAATGCTAGGTACTGATCTTGTACTGTATACGCTGTTTATTTCCTGTGATTTGTTTCATCTGCACTTTAGTATAAATAGATACTGATGTTAACTTTGGAAAATCGGCACTGAATGAAGAGCAGGCAGCGCTGCAGGTCACCTGATGAATGGCTTCACTTACAGCCAACAGTGTAATGCTTAGTCATGATCTATCATCGCCCACAGGGCTCTCCTCTTCTTGTCGCCTCCTCTCTTCTTTCCATTTCTCCTCCTCTGTCTTCTGCCCATATTGTACTTCTACTTCTAACCTGGTCTCGTCTCTTTTCTCACACCGTTTCTGTCCTGCATGTTCCTTCTATCTGCCTCTGGGATCCGTTTTGTTCATGTATGCACGGACAGAGGAAACTGAAATGCAGTAATTGTTGTGAAAGTTATTAATACTGAATATCAACAGCTAGATAAAACCCAGCACCACAGTGAACATGAGGAAAATACACACAGCGCTGTGGATTTATTAAGTTCATCAAATGACACAAACATACAGTCTGAAAACTCTGGTCATTTTGATTTTTGTCTACAAATATAGACAAATTCAAGCCTTCTGTCCAGTTCTTGAACATGTGAATTAAGCATTTGCATCGCGCTGCTTTTGCAGAGCAGCTTCTCTTTGTTTGAAAGGCTTCTTTAGCAGATTTACTTTGATGTCTAGCTGGTGATCAGCCACTCTGACATAAATTAATTTGGGAATTCACTTTTCATGCAAGCTCTCCGGTCCCAGTGGCAGCAAAGCAGCCTCAAAGCATTCACTGTGCTTCAGTCAGTTGGATGATATTTTCATCTTGATATGCAGGGCCTGCATTTAATTCAACACATTATTCCAAAGTAATTAAACTTTAATTTGCACTAAATTCATTTACTAACAAATCAATTAGTTAACTCTTCAACAGTTTGGAAAGAAAAGCGTCTGGACTTCTTTAAGTTGCTTGAAGACGTTTCACCTCTCATCTGAGAAGCTTCTTCAGTTCTAAGGTCAAATAGTGGAGAGTCCCAGATTTAAGCCCTGTGGGAGTTTCCCCCCCAAGAGGGTCATGAACCCCCTAATGATCCTCTACCTAATCACATGAGCCAAGGTGTGAGAACGGGTGTAGGTCACAATCAACCAAGGTTTCAGGTGAACCCGCTGTGAAACCTAGCCCCACCCTATCATCTGATTTTCTGAGGTCACTCCCCCCATGGGGGGGGGGGTCCCCATGGGCTTAAATCTGGGACTCTCCACCATTTGACCCTAGAACTGAAGAAGCTTCTCAGATGAGAGGTGAAACATCTTCAAGCAACTTAAAGAAGTCCAGACGATTTTCTTTCCAAGCTCCTTAGGCTACGATGACCTGGATGACTGAGAACCTCCACAGAGACTCTGCTAAAATGCACCTTTTTAGAGATTTTAGCGGTGGAAGGGGAACTTTGTGACCTTTTTCTTAAAAAGTCTTTTCATATAGAAAACTTTGACATGCAATCTTAGATGATGTGGACAAAACTATTAGTCCACACATTTTGTCTTCCACCCCATGCAGGGTGCCTTTACAAACATTTACTCTGAATTTAATGTAACAGTCAGTTTTTCCTAGACACTAAACCATCAGCTGTGGTATTATTACACACTGGAAGGGTTTGGAAACCACACTATTTCGCCCTTGAAGCAGCAGAGCACATGAAGCTTCATGGTGGAGATGCCAGATGCTGATGTGTTCCAAACCTCCTCTGACATTAACATCAGCACCAAAAGTGTGCAGTGGGAGCTTCGTGGCTTGCTTTTCTATGGTCTCCACTCTCACGGCACACTGTGAGCCAGGTTGCTATAGAGATGCTGCACACACACCCAAACACCTAGCCAGGTGATGGCTACTTTAGCTCTTACTTGGTTTTATTTTGATTTTAAATGCCGGTACCTCGTCAGTGCCCAGCTTTGCTGCCCAGTATCCATTGCATTGTGTTTCTACAGTGCACTTCCCATAACCCATCAGTCCATCAGACGGCGCAGGTCAGACATGAGTTATAAAGCTCTGGCTCAAACTCCTCACTGTGATGGATATCCTGTCTGACTGACTGCTTGATTAACTGCAACAAGCCATTGTTTAACACATCTGCTGTAACTCATATTTATATCAGTCACCAAAATAGGATATATATGCTTCAGAAACTGCTAGCCAGATTTTCAGGTTAGGGTTAATCATGTCAACCAGCACATGTCTACACTTACACAACTTTCCCCCCTTTTTGGCACAGCAGTATATGTGTGTTACATTGTCTGCCCTCTGTGATCTCAGACCCTTCTGCCTATTCCATCATCTAGTCCCCTCCTCTGACTAAAATATAATACTGTAATACGGAGTAACGTCCTGGATGTAATGAGGGAAGGTCACTGCTGACTAATCCAGCAATGTGAAACTCAGATCTTGTGTCTGCACCTCCCCCAGAGTCAATGCTGTCAGTTAAACCAAACAGCTCTAGCTTGCTCTGGATGCTCTCTTTCTCTTTTACATTTCAGATACACAGTTTTTGCACAGACTTGGGTGTGGCGTGCATTTACAGGAGCGGTCTAAACCCATGTCTTTGTTTTTGTGGTAGTTGGTAAGGTCCCCCGCTCTCCCAAGTCTGAACAGGTATGCATTTCTTTCCAGAGAACATTTAAAGCAGTGACTAAAGGTTTTGAACCGTATCCTTGAGGCGACTCTAGTTTTACTGAATGAGCATCTTTAATCCATACAACCACGGCCACACAGGTGTCTACGCTCCTTTACACACGGAGGGAAGTTCCTGTTAAAGTTTTAACTTTGACTCTCCCATAGTTTTCCTGTAAAATGGGTCTGGGCTCTTATGGATTAATATCTTGATTAAAGACATTTCAGTTTTTGTCATAGTGGTGGATCAAAGAAACAGATTACTATGAATACTCTACACTTGTTCGTCACTGTTCGAGTCAAGTAATGGTTTGACACAGAAGTTCTGAAAAACAATAACTTGTGTTTACACTTTTGTGTTTGCAAAAAAACCCAACCTAGTAAGATAATTAATGAGAATAAGATGTGGTGGGTCATTGATCTTTTGCCTTTGGGTAAAGTCAGGATAGATGTTTACTTTGGTTGTAGGTCTTTATTTGAAGCAAAGCTAGACGTGTTCTCTGCAGATTCATGTCTAGCATACAGACGTGAGAGTGGTAGCAAGGTGTTACCGGTCTCTCAATCCTCTAAATCTTCTAAGATGTCAAACTCTTTCTTTTATTGTCTTGAATTCCTTTTGTTCCCTGAATGTTTTTAGCAGACACTGACTTTGTACCAGTGGTATTTTCACTAAAAGGATCTGCTTGTTTTCATCTCCCAGTCTTTTTCTGTAATTTTGGGTAACTAAAGGAAAAATCACTTTCTGTGGCAGTAAAGGTTACCTGGTCGACTGAACGCAGATCCAGTACTGAGCTGCACGACAAGCTGTCCCTGCAGTTTTATCTCAGATTTGTAACCATGAGCTACTGTGAGTATCATCACAAGAAACTGATATTTCAGACAAAGTTTTCCTGACTGTGTTTCCAACATTTCACAGTTCACAACCCCAAAGTACCCCGTCAGCCACGTCTTACTGTGTAAGTGAGGCGAGTAGCCAAAGATGAGAAGACAGGGGACTATGAGATGTTCAGAAATAATATATACTCAACACAAGCCTTGCAACAGGTGTCAGCTTGTAAAACTGAGTGATTATAGTTGCAATAAAGCATTAAGTGGTCAGACTAATGTATTTGTTTTTGCTAGTTTTTAAACTTGACCCTGATAAGGAAGAGCAGAAGAGGATGGATGGATGGATGGATGGATGGATGGGAGGATGGATGAATGGGAGGATGGATGGATGGATGGATGGGAGGATGGATGGGAGGATGGATGGATGGATGGATGGATGGAGGGATGGGAGGATGGATGGATGGATGGGGGATGGGAGGATGGATGGATGGATGGATGGATGGATGGATGGGGGATGGGAGGATGGATGGGAGGACGGATGGGAGGATGGATGGGGGATGGGAGGATGGATGGATGGATGGATGGATGGATGTATGGATGGATGGGGGATGGGAGGATGGATGGATGGGGGATGGGAGGATGGATGGATGGATGGATGGATGGATGGATGGATGGATGGATGGGGGATGGGAGGATGGATGGATGGATGGATGGATGGGGGATGGGAGGATGGATGGATGGATGGATGGATGGGGGATGGGAGGATGGATGGATGGGGGATGGGAGGATGGATGGATGGATGGATGGATGGATGGATGGATGGGGGATGGGAGGATGGATGGATGGATGGATGGATGGATGGATGGGGGATGGGAGGACGGATGGATGGGGGATGGGAGGACGGATGGATGGGGGATGGGAGGACGGATGGATGGGGGATGGGAGGACGGATGGATGGATGGATGGATGGATGGGGGATGGGAGGATGGATGGATGGGGGATGGGAGGATGGATGGGAGGATGGATGGATGCTTTCCTATACTGATTCTGTTCCCACAGCACTGACGTAGCTGTCTACACTTAGAAGAAGGACTAGTTCAGGGGTAACAAATTAACATCCCAGTAGGTTCGATTACTAAGATTTCGTTCACAACAAGATCCAGATCTCGCGTCTATTTCATCCCATGTCAATCTAATCATCGTTGTATATTTCCACTTCATCACAGTGATATTTATTTTTTGTTCACATTAAGACACATATGGCTAACAGAGTGAACTTCAGGCCTTCATTACAAATAATAAACATATTCTTCTTCATAATAATACAATCAAAAGTGCTTATTCCAAAAAAGTGTCTCGTTTCTCTTCATATTTTCTTCTTTCCTTTCCTAATTGTTTCTTCAAACAATTAAAGAGGAATTTGAGGCCAGCTTTTCAAGAAACAAATCACATCTGCAACTGGAGAAACGGGCCCTTTTTAAAACGAGTGCCCACTATCCCTCAGTGGGATAAATGATCATGTGACTGCTGCGTGAGGAGCTTGAATCTATGTTGTGTCTGCAGTACGCTATGTCTGATTGACTTTTCTGCCTAACTCCATAAACAGTAGGCGATTACCGTAAGGACTGGTTTACCTGCGCCCACTGTTTTACGCCGTACTGATAAAACAGAGCTCTGGGTTTATGTATCATGGGGAATTTTTTTCTGGCACTGATTAACGTTCCAGACAGATCCAGCACTTGGTCCGGATCCGGACCGAGGTCAGCCATTTGGTGATGTATGGACTAGTCCCTTAGCTTAGCTGGAAGTCATATTATATTACATAACCTTTTTAATGCAAACTTTATTTATTATTTATTAAGCCTCGGATCAGCTGAAACACTCAGTTTATTTAAATCCAGGTTGAAGACTCACCTGTTCTCAGGTGCATTTGAATAAAGCACCAAATCTGCACTGTTTTACTTTTAAGCTTAAATTTTAAAACTTACTCTTTTTTTCCCATTTTAAATCCTGCTTTTTATTTGTTTCTGATTTTTAATGTCTCTGTAAAGCACTTTGGATCACCTTGCAGTTGAATTGTGCCATATAAATAAACTTGCCTTGCCTTGCCTTTATTTTTTATGCATTTTAATCATTTATTGCTTTGTGATTTTGGCAGTTTTTGTCCTCTGTAGTTTGAGAGCCTGGAGCAAGACTGCCCAGCTTCCGCTGCCCTGCTCTTCTTGGATTCACTTGCATTAATCTGTGTGTCTCAATTTTGTTGCACATCCCTTTTTAGTCAGCCAGGCCTTCCCTCTCCGTCAATATTGGCGTTGACTTGGCTGCAACAGTAAGTAGATTAAAGGAACAGTGATTGAGGGCAAATCAATTACTGTGGCTCAATGGTCTGTGTATGGGGGCTCTACTGTAGCATTACCCAGCCTTCGTTTATAATGGGAACATTCTGAACCAGCGTTCAGGGTAACATCCAGGTTGTATTGTTGAGTCTAAAGGAGTTTATGGGTGATGAGTATGGCTGAAAGCGTCGATATGTCCTCATCTATATAATGATGACTACATATTATTTTTGGTGTTATTATATTTATCATTTAACTTTCTTTCTTCTACTATATCAGCATGTTGAATTCTACTGCTATCATACAGCACTGTGATACTCATACAGTAATATGATACAGTACTAATATTTTGAATATGGTGCACGCTATAAGTTTATGCGGTGATTAAACAGAGTTCAGAAACATCCCACTTCATTTTTACTGGCATCGAGTTAAGTGGAACCTCGACGGTAATATTCCGGCTCATATATAAATATATTTTTGGCATTCCTCTGAACTGTAGGCCCACTACATCACGCCTTCTTTTTAAGGGAGGTTCTGCGTGATGTGGGGCGACTCCTCTCCTCCCATCGCTCCCCAGTCCGCCCAGCAGCGTCATTTCGCCTTCGCGTCCCGCACTTGTTGGATGTGTCCGGTTTAAATTCCGTGATTTCAAGCTTCCTGCCGCTTGCTTTCTCTCTTGGAGTCCCGAGAATAACGCCGCTGTGAATGGAGGTGAACGCGTTTTCACACACTACATGCGCGTAAAAAGCGCTCATCTCGGAGTTGTCCTCGTCCTTATCGGTTTGTTTCCTCCGGTTGCCGCGCCGTCAGTATGCTCCATTTTTCAGTGTCCTCCGGTTCTGGCTGTGTTCACAGCCGTGCATTTGACCTCTAATCTGGGGTTTCCACACCGCTGGTGTTTAGTTTCCCTGGCGGCTGTACGCGCTCTGGACTCCGGCTCATCCTCGGAGAACTTCCGCCGCAGTCCCATGTACAGCGTTTCTCTGTCTTCCTCTTGCTGCGATAAGGATGCTGGTGGATTTTTCATGGTCAGTGTCCACAAGATTGGCCCAAGATTGACGAGCGGACCATGTAATTAGATCAGGTATGTGTGGTTGAAATTGAAACTGTAAGCACAAAGCAAGACGTTTAAAACAAAAATATAGATTTATTTAAAATCCATTTATTTATTTTTAATCAGAGGTTTTAGTTTGTGATTAGAATGATTGGGGTTCAGAAGGGTCACTATTCTGTTAGGTTTATGAAAATGTCACATTACCTGGCAAAGAAGGTCTAATTGAGGCTATTTTTTCACTTTTATGCATCGTGAAATGTGGGCAGTGGAGATAAAGTGAGGGTGGAGAAGCTCAGCTGGAGGTGTTTGCCATTTTGATTCTACTGTGATCGCCTGCTGGCAGTTCATTAAATGAAATTAATTAAACAGTGATGTGTAGATGAAGGCAGTGATGGCTACTTCACTGCTTGGGGTTAGTGTTTTTTGAACAGATGGGGGAAACGAGGTAAGGTTCCTGAGAGTCACTGCTGGGGTCTGAAGTTCAGTTTGGCCCCCGGAGAGGGATCCCCCCAAAGTCCTTCACTGTACCACATGCAAAACGTGACACAGATACAACCATTTAATGGTCACATTGTACAATCAAGTTGCAAAATACGACGCAGAATTTTGGACTGAAAGAAGAAAAATATTTATCCATCACAAATAACTGCTCTTACCTAAATGGCCACTTGAGGCTGTATCCAAAGGAAGTCAATCCTCAGAGTCCTGCTACCAAAGCAAAGTTTCAAAGAAAAAACGTGCTCGCTTTGTTTTGGTTTCGAGGTTGTTTTTTTGTGTTCGCCTGATCAGAACCTGAAGAATTTGGAGAACTGATGGTGCTCGCTGTTGCTCATGGAGGCTGCAGGATGACGAAGCTGGTTATGGCTCTGTTATGTAGTGTCGTTTATTAGTTTATTAGCCTTCTTTCGCTTGCATACACACGTATGCAAAAACATAATCCTCCTCACAACACAGACTGTATGAACGATGGATGCTGCTTCAGAGTCTGAAAAGTGACACCAAGGACCTGCATTCTTTTCATCGCTCAACAGGGGGCGACTTCTGTGAGACAAAAACATTCAGTTGTAGACAAATCTATACGATAATGTGCTTGACTCGACTGCTCCTCAGTAAAGATTTTCCTGATGACTTAATGACCTCTAGCTTCAGGTCATGTGGACGTTTAAATTATGGTCACTATTAGAGTGAATAATGGGGACTATGCAGGCAACTTTTTACCAGAGAAACTTTATCAATCCCAGAGGGAAATTTAGTTGCCCTAGCAGCAAACATACAACAAACATCAAGTACTCGTATAAAATGAGTGTAGAAACAGAGACATTGATAGATGCATATTAAGATAAACAGATAAATATAAAGATATAGGTATAAATATAAAAGATTAAAAAGAACATTACGGCGATCGGGAGCTGCTACGGCAGGCTGCCACTAGGGCGGCGCCATCTCAGTCAACTTTTAACCTCAACGTCTTAACGCATGGCGTTGACTTCACAGTCAAATATGTGCTTCGCCTGTCGTATCCGGTTTCAAAACACCAAGGTGGCGATGGCCCAAAGCTCAGTTTCAGGCATCGCAAAAGCTCTTTACTAAGCACCAGGTGGTGTTTTGGTGGCTACGTCAGTCGTTTATACAGTATTTCTGTGGAAACACTGTTCATATACAGTAGCGTATATGTAGTGACACTGTGTGCGACCAACATGTGTAACGTGTTTGTGCTGCTGCCTCATTTGCACATGCAGCAGTTACTTTGCTGTCCGAGAAAGAAGAAATATATTTAACCGTCTTTTCTTTAGATTAAAGTTGACATGTTCAAAACGCCTAAATCAGAGATGTCAAACTCATTTTACACTTTGGGCCCTTTGATGGCTTCGATCTGAAGCGGGCCGGACCAGTGAAATCCCTGTTTTCATCTGCGTAAATACGTTTAATATAAAGCCCTAAATAAAGCACAATATCAGCAGTTTTCCTACATGAGAAAGAAATGCTGCTTTGGGCTGAAATAGTAAGAAATAAATGTGTAAATTTAGAGAAAAACTTCAGTTAGTGCAATAATATGTTAATATAAATATATATTATTCTAAAGTAGATCTTTTTTTTCAAGTGAGACAATTTTTTTTCTTTTTGCTTGTTTTTATTTTGAACCCACTGATAAATCATAAAGTAGAATATGAGAAAAAAACCCTATTTCTTCTGTCATTGTATCTATTACTTATTTGCATTGGTGTATGAGCAGCCATGGGGAGGTCTTTATCAGTAGGAAATGCAGTTAAAAGCTCCTCTTCACATTTTCCAAAGCCATCCAGTGGGCCAGATTGGTGTCTTTGGCGGTCTGATTCCGGGCCTCGGGCCTCATGTTTTACACGTCTGCTTTCACTGACCAGTGACTTTGTTGGGAAGCTGCTACGTGACGGTGTTCAGCTCTTGTCTTGGAAACAAAGCCTCAGAGAGCTGCTGCTGCACTGACGTCCAGTGTTGACTGCAGACTTAGCCTTTGTTATAGGTGGTGTTTTATCCATGAGCGGATATGTTCACGTCAAACATCCAAACAAAACCTTCGCCTCTACGTTTATGTTCGTTCGTTAATTTCCACCACATTAAAACCTTGTGTGACCCATTTCTCATGGAGACTGGCTGGAAAACACAGCTTGACGAAATATCTGTAGAGCAGCCTCTCTATATCCTCCCGCTTCCACACACACACAAACGTCTTAATTCCTTCACCTCCAGTGGCTGTGATACAACAGGAAGTGGGCTGATTTCCCAGAGGAGTCTGCAGTCAGCGCTGTCACAGCTAACGCAGCAGCAACAGACAAAATGTATTTAACACGAAGGCTGTGCGATGGTGCGCTGCGCCTACACTTCAAAACACTGTGGGAAATGACAACTGGCTGCTAGCAACATTTGATTTGTCAGTACCAAGCTGCTCTGTAACTGCCTGCTCTGGCTATGTGACTAAATATTTGATCATCCTCAGTGAAGTTAGGAAACAGTTTGCCTTATAAAACCCGACGAATCCTCCCGATGTACTCGATTTCTCGTGTTTCTGCTGCGGATACGGGAATGCTGGGAATATTTAACCTTGTGCTGGCCAATTTAACCTCTTCAAGCCTGTTGGTGGGACAGAAGCACCACACTGTATCCTTGTCCTAACACAAACACTTATGTTTTTGTACAAGCATTTTAATAATGGTTCCTGCAATTTGAAATCATGCAGCCAAAGCAGATGCATTAAAAGTCTGCTGAAAAAGAAATCATCCAGTGATCTAGTGGTTGAATTTTGTCCCACAATCTTGCATCATGTCCCCACAAGATGAACATCTGAAGCTCGGTAGGCGCTGCGTGTGACATAATGTGTATTATAAGTGTGTCTCATCCAAATGATGACAGTCTCAAACTGCCCTGTGGTGTTTTGAATTCAAATGAGTATTTTTTGAAATCAAAGCGCAGTCATTGTTGCCTCAGGGAAGGCCTGTGTCAGAGATTCTGACTGTCTTGCTTTCTTGTGGCACAGTGCTGCACTCAGCCTCCCTTTGGTTGTAAAGTCCTTGCATCCTCCTGCTAACACTGCACTGAGTGTATTTTCTGGGACAACATGCATGAAAGAGTGTGTCTGAGTTGCCGTAGATGTGTGTGTGTTTGTTGGGGGTTGGCGGAGAGATTCTCAGACGACACGGGGAAGAGGAAAGTGTTTCAGTGTTTCAGGAGCCTTGCGTGAATTATTCATCGCCCCTTAAGGTCTTTGTGGCTGCTGTATTGATGTTTCTTGCCATAAAAGTTGAGAGTTGAGCGTACTGTAGTCACACATGAAAGGCGAGGCGAGCCGCGTCCGAGCTGCAGTGCAGCACGAGCAGGACAGGACGCTAAGTTCTAGCATCTAACCGCAGTCAGACCAGCT
This sequence comes from Perissodus microlepis, assembly GCF_051167445.1. Taxonomy (NCBI): domain Eukaryota; kingdom Metazoa; phylum Chordata; class Actinopteri; order Cichliformes; family Cichlidae; genus Perissodus; species Perissodus microlepis. Next base: position 1,082,258 of record NC_140477.1, on the reverse strand, counting down.
TGTTTTCACCTCTTTATTAGCTGCCAGCTAGGATTTGAACACAGACTTGAATCTATAGTGATGGCTGGTTTCTAGCATGATCTGGGTCTGAAAGCTACTTTCAGCTTATAAATGTGCCAAAAAGATCATAAAGAAACTCCTTCATGTATTTGTAAGCTGCCCACCTCCACCTGAGTGCTAGATACACGATTAACAGTGATATGTTACCTTGGAATATTTGGTTCTTGGTACATCGTTAAACTATAGAACTTGATAGATATTTTTATTTTGTATTTTTTCCTATCTTACTCCTATTATAGCTCACACACAGTATGCTGACATTAAGGGAAGTGGGCATCCTTATGCTCCTGTCCTGTCAAACACACTGTTTTGAGATCTACATTCTGTTATTCAGCTTTAGATGGTCATTCGTGACGCTAACTTCCAAACGCTGTAGCACGGGGTTGTGAACGCCCCTTGCCCTGAAGCGCAGGTACCCTGGGTTACGATGAACCGAATGAGAAGAAGGGCTGTTGGCAAAGCCGATGGTCTCTGGAAGAGAGATGCTGTTATCTGCTAATGTAGCTCTACCGCTGCTGGCTGCTTTATCTGTGGTGACTCATCAAAAACACACACACACAAAGACACATGCATACAACTTCTAGATGACACCAGACTGACTCTCCTGCACAGGAAGACAGGGGAAAGGGGAACGAAGCTCTTTGGCATTTAGATTTATGCACCATTTGTTTTCACACATTCATTGATGGACTTGAACTTTTAAGGATCTTCCAAAGATGCACATGAGAACTGAAATGTTCAACCTTGTGAGTCTGTGAAGGTTCTCAGTCCTCCAGGTCATCGTAGTCGGAGGAGCTTGGAAAGAAAAGCGTCTGGACTTCTTTAAGTTTCATCCAAGAATCTTCTTCAGTTCTAAGAGCAACTGGTGGAGAGTCCCAGATATAAAGCCCAATGGGAGTGTCGCCCCAAGAGGGTCATGGACCCCTATTGATCCTCTACATAATCACACGAGTCAAGGTGTGAACACGGGTGCAGGTCACAATCAGCCAAGGTTTGGGTGAACTCATTGTGAAGCCTTTCCTGAGGTCAGATGGCCCAGGACGTAAGTGGGTGTTAAGGCGTCTGGGAAGGATCTCAAAACTGGATTATAGATGGCAGACAGTTGGTGTCATAAGCCCCGCCCTCTGTTCAAAAGTGGTCGTTCACAGTGGACATAGATGGCTTCTTTCACTCCTCTTTCAAACCATCTGTCTTCTCTGTCCAAAATGTGAACATTGGCATCCTCAAACAGTGACCTTTGCCCTTTAGATGCAGATGGACAGCCGAGTCTTGTCCTGTGGCTCTTCTATAAATAACCCTGTGAGGTGCACGTCAACCAACCCTGTGCGACCTTCTTGTTCTTTATGTTGCTCCCTTTGGGGCTCGTCACACAAATAACCAGCTACGTGTAGCATCCTCTTCTGTCACAACTGCCCCCTGCATGCTCCTCCACTGCATCCACCACACCCTCCAAAGTCTTGGCAATCAGGGAAAAGAATAATAATTCTAATACGGATCAAACAGTATTTAGATTTTTCCCCTAAGTCCTTTGTGCTTCTTTCTAAACCACAGGGTTAACGATGGCCCTTTGTTTTAGGGTTTAACAGTCTTTTAACTTTCTTGTGCAAACTCTGTGTAATGTCTATTTAAGAACAGAGCAATAATCCAGTGAATTCACCGACTCTTGCACCAGACTCCTTCTGGGCAACACCCTCACCTAAACTAAATATATTTCCAGCATTGAGAATGTGTCTGAAGTGGATTATCTCCTGCTGTGTGCTACATGTGAGAAAGGCCAGTTTCTGAGAATGTCTCCACCTTGTTTTCCCCCCCAATGCTGTCTGCAGTTCATCTGTAGTTCATGCTTCAGTTAGAGAAACAAATGCACACAAATACACTCGTCTGAACGCTCACAAACGTTTAGTACACACACTGGATTTGTGGAACACAAACCCACAAAATGTGACCTTTTGCTAGTTTTAAGTGGACGTTTCCTCTGAAAGCCTGGGACAGATTTTAGTTCTTCGTGATCACAGTCCTTAAAAAGTAAAAGGAAAAAAGGTTAACGTGGCAATAAGACCACCTACCCTAGGCACCTCTATCCTCCCGTCTAATAAAACAAGGCTTCCACTCATGAAGTGGCCCATGACTGACTGCTTACTTCAGCTCCGTACCTCCTGTTTTAAGACTTGAGCTGTTCTCCACACTGAAAAAAATAATCAGTGGGATAAACGTAAAAAAATTATTGTAATCGGTTGCACGAAATTAAGTTATGTTTGGTTAACCTTAGTTTTTTATGTTATACCTGCACACATTTTTCTGGTAACATGAACATGACTTTGTTATGTTGTTGTTATGTTTTTCATTCCGGTCAAATATTTATAGGAACCACTTGTTTATCAGACATGAACTTTTTGTGTTAATTGTATTGGACTACTATGTGTTATATTGACAAGATTATTTTATGGTAAGCTTATTTTATTTTATAACAAATTTCTAATATATATAATCTAATATATAATTGAGTGTTCAATAAATAAAACTACATTAAGGCTGATCTTACTGTATGTACTGCACACTTTCTCTTCAATCAAAGAAATAAGCAAAACATTTTTGAACAATGACCTGTATTTTTGAAAATACTACACAGTTGTAACAATGGACTTTCAATTCAGGCTTCCAAAATATACATGAGTCATATTTGTACAATGCATCTCTTGAAAAACATTCCACAACATTCCTCAAAGTTATCTTCTGTAAGCTGAGTTCAACATTGTGGGGCCTTATGACATCGCGCTTATGTAAAAAATAGTTTTTTAAATGTAAGAGCCATAAGGTAATATGGCAACAGGGGTGTAATTATTAAAATGACACAAAGAAGAGACTTAAAATAACATTATAACCCACAGGCACAAAACCAAGAGACCTAAACTGATTAGTATTGGCTTGCTTCTATCACTAAACATCACAATCACTAATACTAGACGATGCAATCTGTTTGTAGTGGTGCACCTTGGGAAAAAAATTGCAAACTGGTGAAATTGGTGCAAGGCACCATTTCCATTGAGAAAAATGGACATTCAAAGTTTGAATTTTTTTTTAAAAGAGCCATGGCTTGAAAAGTGAAAACTGCAGTAATAAAGGCCCCAAGTTGAAAAGTGCCAGAAAAATAAGTTTCACTATGTACTGCAACTTTACCAGTGCTGGCTTAAAAGAAAGGATGGTACATATTCGAAGAGGTAAACATGTTGTTCCCACATCATAACTGGAAAACTGTTCAATCGTACAGTCTGGTCCTGAAAACCTGGGCCTTCTTTGAAAGGCTGTTCCTTTTGAGCTCCATAACCAGTTTCTATAATACCTCGAAGGTATACTTTTCCAGTGGGTAGGTGAGGTTCAAAGTGTACATTAGTCCAAACAGCATTGCAGCTGCTAGGGTATAGTTATCCAAATCCTGCCAGACTCTCTGGCCTTCAAGGACTATCCCGATGTCCTCAGGGCTGCCATTGGCATCTCTTGACTTTATGATGTAAATTTCCATGGTTGTTTCCTTATTAGATCGTTGGATAATGGCTTCATCTGTGGCCTAGAAAATGCAGAATTCCAAAATTTAATTAAAGAGAACACTGGTCAAAGAACATTATACCAAATCTTATTTTAATCTGTGTCACTATTCCAAAAAATGTTAACATTAACACATTAGGTGAACAAAAATGGATTCATTACAGCATGTGATTTGAGTCCTCAGAATGCTCAAAAAGGTAATGCATGAAGTGAAATCTCCATGCAAAGAAGCAGAATACTGTCAGAGCATAGAGAGGTGTTCAACTATGAACTCCACACATAGTTCTAATGCAGGTAAAAGAAGAAAAAAAAACGCACCCATGGTAAATTGTGAAAATCCCAGGTGATTTTCAACATACTCCTGGCATAGAGTGACAAGCAGCATTTTGTTAAAATTATTATTTTCCCTAAAGTGTATACACAAATTAATTTTTTTCTTACTTGGGCCGTGGGCTCCAGAATGTTCTTAAGTCTTCTTCCTATTTGTCCTCCTCGCCTTTTGAAGACCTTTATTAGTTTGTCAGATAGCACATCTATCTGCGAGAGTAATCTGGACTGCAGTGGCATGGTGGTAATGCGCTTAAACTCTGCATTTATCTAAAAAGAGAAGTTGTCACATAAAAATGCTGTCAAAATCTCAAATCTCACAAGGTTACATCCACACAAAGTTGTTATTTTTTTGTCATATTACTATTTATTAGCTATGGGTCCCATGTTGCTGAGCAGTTCCATAGTTGCCCTTACTTCCATACCACCCAAAGCCTGTTTGCAACCACAGCAGTTGCCTCCTTCTGGCCATTTTGCAGTTCTGCCAAATGACCCAGAAACTACATCTATTATTGTCATATACACATCAAGGTCTTTCATTAATACTTAGTTAAATTAGTTAATTTGACCTTTCCAGAAAATTTACCTTACAGAATGTGAGATAACATATGCAAATCTTCACTAGTAAATAAAATAATGTTATTAAAACCTTAACTGTAACACCTCTACGTAACAGCGCTAGAGAATTGTTCTGAAGCAACACCAATCTGCCCTTCAGCAGGGATAAGCACCATATATCGATACAGAAAAAATAAATTTAACATATTTCTATCGTCATTATTTTTATCTCTTTAAGCCCTCCTCTCAGTCTCTCTATAAATCAGTTAAAATAATTTGTTGGGTTTTTGTGTGTCTTTAACATGTTATCAGTACATTACATTCACTGCCCCAGAACATGAAATAAAGCCCCACGTCATGCACTTCCTCTCCTAATGAGTACTGCATAGGTGTCATGCTCTAAATAAACCGACTTTAGTGAAGACACCCCCCGAACACACACACACAGAGCCCACCCCATGGCAAACTAGCTTATTTAACTGTTTAACTAAAACATTTTAGGTACAACCAGTTAACTAAATGGACACAAGTTTGTTAGTCTGTATTCACTGAGAAAAAACAAGCGAATGTGACTGGGCACACACTGAAAAAAAGCTAATGCACATAATATTGTCCCGCAGCTTAAGCTAGCATTATCGTTAGTTAACTTAAGGAATGACTTGTTTTTTCCATTATGTCGCTCAACAGCAATTCATGAGAAAAACTTCCCCATCTAATGGATGTTCTCTTCGTTTCCTCTCAAACATGTAGTTTTCAGTTTACCTCGACAAAGTAAAGCTCAGCACCAAACGTAAACTAAGCGAAGACAAAAAATGGCGGACCGCCACAGTGAATTTTCCCTCGCAGAACACACCCTGGGGGGGTGGAGTTTCAACAGAAAACATAACTATTTTCTGTTATTTTGACATGACTGGTTTTAAAAGACTGAACATCCTTCTAAAACAAGTGAAAGGCGTGAGACTTAATTATGTTTAGACCAAAAATATAAATGATTCATGTTGGATATATTTACTGTATTTTTACTAATTTAACAACCTCATCATTGCATTAGTCGCTTTATGCTATAGCATTACGCTTACATTAGCTTGAAGCTCAAGGTCGTCATTTTATTTAATTTCTTTTTCTGGGCTTACAAACAGGACACACAACATTTAGATAACCGTTACACTGAATCTTGGGTCTGTGTTGAGTCTTCCAGCTGCTGACTACAGAAGCTAGATTGACCTTTCAGCATGTTTATAGCGGCTGTGGCTATGTGCTGGTAATGTTACCGTGTGTGAGCAGTCACATTGGCAGCAGACATGTTTCAACAAACTAGTCATATCCCGGCCCAACATTAGCTTGTTTAATGGTTAAGACACTGCAGGTACCACCACTTACTACAGACACCGATGCAAGTTTGTAATAGTCTGTTAATTTAGACTGAAAGAATATACAAACAATATTAACTCACATTATATATGTTAATTACTAATTTTCTTATCGCATAATTTCGGTTACCATTAGCTAACTGGAGCCTAACATTAGCCTTTCATGGTTTTCGATAAACAGCCCACATACCTGTAAAATAACAACACCCCAGTAAAAGTCCACATATATAAAGGGTCTACACTCTTTCTCACTGGTGTGTTAGCTTTAAAATCTTATTTACCTTCAAGTGTAAAACTCCAGATGGTAGTAGATTTTCCAAAGCGAGAGACAAAAATGGCGGACAGTGCAGCCGATTTTTCCTTTCCAGGGGGCGGAGCTTGAGGATAAAACACGACTAACTTGTTTCTTTTCAACATGATTTGTTCTAAAAGAATGAATATTCTTAAAGAATATGTGAAAATTAAAAGACAAAAATATGTTTAGATGTGAAATTTAAATTAGTCATGCTGGATATATGAAGTAATTCTATGCAAATTCAACAACCACCCTATTGCATTTTTTCAGTGCACAGAGGAAACTCTTTATCTTACAGTCAACTCGAACTGTTATTCTTTAAAACATGTCTTTCCTGAAATTACATCTTTTTGTCATCACTGCCCACCCGCTCCCCAGCATTAGTTTTGATTCTGCAGCCGTTCTCTTACGCAAGCACCGCTTGAAGCTCACATCCAACATTTATACTTGCAGTAAGCAGTTTTTCCTGCTTCTCTTACTCACACTGAGCTGTGGCACAGCCCAGAGTTCAGCATGCATATATATGCATTGGTTAGTAAAGATGAGAAAGGTCAGCTTACCAGATGCAGATAGTATCAATATGAACTGAGAACACAGAAGATTTGCAGTAAAATATATATTGAATATGAATAAAACGTGACATGGCTAAAGCATGGTGAGCTGCACAAAATGAATCTTGAAATTAATCCATGTCAAATAAAACACATTATTTCAAAGTCTGTAAACCTTTTAATCTCAATAAACTGATGCACGTGAAGAGACTGATGTTCTTAAGATGAACTGGGTGATAAAGTTGTTGGATTTCTGCGGGGTCTCTTTTCTCTTTCCTCTCTTTCTTCCTGCCTACAATAAGAGTCAGTAGGAATCGTGTCACTCACAAGCTGCTTCTCTGTTTCTCAAGCCTCACCATGATTGCATGGATGGGATGAAAACAGCAGCTCAATGCTGCGATGATTGGAGACAAACCTTTTGTTGCAGATTGGAATTTTGTGTCTGCATAAAGATACTTTGATTATTGATGTGTCTTTGCTTCCTGATGCATTTGAGACAAACTCATGAGCGACCCTCTCAAAAACAATTAGCGGAGAGCCGCTGCCTAACTGACCAGAGGAGAGCTTAGTGGTTGTTTGTCCTGGAAGCATTTCCTCTTCAGTCTGCCTGACTGTTGGCAGGATGGCACAGTGGATTCAGTTACCGTCCTGCAAGCTGAAGGTCATGCATTCAGTTTGTCTCACGGCTACGTGTTGAAATAGCTTTGATCAATGCACTGACAGTCATACTTACCCAGGGATTTTTCTCACTGGGGTTTGTTTTGACAGTAGTGGGAAATGCACTGTAGGGAGTGAAGGTTGGCACAGGCTTTGCACAGTGCTCATAGACTGATTGATGGCCATTTCCATAAAAGTGTTTAGCCTGGTTTGTAGCCTGACACGCTTAGATTTTGAGTCTGCAATGACGGGACAGTAAGGAAATGAGAACTCTGAACTTAGCACAAGCCAAATAAAAACTATGAAGGCATCACTGATAGTTTATCTCTATTAAAGTGAATGATTTTGAGGTTGACATACGTAATTGTTCTCACCAAAAGGTAAACACTTTCTTCTAAATTTGGGCAAATTTAGTCAGAAGTGTTATTTTGAAAAGAAGTCTTACCTTATTAGATAAATTCAAGACATGCATTATGGAATGATTTTTATGTCATAATGTTTGCGTGAGCTGAAACGTAATACGAGCAAAGAATTTCATTTTGTTGACACCATGCCTGTTTGGCACAGTGGGTGGAGCTCTGCAGCCAGACGTGTACAGCTGTTGATTAATGGGACAGCAGAGCTTGTATTAGAATCCTCTGGTGTAAAATGAAAGTATTTGCTCGGATTCTGTTTTTGTTTGCACAAAGGTTATGACATCAAAATAATATGTTCAGATATACTTTGTGAAGCCTTATTGTGTATTCATCGTCCAGCCTTACAGCACTGTGCAGGTTTAAATGCTCTTGAGCAGTACTGCTCCAGGCCTTTCAAAGTGTTTATTTGTGCTGGAGGGAAGCATTTACATTTCTTCTTATTTCAACCAAAAAATGTCCAGGTATAGACACCGTTTAGGTAAAGGCATCACAAACTATTTGTTTAGCCTGATCATACGAATCATACTTTCTTTTGTAACACATGTACAGTGGAGCACATTTAACTGGAGAAGACATGGAGGCAGGTTAAACTATGGGTTGAAAAGAAGCTGTGTAAAAATAGTCGCCTACCTTCTTCGTGGCATTGGTATTCCCTAATTACAGTGGGCTTGTTAAACAGGATAATGCATCCCGGCACACAACAAATAAACTGCTCAGGAATGGTTCGAGAAACATGACGCTGTTTGTAGTTTTGACCTGACCTCCAAATTCTCCAGATCTCAATCTGTTCGAGCATCTGTTGCAACTTTTCCTTGCGACTGTATGCTAATGCAATATTCGTGGTACATTACTCCCTCTAAGATTAAAGCTGGAACATTTCATTTCCTTTTATGAGGCTGCTGTGCTGACCAGCAGAATAGTGGTACAGTAATTACAGCTTCCCTGGCTGCTCACTGCCCTATACTGGATGTGCATTCAGCGATGCTGCACTGCTGCCAAATGTGCAGGGAGGCTGGCATATCGCAGGACAGCAGAGGAGGAGCTGAGCAGCTATAATGAAATCCCTGTAAACCTCAAACCTCAACTCAAAGCTGCATGCATGTTAATGTCAACTCCTTTTCTTGCTCAAGTTTTTCACTGTGAATCTGTCAGAACAGGATATAAATTAGCAAAAAAATCAATTCAAGTCTTCAGCTTTGAAGTGTGTGTTAGTCAGTAGCTCTGTGGGTAGAGGTCTTCCCCCAAGTATAGATGCAGCAATTCAGTGCTTCAGCTTGTTAAGAATCTTAATGTGATTGAATTTTGACTTTATATTCAGTTGACCCACAAGCTTTTCATTTTGTTTCCAACTCATGGATGAAAACATGCATCAGTCCCTGTTCCATTTCCTATTTGCACTTTTTCTAATCAGGAAAACACACCAAAGGTGAATGGACACTATTATTCAGTAAAGTAAATGCAAGAGCTGCTAACAGTATTGAACTGCAGAAGGTTCTGCATTGTAATTTGGAAGACATCTCATTGCTTCATTTAGTACATGTACAAAAGCACAACTGAGCTAATTAATGACATCCGTTTTACATTAAAGAATGGGTAGTAATGACATCAATGAAGGCTCTGTTAAGTTATCTTATTGGCAACACCCATATTTACCTACTACTTGATATAATAATGGCAGGTCAATGAAGCTGAGTATTAGATAATATGATCAGGCAGCAGAGACCAGAACCGACCGATTTTCTGTGCTCGATGGGGTCAGGCTCACCTATGTCCAGTTATGAGATGGTCTGTTTCATCAATGCACAACGATGGTTCGGGCAAAGAGTCGTGAAAACTAGTGACTGTATAAGTCACATGCTAGCTACAGGTTGCTAACATGTCACTTAGCTGCAGGTTGCTAGCATGTCACTTAGCTGCAGGTTGCTAGCATGTCACTTAGCTGCAGGTTGCTAACCTGTCACTTAGCTGCAGGTTGCTAGCATGTGTCTGTGGCCGATTCTTATCATCAGTGAGGCAGATAGAAAGTTCAGCAAAGTAAAATTTGGAGGAATTGCCACATTTATGACAACATGTGTAATCAGACAGTTAAGCCATTATCATCCAGGTGAACATGAATTTATTTTAAAGACGCTAACAGAAAGAAAGCAGCTAAAGCTAAAGCTGTCCAGAGCTCAGCCACAGGCCGGGAGCCTTGGTATGAGGAGTGTTGAAGCAGTTACAAGAAAACATATGGAGACAAGTTTAAAAGAGAAATAAGCTGATGTCCTGTTATCTGGTGACGTTATACTGGAAAATGATATAAGTTACATAAATCTTTTATTGGAACAATATGTGCGTTAAAGGTGGGTGTACAACGGCTCGTTTTCATTCAGCTCACTGTGGTGTTTAAATGTTGGGAATGTTTATCATGAGGTTAAACTTCCTGCTATATGTTTTAAACCTGGGTGTAAAGGTAACCTGCTACTGCCAGAGTTGAAATATCCAGTGCCTTGCCAACAGGCACTCCAGAAGCTTTTGTATAGTTGAGAGAGATGTTACAAACATTTATTATCAGTATGAGAGTATCTGCCAGTTGTTTTGGACGGCTTCTCATGAGATGTGATCATCACTGTTTATTAAATGAAGTGTGTTTGAGCAAAACCTTCTACAGTAGTTTATGAGCTCTCTGTGGCAGGCTTTGTGCCCATTGCGGTTTTTAATTGACTCACTAGAAAGCCCTCACAGACAGTCTGCTTTGCCCCTGACTTGATTTGAAAAAATAGATTTTGGGAAAACATTTAACCATCGCGTTCCTCGTGTTTAGTGTGACCGCACAAGCAATGATCATATAAGAGACAATGGTAATTCTTGTCTCTCATGGACAGTATTAGCCATCAAGCACTAATATTAGCAGCCCTGGAGCTATCAGTCATAGTAATATTACTATCAGCACAGCAGCTGTGGTTGTAATTGCAGTTAAAGGGCAGCGATCGGACGTCAGCTGGTAGTGCCATAACCAGCACAGCACTGCTGATATTCTCTATGAAGAGGGAGGAAATTGAATTTGATGTATGTATAGAAATTACACATAGTCTGCGTGTAATAAATCTTTCACTTGCAATGTGAGTAAAGGTATTCACCACATCTTGAGTCACACCAAGTGTGCAGAAAGGCTGAATCAGGAGCTGGCAGGCTTGAGTACAGTAGCCCGGAGGGCTGCATAACAGCATAATGTACACTAGTTATAAATCTGCCAGAAGCGTATAGGGCATCAGAACGTGGTCCAGATTGGACGGAGGAAAAAAATTCAAACTGTTCCAACTCTCTATTGTCCTATCTCTCTCCATCTTCACAGGAACGAAGTCGTTTTACTGTCTTTATTGATCATGTGGGTTTATAGGGCCAACGGGATCATTCTGGAGAGTGGTTCTTCACATTCATTGCATTCTTTGCTCCAAATGACCTCGAGCAAAATCAAGTAATTGAACTAAAATGTCCACTGTCATCAATCTCTGCCTATTGGTCCATAACTGCTGCGGCAGCTTAAGAGAGAAGATGGGAACGGTTGGTTGAACTCCGGTAGGTTCCTCACTGTTTGAACAACGCTTTCAAGGTCACCTGGAAATGAAGTCATTATCAGCTGGAAGGCTGTCATCTCTACAACGTGTAGCTGTAAACTGCTAAAATACTTACACAGAGTTTAATCAATCAATCAATCAGTCTTTATTTATAAAGCACTTTTCATACAAAAAAAATGTAGCACAAAGTGCTTTACATGGTTAAAAGCAGCCCACCCCACCCCACCCTCCAACTCACTCCCCACACTCTCATTAACATAAACGATGTGAATACACACATATCCCCCCCCCTCCCCCCCCCCCCCCCCCACACACACACACACACACTTAAAGGGTTCGCATGAGCCAAGTGAGGAAACACTATCACAGGGAGCCTCTGCACCGGGAGCCGGTCACAGACCGCAGCCTCCAGGCTGGGCACACAGCAGGAGGGAGGCAAAGAAGCCCCCCAGCCAGGCTGAGAAGACCCCCAGAGCCCCAGAAGCCATGGTCGATCACAGCCCCGGTGCAGAGAGCGCCCTCCGAGGAAACACTGGAGATATGACACAATAGGATATATACAGGGTAAAACGATAAAATAAATAAGAACGGGATACAATATAAATATAAATATAAATAGAGTAAGAAGATTAAAAAATGAATAAGAATAAAATCAATAAATATTAGGTAAAGCCTAAATTAATAATAGAATAACAGGATAGAATAACTAAGCATAAAATAAATAAACATTAAGTAAAAGCTAAATTAAAAAGGTGGTCTTGAGCCTGTTCTTAAAAACATGTACGTTCTCTGCGGCCCTGAGCTCCTCCGGCAGGCTGTTCCACAGACGAGGACCATACCACTGAAAAGCTGCCTCTCCGTGAGTATGTGTCCTGACTTTAGGGACAATCAAAAGGCCAGTGCCAGAGGACCTCAGGGTCCGCGAGGGTTCATATGGTAAAAGCAAATCTGAAAGATAAGAAGGCCCAAGACCATTAAGACATTTAAAAACCAATAAAAGAACTTTAGTATTAGTGACATTAAGTTAAAAAGGGGGAAACTTCTTTTGAACACGGGTTTCCCCGAAAACTCAACGTCCGGATCAACAAACTCGATACACAAAGGGTGTGGAGGAGGTTCGAACCGAGAAATGTCTTTTTATATCCAGTGTACCACCGTGCTGCCTGAGTTAGTGTTTTATGACTGATCAAAATGATATGCTCGACTAAAATCTTTCTTTTTAAAACCAAATAAACACAAACATGTGGGCCATGTAAACACACACAAACACACACACACACACACACACACACACACACACACTTACTTAGATTTAACCTAGACTGAATTGTCCTTAACAGATAAAGCTGGAAACCTGCCCAATCATACATTTGATTTGTTTGTCATTACTCACCTGACAGTGAACAAAAGCATCTTAGAGCAAATAAAAATACAGATCTGGCTCAAACTAATGAGACACAGTTTACTTACAGACATGTAATATTAATAAAACCCAGTAAAACAGATTTTTTTCACCAAATATTTTCATGAGCTGATTTTGCTCATTTGCAGTGAAAAAGATGTCAAGGTTCAAACTTTAAATTTACAGACACGGTACATTTTAAAATGTTGCTCAGCAGCTTTAAATGGTAAACTCTGTACTTACACTGAGGATTATAAACACACTCATGTTGAATGTAACAGAGCACGCATCTATGAAGTATTTCACTGTGTTTACCTTCATTTCATAAAGGTAAACACTGTACTGTAAGTGCTTTGGTATCAACTGAATAAAAGGGGCGTCACAGCCAAACTGGTGCAGGAGCAGCAGGAAAAGAAAACCTGATGTTTTCCTTCTAATTTCGAGTTTAACAAAGTCTGAGTTTTAACTCAACGGGACTCTGAATCCACCGGGCTTCATGGTTTAATACAACAAATAATCCAGGTTTTGCTTCCAGTAACTTCAGCACCAAGGACAGTGCTCATTCACACAGGTGCTTTTGGTCACTGAGTTTTTATTCTTATTTTCATTTTTGTAAAGTGACTGTTTGCCGACATTTTTCAACACTTTTACTTTCGAGCAGGACTGTAAACAGTGAACAGCATCAAACTATGTACAGGCTGCTCTTTTGAACTCACAACATTAACAAACATCCAATAATCCAAACGCTGATCTTCAGATTTCATTTGGAGCTTTTGCAGCCTTAACAGATTCACTTTCCCCGTTATTCCGCTTTTACGAGGAATAATCTTGAAGAAAAAGGCGTTCCACGTTTTATAAACCAACCCACACACTTGTGTTTACTTCAGACCCACGCGTGCAAACAAACGCACATTTACACACGCATGCAAACACACACAGACACCCACGCCTGGCCACAACACAGATGATGGGGAGGGGAAGCTGATATGGGAAAGCTTTCGGAATGCCAGATAACAGGATTAGACAAATTACATTTCAACTGTGACCGTGAATCCTGTTTGGATGGGTGACTTGTTTTCTCTCCACCATAAAGCTACGGAATATTCTGAAGCTAGAACTTCGTATGGGAAGTCACAAATTTAAAAGAATGCAGGGCGGGCGTGTGAGGTGTATGTTTGGGCGCTCGTTGTCTGCAGAGTTTTTGGGGGATTTGATGTGTTTTATGTATAAAGGGGCGATTTATTGTCTTTCATCTGACAATGGTAATTTGATCATATCTTCAGAAGTCAATTTAAAGAAATATATGTCAACAAAAACACATATTTGTCATTACAAACTTTAAAACTAACTAATGAGCAATCCTTAATGTTGCAGGACTCAAAGCTATGCCATTTAAGTCCAGTGCGGGTTTGTAGTGTCTTTGAAGGAGCATAGAGTGACAGTGAGTTACTGGTGGTCTGAACAATTTAAGATCCAAAAAATCAATCTTGCAAAAATCTTCTGGGGGCAGTCAAGGTCCTTCATACGCTCCTGAAGACTGATGGCCAAGAATCCAAAGTGAGCACTCCATCAAAGACAGAGCTGGCCTGGGAGAAGTGTGCATTACTCTGATTTGCCAAAACCACTAACTGGGGAAACCTGTAGTTTTACAATATGAAGGATCTTTGTCCTATAAAGGAAATGCCTCCCGAACAGGGACAAAGAAAAGCAATAAAAATAAAATGCCAATGATCGCAGGCGTAAAACCTCTTAAGCATCAGCGGGTACCACGGCGCTCTGCACTTTGTAATCTTTGCATAGTATTATACGTGTCATCTAACACAAGGTGGAACAAAGTGCTTATCATATGCATGTAGCATATGTCATAATATGAAATCAATTATGTGGAAGGTAGCTTAATGCGGCCTGTTACTAACTACCAGGCCAAATCTGAAAGAACCCACATTTCACAACAGAACATCAAAGTGTTCTCTTATTTAATGGATAATATTCATTTTGAACTGAATGGCAGCAATAAAAATCAAAAAAGTTGAGACGGGAGCAACAAAAGGCTGGAAAGTTAAGTATGATTATGAGAAACAGCTGGAAGAACTAATGAAATTCATTAGCAATAGTTCAGTGGTGTCATTGGGTACACAAAGACCATCATACTGTCAAAGGGCTGTGAAGGCAGACCTTATGTGTAAGTAAGAATAATGATAATATAAAAAAACACCCTGGTGATATATCACCAGGGTGATATCACTTTCCTTTTTCCCTTCTGGGAGTGAAGTGCATGACAGGAGCTCCAGTAATGTGTAGAAACTAAACATTGTGCTTAAATCTGAGACCTCAGCTGCTATAATAATGTATGCACGCACATTACTGCAAACCATCCCAGTTGCTCGGCCTCAGATGTAGTGCGATTAAACTGCAGTGTCGAGCCAAACTGGATACTTGTTACGAGTCCTGAGGCTCAGTGCTGTTCATAAATGAAATGCTGCTCCTCTTTGTACACTGACTGCTGCTAAGTGCTATGAAAACTCTGCTGTCACTTCTAATGAATGTTTTATGAGGATGTTCTGATGTGTTCACTAATGCTCAAGTATGTTTGGCTGTTTGAATATGTGTGTTTGTGTTACTGCGTCCGTGTAGGAGAGCGTTATCGGCGTGCGGGGCTCTTCAGCCATTGTGGGGGTTTTGAGGGTCACTCTAATCTGATCCAACTTCCTTTCTGCTTGTACACGTGTGCTCATGCAGCGTGTACGGGATCTGTGTGTCTAAGTGGGCGTGTGGTGTGCGCCGCTGATGCAGACAGTTTGTCAAATAAACGAACCACAAATGAAAGTGAAGTTTGTCTTAAAGTGCTTGCAGAGCAACACGTAAACAGAAAAACAAGTCTGTTATTTCGTGCCTGCGTCTGAGTAAAGGATGATGTGGTGACAGCGACGACTCCATTTCCATTTCCTCCTTGCAGCACAAGTCACCGTGCTGGCATTAATTATGAAAAATAGTTTGGTGTGCCGAGCCTGAGGCTGCTCACGGTGAAGAGAGTTATGATGAATGATGTTGAGAGGAATCTGTCAGCTGCCATCCAGTTTAGCCCGCACACATAATAGAGGGCTGGGGTACTTTCTGACAGAAACATGGTTTATGAGCTCGGGTCCAGTGTAGCGGTTCAGATCACAGCCTTTTTACGCGGCGCTCGCTCCTTTTCTTCTCCTCGGACGCCATTTCCAAGTCTTTGTGGTTTAGTGAAAGAATTGATGAACGTTCTTAACATCGGTGCTAGAGCAGGGCAACACGGCCAAAAATATTTACCACCATATATATTTGAAAATTTGCAATAACGATATAACTGACGATATAATTGACACAAGACAAAATACTTTACAACTCCTCAACTTTATTAGTGAAAAAAACAAACAAACATCAATGTATTTTCACTTAAACAAGCAGCTGTTTTTTATGTGCATTAAAGTTATATAAAAATGTAACAGTGCAAATGCAAATTCCTTCCTGACAGTTTAACCAAAAGGCATTTCCAGTGGAAACTGGCCGACATATCCTCAGCATAACCATGTATAATATCCACAGAACTTAAAAAGAGGTTATACACACACAGTACGGTAATATTATGTTGAAGCACAGTACGTATCACTCCGCGAGGCTCCGCCTACAATAGCCGTAATGCTCCGACAATCCATCAAGCGGTGCGGCTTCGTAGCTTAGCAAAGTTGTACTAAAGCATTTGACGTTTTGAATTTTTTGAGCGCCGTGTACATAAACTCGTTTCCAGGTCAGTAAACACAACCAGAGTTCATACATAAGGCTCACGGGATTATAAGGACACTGTCGATGTTCAGAAAAATCAAAGGATGATTTTAAGTGTGCCGTATTTTCCAAACAACGCGGTGATAACGACGGTCCGCTAGCATGCGCTACCAAAAATAGTGCTTTGTTGTGTATCTGACGGACGAAAGCTAAACCAGTTCCACACCAGTGAAGCTGCAGCATTTTTACAAACCAGTTCTGGTTCATCTGTTTCATTCAACGATCCACTTTCGCCCTTCTCATTCTCCGTCGCCGCCACGTGCGTATGTAAACAAAGGCACTGCGCATGTGCGTTTTACCCATGTTCTATTGCGATATATATATTTTTTTATCATTGCCTAACATTATACCGGTATTACCGTGAACAGTATGATATGGCCCAGCCCTAGCCGGTGTATATTATCACTCGAGCAGCACACCTGGGGAGCTATTGTGTTTTTCTTTTTTCTAGTATGTGTGGGCTTTTTTTTTGTCACAGCACTGTTTGTGTTTTTTGGTTTAAGTTAAACTCTTTGAATGATGGTTTTCTGTTTGTATTTATAATTCTTCTATGCTTCTGTTCTCGCCTTACATTAAAACTTGCCTTTTGTTATCACCGTTCTCGCCTCCGCGCCTGCATTTGGGTCCACTATCTCCTCACGCCACGGGGTCAGGGTTGGACATTTTGCTTTTAACAGCCGTTGTTGTTGTTTTTATTGACTCATTTTATTTATTTATTTATTTTACTGCATCATTGTTGTGCATTCTATTTAGTTTAGTGGCATTTTACGTTGTTAAGCACTTTGCGCAGCATGGCCTTTTGGTAACGTGCTATAGAAATAAACTTGACCTTTTTGTGTCTGTTACTTGTGATAAGTGATCATTCAGGGATCGTACGAAAAAAGGATTTCTATTTAAATATTCCTGAGTTGTTTAATTGTGTATTTCTAAGCGTTCTAACGTTTAAACTTTTTGAAAACTCCACACAGGATTGCTTGAAGCACCCTCAAGGATTGACATAGGCACGATGTAGTGTTATAAAACAGGGTTTTTATGGTCTTGACAACCTGTGAGAACTGCTCACGGACAAAAACAATAATACAAAAACATCACATCAAAATGCACTCTTGGTGTCAATCAATCAAAAGTCCTTAATCACAGAAAATAAAACATTTAAAGTACACAAACCTCGTGAGCTGACATCCAGAGGGGCTAAATAGTCCGTCATGGCCTTATTATCTTATTCTCCATCTTTTTTCTCACTTATTTCTTCTCTTTATCTAACTTTGAACATTACTTTCTCCATGTGTGGAGCTAAGCGCGAGCTGCAGCATGCAGACACCATGTGCGCTTGCAAAAAAGTAGCTGGGTGGAGACCCAAATTGCACCCAGCTGTACCCTACACAGTTCACCACCAGATGGTGCAAAAGAGCAAAATCTGGACAATACAGCTCAACAAAGCATCAAATGCAAAAGACCGTTACATTGCTTTTGTTGTCAGTCAGACACAACAGTCCGACAGCACTGCCAGACACGGCACCGAGATCTGAGGCAGTTTATCCAGCGGCCACAAATGTCTCTTTGCCGTAAGCGTTGGCCTGTCACAGACTGGTGACCTGTCTGCCGTGTTCCCTGCCTCTTGTCCTATGACAGCTGGGAGAGAAAATGATTTAAAAATTCTGAGGATGTGTGGACGAGTTGTAAAAATGTTCATTTCTTTCTTGGAATTTATTATCATAGGCCAATTACTTAAATTGTTTTAAAGATTAAATTGGCCAACTAATCATCAGCTAATTACTGGCTCGTGTGGCTGTGCATAAAGTATGGCTGTAGACCCAGGGACATCACTCAGTTTGGGGTAGCCTTAATTTTACTCTCCTTTAAGAAAAAATTAAAACTTACCAAGAGTGCACATTTACTGTCTGTCTCTCTTCCACAGCATGTCTTTATCCTGTCTTCCTTCTCTCACCCCAACCGGTCGCAGCAGATGGCCCTGCCCCTCCCTGAGCCTGGTTCTGCCGGGCTCTCACCTGGAGAGTGTTTACAAAGGTCTGCTCAGAAAGCCGTTTTCCTGTAGACTGAAAAGCCTGAATTTCCTCTTTAATTGAGGACAATAAATGCTGAGCTGAGATAAAAGAACACCCACCTGTCGTCAAAAGCAGCCACAACCACTGCTGTATCATATTCATTACATGAAGTTTTGTTGTTGTCAATGTTTTTTGAGTTTGTGAGACTTCTACATCATCAGTGTGATTTTTTTTAAAATAAATTGCCCAAAACATTTTAACAGATATAAATTGGAAAAAAATGTCAGATATAGCAAATTAAAACTTGCAAACGCAAATAAATATTGAATTTAAAACCATTTAAAGACTGACGGAGGTAAATGCTCCACTTTTAAAAAAAATACAGCGGCCCCTCATGTATCGCGGGAGTTATGTTCTAAAAATAACCCGTGATAGGTGACAGCTCTATTTTTTACAATGATTACAGATGTTTTAAGGCTGTCAAACCCCTCACTACACACTTTATACACTTTTCTCAGACAGACATGAACATTTTCACACTTTATCTCATGTTTAAACTCTCAAAGTTCAAACCTTCATAGAAAAATAAGTCCAGGATTATAGAATGAAGCCAAAGTTCAAACCCTGTTTTCAGGCCAACAACACGGCAACAGAGCAGCTGCCAGAGAATTCAACATTAATGAATCATTAATGAATCAATGGTACAGAAGTAGAGGAAGCAAGAAGAATGAGTTGAGTAAAGTTTGACTTCTCTGACTGTTTTATTTCGCTTAATGCGCCTTATAATCCAAAAAATACGGTAACTTCTACCTTCCTTAAGCCTGTCCAGAAGTCCAACTTTTTGTGTGATGGTTAGCATCTTCCTCTGCCTTCTGGGTGCTACTGCAGGAGCCTTTGACGGTGCAAAACGTTTCGTCGACATTGTTGTGTGTGTTGGGGAGAAAACTTACAAACATACAGTACAGCACTAAAGAGTCACGCTGCTAGCGATCGAAGATTTATGTAAATTTGACAAGCTGAACGCATTCTGTACTGTACAGGAGACACGGCACGGAGGAGATTGATTGACAGTGGTCTACAGCCAATCAGGACGCAAAGAAGCCTGCAAAATTGCACATAAAAAAATCAGCGAAACAGCGAGGCCGTGAAAGGTGAACCGCATTATAGCGAGGGACCGCTGTATTCTGGTTATTATTTCATGATTCAGGCTTTAAAGGGTTAAACATACCTGATTACACTTTTTTGTGCTTTTTAACCTTAATTACGACAGTAGAGAAACAGGGAGCAGGGATAGCTCAGTAGGTAAAGTGGTTGCCCCATGATCAGAAGGTCGGGGGGGTTTGAACCCACTGAATGGATACCCTGAGGTACCCTGAGCAAGGTACCGTCCCTACACACTGCTCCCCGGGCGCTGCACTGGTGGCTGCCCACTGCTTCACTCGGTGAATGGGTTAAATGCAGAGGAGTAATTTCCCTACAGGGACTAACACATACTTGTTATTGTTGTTGTTGTTATTATTATTATTATTATTATTATTATTATTATTATTATTATTGTTATTATTATTATTATTATTATTATTATTATTGTTAGGAACACTGAGACCAGGGTGAAGACACGACCTTAATGATCTTCAGATCTGAGTCTCTGCATTAGTCTTCTGGCATATGCAGCATGTGATGCAAAAACAAGTATGATGAATGAGACACCAGTGAGCTAACTGTTATCTGCACCTCTGTTAAAGTGCACTGAGAAGAATGATTCGTCATATTACATTTACAGGAAAAACAAACACATAAATCCACTCGGATGTCAAACAGCAGAATTGTCAGGATTAATTCTGGGTGTCATGCACGAGCGTAGCACGAGTAGCATATCTGTATTCTTTTTAAATTCATTAAAGCATTCCTGTCTCTCCCTTCACCAACATCTCCTGCCTCCACCCGTCTCACAGGATGGACATGTTTTTATCAGCAGGCATAGATTTTACTTCACCTGGACCTGCCTCAGGCTGCAGACCCAAACCCCGACCAATCGAGGCCCCCGCTGCTAAATCACTTTTACTGCTGCTATCCCATAATGCTGTCCGTGTGTGTGTGTGCGCGTGTGTGCCTTCCAGTGTGGATAAGAGAGAAGATGTGTGTGACGATTTAGACTTTGATGCGTACAAACATCAGTGCTCTTCTCATTTTTGTCTCCCTGGCTGTTTAGAGTGAAACTGAACATTTCGCCTGAGAAGAACTGAACTATTGATCGGTAGAAGGTAAAAAGGGGGACACAGTTATAATGCGATCATATGTATTTGAGTTTATTGAACCGTTTTTATCTGTTGTAGTAGTAAACAAATAATCTTTGTTGTTTGCAGGAGTATTTGCCACTTTACATTGTTCGCTGTTATTCTTGTTAATATTTGTGTTTTTCTGATAGAACAATGAAGTTTTGTTACCTTCTTTTCTGCTTTGTTTTCCCCTCTTCTTCTTCTTCTTCACTCGTAGTGACTGTAGTCATTCCTTAGGGCCTGTTAATTGTAACAGGCCACTGTCCCCTGTGAGAGAGAGCTTTATTGTACTCTTGGTACCATCTTGTGGAAGAAAACAGTTACTACAATTAACATTTCTGTCTGTCTCCTCAGAGATGTTCATACAGCAGGCCTGTGAGATAAAGTGAGCCCTCACCTTTGACCTGATTTTAACCATTTCAAACACTCTTCTGATGTAAGTTTGACCTGTCTGTCTGTCTGTCTGTCTGTCCGTCTGTCTGTCCGTCTGTCTGTCTGTCTGTCTGTCTGTCCGTCCGTCTGTCTGTCTGTCCGTCTGTCTGTCCGTCCGTCCGTCTGTCTGTCCGTCTGTCTGTCTGTCCGTCTGTCTGTCTGTCTGTCTGTCTGTCTGTCTGTCTGTCTCACCGTCTGTCTGTCTGTCTGTCCGTCTGTCTGTCTCACTGTCTGTCTGTCCGTCTGTCTGTCTGTCTCACCATCTGTCTGTCTGTCTGTCTGTCTGTCTGTCTGTCTCACCGTCTGTCTGTCTGTCTGTCTCACTGTCTGTCTGTCTGTCTCACTGTCTGTCTGTCTGTCTCACCATCTGTCTGTCTGTCTGTCTGTCTGTCTGTCTGTCTCACCGTCTGTCTGTCTGTCCGTCTATCTATCTGTCTGTCTGTCTGTCTGTCTGTCTCACTGTCTGTCTGTCTGTCTGTCTGTCTCACCGTCTGTCTGTCTGTCTGTCTGTCTGTCCGTCTATCTGTCTGTCTGTCTGTCTGTCTCACTGTCTGTCTGTCTGTCTGTCTGTCTGTCCGTCTGTCTGTCTGTCTGTCTGTCTGTCCGTCTGTCTGTCTCACTGTCTGTCTGTCTGTCTGTCTCACTGTCTGTCTGTCTGTCTGTCCGTCTATCTGTCTGTCCGTCTATCTGTCTGTCTCACTGTCTGTCTGTCCGTCTGTCCGTCTGTCTGTCTGTCTGTCTGTCTCACCGTCTGTCTGTCTGTCTGTCTGTCTGTCTCACTGTCTGTCTGTCCGTCTGTCCGTCCGTCTGTCTGTCTGTCTGTCTCACTGTCTGTCTGTCCGTCTGTCTGTCTGTCTGTCTCACCGTCTGTCTGTCTGTCTGTCCGTCTGTCCGACTGTCTGTCTGTCTGTCTCACTGTCTGTCTGTCCGTCTGTCTGTCTGTCTGTCTGTCTGTCTCACCGTCTGTCTGTCTGTCTGTCTGTCTGTCCGTCTGTCTGTCTGTCTCACTGTCTGTCTGTCTGTCTGTCTGTCTGTCTCACTGTCTGTCTGTCTGTCTGTCTGTCTGTCTCACTGTCTGTCTGTCTGTCTGTCTGTCTCACTGTCTGTCTGTCCGTCTGTCTGTCTGTCTGTCTCACCGTCTGTCTGTCTGATATTATTATTTGTCTCCTTTCAGGTGTTAAGCAGCTTTGCTGAACGTGAGTATATCAACACATGTACGTGTGATTGTAATATCATGTTTGCCACAATGCAAATAATTTTATGTTGTTGACATAAAATTCTCCCACTCTGTCTCAGCTAATTGGATCAGTGCATTTGGCGTTGAGTTTCTGCACAAAGTTACACAAAGTTATGTCAAAGTTGCTTCGATTTTAATACTTGCACAAAGTAAAATAAACATTTTAGCTTCAAAACACTGGATTTTGTTGCTGAATATACTAATTGTAGGACTTCATTTCTATACGTCTGTGCACGTTATTGTCCGTTACGTTTACTTGTAGTTGTAAATATCCTAATTTAAAGTTGTATGTTCATACTTTGATTAAATAAATTGATTTAAAGGTGAACACTTGAATTACAGACGTAGAGAATCCACAAATGTGTCGTTGCCCAACAAATGATAGACCTCACTGTTTATTATACTGTTGAAAGAGGTTGAACAGCCTTACACTTGCATGACTTCACGCTTCATATGGGGTCAGCAGTGAGAAAGCTCTTTCTAAATTCATTTCCTGTGCCTGTCTCAGAGTTTGATGGAGAGCTGGTCGGATGACAGCTGGAACTGTTGTCATAACCGGAGGAATACTGGCCACAGTGATACTTCTGTGTATCATAGCCGTGCTGTGTTATTGTAGACTCCAGGTATGTTTATACTACTTTACTATACTGTATACTTCATCCTATCTGGTTCTCAGTGGAGTTGGTTTCTTTCAGAAATATAGAAATTAGCCCCAATATCTTTATAAAAGGACACAAAAAAGGACTAGGAAGATGAGGCATTCATTTGTCTTTGAAAAATAGGATTTTTGGACTCTGTAACAGACGCAGTGTTGTCGAGCCACACAATAGATTGAATCCACACAGGAAACAGTTGAAGTTGTACTGAAAGGAAATTATTACTGGGAGTATCCCGGTGGCTTCTTCAGTGTATGTTTATTTGTCAGAAAACCTGAGTTTAACCACAGCAACGCCTTTTTCTCTCTCTGCAGTACTACTGCTGCAAGAAGAATGGGTCTGACAGCGGCTCCATCTCCCAGCAACACTTTGCCTGCAACGCCTGCAGTGTCTCAGGCCTGGACGGACCCATCGTCACCCCGCTGTCCCTGTCGCCACCGGTGCCGCCCAAATCCTACAAACCCACCAAAACCACCAGGGGGCGACGCAGCTACTGTCCCACCTGCTCACCCTACGACTCGCCCTTTTACATCCGCACTACAGATGAAATGCGCAACGGTGGCGAGCGCATCACCTACATGCCCACGCACTATGACAACCAGGCGCTGTCGATGCCGTTGCCCGCGGTCCGAGGCTCCCTGCTAAGGGAGACGCAGCGAGGTCGGCCACCTGAATTCTACACCAACACCCGCGCCATCAGCACCGAAGTGTGACCACCCCCTCCCCCCTCCTCTCTAACGAAAAAAAGAAAGAAAAAAAAGAAAATTCCTCCTTGACCCTTGACCTTTACACACACAGATTCCCCTGTGTTCCCTTACACACACCAGCACCACCACTAACACAACCACTAAACAAAAACAAAGGCTGGCTGTTTGTGGAGATTCCTTTATCCCGTTTGTTCGCTGAGAAGATGAAACTGACTATAAAGAGTTCCTTCCTTTATACTCTTAAATTGTACATTTTCATGCTCACTCAGAAAGTAATAATTCTGCGATTCACAGTAGATAAAAGTCCCTAAACCCTGAATTAAGGGTGTGGCTAAACGCTTACACACTCGTTCACTGTCGACTGTTTCCGTGTCTTTACCGACCGAGGGCTATTATGGATAAGTTGTGGGATAATTTTTTTCATGCTACATATCTTCCCAGTGACTGCCATGAAGTAATATAAAGAGGTAAGTAGCAAGTATGAAGCAATTTTATCACAATCGCAAGAAACGATGCCCCGTGTAGTCCTGGGAGGCGTTCAGATAACGTTGAGGAGGCTGGGCGACTGGAGATTTCTCTATGCAAACTACCGCAGCTCTTCATCTCCTTTCAGCGATTTTCATGTCATCGGTGATATTGTGAAGGGGGTAATATTGGGATTGCTGTGCCCAGCAGTGAGGTGTGGTGGTGAGGCACGTGTAGATAGACACGCTGTGAGCATTTAGAAACGGCGGCAGCATTAAAGCTCGAGCTTCCCCTCTGATGTGGAAACCTGTGAACGAACAAAGGATGCCTGAGCCCCCCGAATGCAGCAGTGGGACACTTGAAATGAACTGAATGAAATTCTCTTTACTGACAGAAATGCAAAAAGTTTGAAATGTAAATAGTAACCAGAAGACGTTGGTGACAGAGGGGGAGAGATGCACGCTGGGTGTTTAAAGAGTGATTTACTGATTCGTGCTATTTTGTCTACACACTCTTCCTGCTCTCATAATGATGCAAATATCCACATTCATTGACATTCATGTTGTTTTTCCCCTGTATGGTGAGAAGGTGTGCGTATGTCATTTCACAGTGCTCCTTTTCTACATGATGCTGTGTTGCTTGCGATAATATTTGCTGTTGTTGTTTTGATATCTGTGTGTACAGCAGGAGTCGGTGGGCCTGAATAAGCAGAGCAAGAAACCTTTGGGATTCGTGTGGGGTGAGAATGTTGGACAGATCCAAGTATTTAGGAACAAAATCAGATGCACTTTTCTAACCTCTCCTCCAGCCGTGCATAATCAGACTTTGTTACCAGCTTCTTAATTACTTTTTCATAATTAAATCCTTAAATCAATTTGAACTGCAGTGCCATTATTATGCTGTGCATATTCAACCTTCTGAAGACCACATGAAAGAATTGGTTTTCTCCAGATTAACTAACACGAGCAAATAAAGAACTAACAGCATATGTACAGAGGTTTCAGTCGGTGGAATGAGCTGAACGACGTGGACATGTTGCTGCCGCTACGATAGTTTTATTGTCATTATTCAATTATTTAGACATTGTATTACCTGCTATCTATTTTACTCTTTACTTAACCAGTAATCTTTGAAAAATATTAAAGAAAATGATTTTTAGAGATGTGGTTAAAACACAAATGAATACAAAAACTGTGTTATTTAATGGTGTTAACTTTTGACAAATAAAAGATTTGTAACTGCTTAAATGGACTTTTTGTGTGGTTATTCCCAAGACTACACACACACACACACACACACACACACATTATTAGTTAGTTACTGAACACACATCTAAACTGTGCTACATTTGCACATCTTGCTTGTCTTTGTCATGTCTCGTCTATAATATCCTGACAATAATTTGAACCTGGTTTTCAAAACCACTGCACACTTTGTATTGTCTCTGTCCTGTCTTTGTTTATCGTACAGTTAATATTGTATAGTTAGTCATTAGTAGCTTTTATCCCTTACTTTACCAAAATTTAGCAGGTTATTTATTTGTATTTTCTAGTTTTATATCTCTTGGGGATATATTTTTATATACTTATAAATGCACCATGGGGGGCTTAGGGTGAAACAGATTTTCAGTACTCTGTATACTGTGCATGCTGCTGTATTAACAATAAAGCTCTTGAATCTTAAATATATATACAAAAGTTTCTTTTCATATAAGGCAGGGGTGTCACCTGTACTTGTGGCCTGTATATTGACGTGAAGAAATCTAATGCAAGTGACTTTTTTTGTTAGGGAGGATTTGTTGGTTGTTGAGTGTGATGTTAAAATAAGTTCTTTAAAAAGCCAAAAATGATTCAATATGAAGGCAACATGAGCAGAGAGCACAAACACGCCGAGGGATCGGCTGTGTTAGCTCAGTGAGACAGTCACAATCTAATGTGTACACTCTGATTTTATTAAATACGAACATAATCATAGCAGAAGTGCTGCCACGTGTGAAAGAGAGGACCGATGTGTTTATTTGGTAGTTCAATGAAAGGCTTCAGTTAAGAGTGAGGGAAAAATATTGTATTCATGTTTGCAGTTTTGTCTTGTTATACAATATTTGAAAAGTTAAAAAAAAGAAGCAAACACTACATTTGGGGAAATATTTGTGGCTGTTTTCTTGTTTGTTTTGTATCACTTGGACACTAAAGTGACCCTCCAATGAGACGGATGTGCCAGCAGCTCATTTAAGTCTGAGACTCTGATAAAGGAGACAGACTTTCTTGTAATTTTTAAAAAATATTTTCTTTGGACACTGGCTGCTTTTTCACGTAGTTATTGTAGCTGACCATTTCACAGGACTCAGGGGAAGAACCAGGGTTGTATCTACACAGAACAGACGACTTGGCAAAGAGTTTGTTCACATTTCTTTTGTTGAATCTACAAAAGCTACAGCAGATGAGCAGTATCCAAAAAGTCACGTCAAGTCAATAGGAAACAATCCTGAAAAGACCTGACACAGGACCTTAAAGATGCATCTGGCCCTTCAGTCGATCCATCTACTGTTCACTGAAGCCTGGTTGGAGACGGTCTCAGTGGAAGGGCGACAGTCAAGAAGCTGCTTTTAAGGAAGGGAAAGAGTGAGAAAAGGTTGAGATATACCAAACTACACAAGAGCTGGACTGTAAATCACTCAGCACAACAGGTCTTATGGAGCGATGGATTCAACTTTGACATTTTTGGTTCTAAATACGTGTTGTCAGTATATCTGGAGGTCAGGAGAGGAGAGAGGTACAACAGTGAGTGCCTACAGCCATCTGTAAAACATGCTGGACGCTCTACATTTCAGCCAGTTGTGTTCACATCTTTTTTAAAAATGATGGAATTATGGACTCGGGAAAGTACCGTTACCATGCAACACTTTCTGAGAAGCATCTGATTGGCAGCAGTTTCATTTTGGGGCATGACTATGACCCCAAACACACTGAATGCAGTGAAAACATACCTGGATACAAAAACATAGAGCCTATAGACCTCAACGTGATTGAAACGCTTTTATGTGTAAACTTTGTTTTTACCTTAGCTTATTGTATTTCTGTGTATTATTGCATGTTTTTAGTCAATCGCTGCTTAAAAAAAAAAATCATATATTTATTCATGCATGCTCAGCTCAGAATCAGTCAAAGGTTTAAGGGCAGAAAAGAAAATGAAGCTTTCAGTAACGTTTTTAATCATGAGCCACTCTGACCACATGAAGTTTGACCCCCGGGTAATCATTGTCATGAGGCACACAACCACTACAAGATAAAGTCATCAGTTTGCAGAACAAAGTCTTTATTTAGTCTCAGTTTCAGTCAATTGTAACCACGTGTTTAACAAAAACAAAAGTTTGCTTTCATTTTTTGTAATATGGCAATTTTACACGAACGAAGGACGTATAAATATATACAGTTTACTACAGCCAGACTATAGGAGCACGGCGCATGCGTGAGATAACGCTAAAATTCCAAACCGGAAAGCGAGTGATTCCCGAGTGATTCATCTCAAACACACACGATCTTCGTTGCAACTCCAGCAGGCAACTCTGAGGCTCAAAACAAGTAAGTTGACAGCTCTCTTATCAACACTTGTGATCATCGCAGTGTCACATTTACCTTCACAAACTACACGAATGGCGCTTTCCTTCTCCCCCCCCCTCATTTTCCCTCCGAGTAGTGGTCTGAGTGTGTTGGACTTCGAGCTGGTTAGCGTTAGCCAAACTTAGCTTTAGCTGTTATATGTAGCCTGGCACGTACAGGTACTGCAATGTAAACCCTGCCTTCACCTTTTTGACAACTGGCTACTTGTCTCGAGTTGTGCTGGTGACAAGTTTGTGTTAGTGTCAGCGTGGTGTTAGTGGCTCTGTGGATAAGTTAGCCCGCCTGTCGTTTGCGCTCAGTTAGCTAGTGAAGGAAATCTGTTCGCTTTACAAATGTGTGTTTGACAGCAGCTGAGATGCGTTTCTGGCGTAATGCCATGTCGATGTCGTTCAGCTGTCGTTAAACTGCTGTTTGAAGAAGAAAGCTGCCAAGTATGCCGAGCTAGCCTGCGGTGGTGGTGATGTGCTCCATACGGGCCTGTAGTCATCATCGGTGAGAGGAGCAGTAACAGTTTACTGCAGTAATTAACGAGAGAATTTCCCCTTAACACGGGAGAAAACATTTCTGTGAGTGTCAAACCACAAACACTGCCAGGTGAAGGCGGTGCAAAGATCTCCGAGCCAACACCTGAACGTGTCTTATTCAGAAAGGTCGTTTAGAAAGCTTTAGCTAAGTGTTCAAACTAATGTGTCTGTACTTCGTCCCAGCTGCTGTCGTAGTGTCACAGCATCTGTTCCCCTGTCTGTGTATCAGCTCCAGGATGACATCATCAGTACAGTTCTGTTCAGCCTGCAGGAGACGTGCAGGACTTTATCCACAAACCGCAGCTGGATGTGAGATGGCGCTAGGGGTTTTAAAAGATGTAAATGATAAGGGTTTGCTCTGTGGGAGAACACCGGGAGGAGGTGCGATGATACTGCTGTTTTCTAGTTGGCAACATGAGAGGAATATCATGTTTCGTGGCCAGCTGGAGAGGAAAACAAGTGAAGTGGTGTGTCAGTGTTTCCTGATTAAAGGCAGCACGGTAGCATGGGGGTCAGCCTCACAGCAGAACCAGGTTCTAACCCACCTGGTGCCTTTCTGTGTACACTTTGCATCTCCCTGTGTCTGCACGGGGTCTCTCCCCGGGTCCTCTGGCTTCCTCCCACAGTCCAAAGACAGGGACTCGGTGGGGTTCGGTTGATTGGTGATTCTAAATTGCAAACAGGTCTAAATGTGAGTGCAGCTGGTCGTCTGCCTCTCAGTCCTGCGACACACTGGTGACCTGTCCAGTGTGGTCCCGTCTTTATGCTCCGTCCTCCCCAACAACCCTGAATTGGATAAGCAGAAGAGAATGGATGATTAAGGAACGAGCCGGGCTCTTTACTACAAAGGACATCTAATGCCTTTGTTTGTAATTCTTTGCAGATTCACCACTGACCTCGTGGGTGCTGCTGTGTGAAGCAGCTGATTATCACGTCCTGATATGCATTTTTATTTTCTGTTGTTTTTAGCTAGATCCACGTGTCTCCTGGGACTGGACTTGGCTTCATCATATTTTTATTGTGATACAAACGTCCGTTGTTCACGTGTTTCTGTAAAAAGCGTTGTTTCCTCAAATACAAAGTTATTGTCCCGTCGTCCGAGTCAATAAAGCCGCTTTTACTGAGTACCGGGGAACTGCACATAGTTCCTCAGATTCAGAGTGATTCCCAGTTGGAGTTAACAAAATATTTTGGGGTTTTATTTGCCACGTGGGATGTGTGGAGTCATCAGATGGGAGTCTTTATGGGGAAAAGACTTAAATAGGACAACCTGTAACAAAATCTTTTTTGACGTACATGCACACACGTATAACGTGATAACTGTCAGATTAATCAGTGATAAAAAGATTGTAAAATTTTATTGACATGGAGAAAAACGGGTAGTATTTAACAACAAGCTTCTGTATGCTTTAACTGGCGTAGGCTGTGGCGGTATCAGTAAACTGGAATAAACAAGTGACAGGCTGGGCTTTGTCCCTGGCTTCAAACCAAGGGTGTTTCTTTGGCTTACTTTAAAAAGTGTTTTAACACAGCGGCCCTGAAAGCTAACCAGTATAACTGGAACAATCGATGTGCTGCCGTGATGTACAGTGTTCAGCACATGTTGTCTCAAAGATGCACTGAAGTGTGAAACCCTGAACGTCCCACGTGCTGGTTGAGGTAATTTTGAAAGTGCTATAAACAAAAATGTCACAAGTTGCATGAAAATAACTGTGGTGTCAGACCTAACGGGAAGTGATTCAGTGACAGGTGTCAGGTGTCACTAAGAGGCAAAACGCCTGCTGTATTCACCAGCAAACTTCAGAGCTGCTTTAACTTAATGTTGTCTTTGTCTGTGTGGAGCTGTCTCAGTCATGTTCAGATGTCAGACCTGGCTCTGGTTACTTGTATCAATGAAATCAATCAGTTTGCCCTGCTGGCCTTACAGGAACATGGACACGGGGAAATGAACTATTGGTCAGTGTGAATGCCACACCCAAATCCTAGAAAGAGGCTACCTGGTCAGACACGAGACACCTGTCCAACACATACCCAGTTAGCAGTTTTTATATGCTTGATTATAACACAGGTGCACTGGCTGAAATGTAGATGCAGGCAAATGACTGCACGTAAAGGAAACACGGCTTATCTGCTCTTAAAATAGTAACCCTAACCTAACCCTTTCAATGTATTATGTTTTGTACCAGGTTAACAGGTTTGCTGTGGCGCAGTGGCAGGTTTATTCAGCGCGCTTATGGCACTTAATCTTTCGGTCAATGACAGGAGGCAAAGGAGCAGACGGCGGGTTGGCCACGTCGTCTAAAACACAATAAGTTATGCGATGGAGACACGTTGCAATGATAGCTGCAGCTAAAGATGCCAAAACACATGGAAGAGCTGGGATTAGACCAAGCTCAAATGAAGTGTCACGAGTGTTTGTGTCCACCATCCTCCGGGACGTGGGGTCAGGTCACACGCTGTAGATAAAAATGTTGTATCTGCGATAGAGCAGCAGGGCGAGCGCCCTCACTCACCCTTACAGACATATTGTGGCTGGTGAGCCCAGCTCATGTGGGCGCAGTCTGTCCAACCCACTGGCAACTCACAGTTTCCATGCAGGCAGTTGTTGGTATCATCCGGGACAGTGCTGAACAGGCTGGTAATGACTGGGTGCAGATTTCTGGAAGGGACGGTTCAGCCTGAGCAGAAACGGCTCAATGTGTAGGAAGTAAGGTTTGAAATGACCAACTGGCTTGCTGATCTAAAGTTAGGTCATGATTGATAAATTAGTCAACAGTCATAAGCTTTGTTTTGTTTTTTTTAACCTCAGAAGCTTCTTAAATGTTTGGTTTTGTTTATAAAAGAAGGGATTTTGTTGACAAATACAGGAGAGTCTGTGCTGCTTTGTCTATACCCGACTGTTTGTGTGGAACATGGAGATTTGTACTTGCACAGTGATGATTAATAGTGTGATTCAGCATGAGTAAGTGCAACACAAGCAAAGGAGGCTTTTGCTATAAATGACAAACTTTCTCAGTGCTGTCTGTGTTTCACTGGTGCTGCTCATTGCAGCTACTTCAGTAAGGATGGGAGTGTCGTCTGTGCTTTGTGTAACTGAATAAGTCTGAATGGAGCACATGACCCTGTTGCTTTTCTAGTGCTTGCTTGTGTCTGTGTGCACATGCATGTATGAATATAATTTGCCTGGGTTAGCGTGAATGAGTGCCTTCTGTCTGCATGTAATCGTTTCACTCTGTGTGAATGAATAACCTCTTTCATTACTTTGACGATGTGCATTTGCCAATTTGAAGGCTTGGGTCCACCCTGCACCTCGCCCCCGAGCCCCACAGTGTCATCATAAATGCTGCAAAACCCCGCTAGATGCAGTAGATTTAACACGATGCATTGGTGTTGGGTTTGCCTAAGGTGACGTCTAACTTTATGAAGTTTAAAATGATACAGAAAAACACATGCAGGTTACAATGATACAAAAACAGAGAAAAGTTTCAGTTGCATATTTAAACTAATTAATTTTATGCTGTTTAGCTGCAGATAATGGAGCAAATGGTTCACTGATTACCAAAATAGTTTCCTTTTTGGGAGTCAAGTGTGACCGGCTGTTTTTCAGCTCGGCCTGACTGCTAATGAAGGTGTTACCTTTTATGTAAACAGTTGCACAAACTATCTGCACTTGCATATAACCGCATATCAACGAGCTCTGCATGGGGCATGCTCCTTTGTGTTGTTGAACAACTCCCAGTACAGCTATTGAAGGAGCAGGGTGTGACATGCAGGGCTGGCACAGAGGTCCAGACTGTGTTTGTGGGTGCTTGTGGTTAACACACGTGTCCACCAATGCAAAGTAAAAAGGGCATTGGATAGAAACGAATGCTAGCCTAACAATACGTAATCACCAGCCAGAGTAATCTGTTGTTTAGTTAGCAGGAAAAGCTCAATTCTGCTGAATCACAGCCAAATGAAAGAGCCCATGAAGTTTGCTCCATAAAAGGGTGTGAGGGAAGTAGTTTGGAGATGACTGTCAATATTTCTTTGGTTATGACAGAGTAGTAGTGCAGCAGTAAGAAAGAAAGGGGCTGAATGATAAAGATGCCCGAGTTCAGCATGTTTGTCTTAAACATGTGGACATTAAGGAAAGCCCAACGAGCCCGTTCAGCTGCCAGCCTGGCCCGTTAGCGACGCTCTCAGTGAAATGGCACATGAGAGATTTAAGAGATTTTAATCACACCCCAAGGGCATGCAAACAATCTTAGGAATTTAGCAACTGCAGATCTGAGGTTAGGTTTACAAATTTTCCAAACTACTAGGCAAGGATTAAGTCAAAGATGATAAGGTGCCTGGATTAGGTTCTTGTAACTTTATGTTTTGGGTTGCAAAACTGTGGTTTTGTGTTGCTTTGTGTGTTTAAATGCATCGCAGGCTTTCAAAATCTAAATGCTGTTTACCAAGCTGTTGTGCTCTGTTCGTTGTGTATGCAGGATACCTTCCTTTGGAGCTGGGCACACAGGAGGGAAGGGGAGAGCTTCACCCTGTTCTCCCTGGCCAGCCCTCAGGAAAGCGGCTAGCCATGGATGACAACTCCTCACTGGGCAAAGTCAGCAGCTCCACTGAGTCCGTGGCCACCGTCACTAGTGAGGAGTTTGTTCTGGTGCAGTCCAGCTCTGCAGGCTCACCGCAGGGCTCCGAGGGAAAACCAAGACTCAAGGTCGGAACCACATATGGATGCAATTTCATATTTAACCGATTTCTTTTTTTGGCTGCCTGAAAGCTGAGCACATTTGAGCATCATTGTCCTTCTGGTTTTACAAATCCGCTTTTTGTTGTGCCTGGGTTATCACCAGTGTGATTAGTTTTATCCCCGCTCATCGGGACTGTTTAGACCTGCATTTGTATGTAATTCTGTGGATGTCAGCTGACTTAAATCAGTTAAAGACAGACCTCTTTGTTTGGTTTGTCACCTTTGCTCCACCCTGCTTTCATCTCTCCTTGTTCCTCTTTAAACTTTCACATTCTGTGTTGCTTCTTTCTCACTAAGATGTCTTGGAATGGGAGTGAACAGCTGGAAAAAGCTATGGAGGAGGTGTTGGATGATGATGATGAAGTGAAGGTGGAGAAGAGCAATGTGGAAAAGATGGAGAAGCACAAGGAACCAGAGAGCCGAGTCCTACAGACCCAGCCTGCAGGTACACATTCAGGTCTGTTTTTTCGTTCTCCCTGTCGCAAAGCCTTGATATCAAGTTAAGTGTATAATATACTGTAGTAACACTGATACTTGGACATTTCCAGGATTCTCCTGAAAGGTAACTTGTTTAATCAAAACGTACCAGTGTCATTGTTACTGGATGGATGGTGTATACGGTCGTCATGTTCTGTAAAGCTTATCTTTATAACATCGTGGGACAGTGATTATTATTTATTGCAGTGATGTGAACACACTCAGTGTTTGTTCGCTGTAAACGCTGCAGCACAAAAGAAGTAATGTTTCCACATTCTTGCTTTGAAAACATTAATTTGTGTGCTGAACGCACACACACAGGTGTGTATTCATAGCTGCCTACCCTAACCATCAAACATGAATGCCTAACCCCAACCTAACTGTAACCCTGACACAAAAACCACATTTTGAGTCTGAAAAATGTCTTCAAACTTGTGTTACCAGAATTTTGTCCCCATAAGGGCTGTTGGCCCCACGAGCATGGTAAACTTCAGTTTTTGGTCCCCACAAAGATATGTAAACACACACATCCAGTTTTAATGATATCAGATTAGCAAGGCTGCTATCTGAACTCTGATGTTGCTTTAACCATGTGTGCATTAGCAAGGACATTTTGCTTTGTACATGGAGGAAAGAAAAACTTTCGTTAGTAAAGAAATGAATATTTATTAACCTTAAATATGCTCTCTTAAGGAGAGGTCAATGAGTACAGAAGTAAATCAAAGCAGAGATATCGACTTAGGTGACGTTTTATATATTTAGAAGGCTAAAATTATTATTATAAATATATTTTTTTAACTTTCTGATGTTGCCACTTCTGATACTTTGACCCATGATACTGATACTTTGGTTCAGCAAACACTGCTCTGAAGCAGTGTTTACACTTCCAGCCATTAGCTGACAAAGGTCCTTGTTGGAACACAACGTCAGGCTGGTTTTTAACCTGCCAGCTCCGTGGTGAAAACCTCACGGGACGGCAGTGATGTTCAAAGTGTGCAGATTGTAGTGCAGAACATTCACGACTGCTGGGTTCCTCGTTCCCTTGGCTAAACCACACGGGATTATTTCCATGCTTTGGCAAAATGTCAGTCTTAGTTTTACTGGATCTCAGTGCAGCATTTGATACAGTTGACCACAACATATTACTCAAACGACTGGAGGACTGGGCAGGTCTTTCAGGAACTGTACTAAACTGGTTCAAAACATACTTAGAAAACAGGAAATACTTTGTATCAATAGGTAACTTCACATCTGAGCAGACAAGTATCACATGTGGAGTTCCCCAAGGTTCCATCCTGGGACCCCTTCTGTTTAACATTTACATGCTCCCACTGGCACAGATGATAAAGAACAACAAAATAAACTATCATAGCTATGCAGATGACACACAAATATATATCACAATGTCACCAGGAGCCCGAGGCCTGTACAGGCTCTTGGTAAATGCATTGAGGAAATTAATGATTGGTTGTGCCACAATTTTCTCCAGCTAAACAAAAACAAAACTGAAGTAATAGTCTTTGGCGCCAAAGAAAAACGATTACAGGTCACCAGAGAACTTCAGTCTATACACCTAAAAACCACAAACCAGGAGAGAAATTTGGGTGTAGTGATGGATGCAGACCTAAACTTAGAAAAACACATTAAGACAATAACAAAATCAGCTTACTATTACCTCAAGAATATTTCAAGGATAAAAGATCTGATGTCTCAACAGGACCTGGAAAAACTAGTCCATGCATTCATCTTTAGCAGGCTTGATTACTGTAACAGCATCTTTACAGGTCTACCTAAAAAATCAGTCAGACAACTACAGCTCATTCAGAACTCTGCTGCTCGAGTCCTCACTAAGACCAAAAAAGTGGACCACATCAGTCCAGCTCTGAGGTCTTTACACTGGCTGCCTGTCCGTCAGAGGATAGACTTTAAAGTTCTGATGCTGGTCTATAAAGCTCTGAATGGTTTAGGACCAAAATACATCAGTGACCTCCTGAGCCAGTATGAACCTTCCAGATCCCTCAGGTCATCTGGATCCGGTCTTTTATCAGTTCCCAGAGTCAGAACCAGACACGGAGAAGCTGCATTCAGCTTTTATGCTCCTTATATCTGGAACAAACTCCCAGAAAGCCTCAGATCAGCTGAAACACTCAGTTTATTTAAATCCAGGTTGAAGACTCACCTGTTCTCAGCTGCATTTGAATAAAGCACCAAATCCACACTTTTAAGCTTAAATTTCAAAACTAACATTTTAACTACCGATTTTATCTACTGTTCTGATTTTATCTGTTTTGATTTTATATACTGTTTTGTTTGTTTGTTAATTAGTTAGTTTGTTTGTCTGCTTGTTTTAATCAATTTTAAATCATGCTTTTTATTTGTTTTTGTTTCTAATGTCTCTGTAAAGCACTTTGAATCACCTTGTTGTTGAATTGTGCTGTACAAATAAACTTGCCTTGCCTTGCATGTCTTGATGTTTTGGCAGCCAGTGAATGCAGGGACCAACCGATGGACCACATTAAACATCTTCACTGACACCTACCTTACATGTACAAAACAATATTCAGTCCCATAAATCCATACTTTGTTCTTATTGTTTCGTTCATTTTCCAAGCTGCCAGTGATTCTGAAGCAGTGTTGCTGCACAGCTGCAGAGGGAGCGAAGAGGAAATGTTTGCATGATGTAGCATAAGAGCCACTCAGCAGTGGAAGTCCAGCTGCAGCTTGCATTGTTCTGCTTCCTGTTTGCAGAGTTTCAAAGTTCCGGTTTAAGTCCTTTTAGAGAAGAACCCCCCCCCCACCCCACAACTTCCTGTATCATTCTTCCTCACCTTCTTTTCATCTTTACTTCTTCTCAGTGTTTTTGTGGTTTCCTCTCTGCTATTTTTACATGCTAGTGAAACAGCTGTTATACTGACACGGGTCAAAAGAAAAATAAACACCAAAAACCTTCATGTCCGTTCACAGAAGCATGTCCACCACCACAAAGCCCAACGGTCCTGGAGGAGGACAGTGTGCAGTTCAACAAGCTGTCCTACCTGGGTTGCACCTGGGTCAAAGCCCCTCGTAATGAGGCGGAGGCACAGAGGGCCATGGCCACCCTGCGAGCTGAAAGCGCCATCCCCATCCCCATCACGCTGCATGTCCCCTGTGGTCCTGAGGGCTCTGTCAGGTCAGCCAGACTGTACAGATAAGTGAGATGAAGTGAAACGTAGACCTAGTGATGAAACTCGTTAGAGGATGCTCCTGTTTAGTCACAGATGAAGTGACCTGACAGAGATCAGAGGGAGCATGAAGTGTTTTAATAGATGTGCTTAAAGCACTTTTTCTCTATATATATACTTTTTTTTTTTTTTTTTAAATTTGGAGAATATGATTAATTTCAAACAGTGTGTAATTGCTGTGGGCTTTCAGGGGCTGGAAGTTGGGGGGGAATCGATGGAACTTGGTATAAATGTATTTCTAGAAATGAAGTACATTACAGATGAATATATTTATAAGTCTAATGTGCTTTTACACTGAAAGTCTGAGAATGAATTGTGATTCTCCAGGGTTGTGGACCAGGCTACAGGCATAGAGATTGCCTCCTTCCCGATCTACAAGGTGCTGTTCTGTGCTCGAGGTCAAGAGGGCTCGGTGGAAAGTGACTGTTTTTCCTTCACCGAGAGTTACCGGAGCTCGGAGGACTTCCAGATTCATGTTTTCTCCTGCCACATCAAGGAGGCTGTGAGTTTTGTACTTCTTGTGACAAACTGCAGCATCAAACGTATTTTACTCCACAAAGACCCTCCTGTTGATGCAGCCGATGAAATAATTGATTAAATGACTGTTTTGAGCAGACACCAACATAATATTGTACCTTTACTGACAAACAGACACTGACACACTCTTCCACCTGCCTGCAAGGTTTTTGACCATTTCATAATATTCCATATTTTTGGGCTACAAACTCTGGCTGTCTTAGAACGGGTGTGAGATGTGTGGGTTGTCGTGTTGCAGTGATTTACCCTAATAATAATAATAATAATAATAATAATAATAATAATAATAATAATAATAATAATAATAATAATAATAATAATAATAATAATAATAATGTAACAAAATGGAAAAGTGAGCGCTGTACTCTTTAAAGAGAAGTGTGAATGTTGGGTTGTTGGACCTTTTGTGTTGTCCAGAAGCTGCAGACGAGGGTTTCACGAGCAGCTTGGAGGTGGTTTGCATGTTCTACCTACACACAGACTCTAAAACAAGAACTTCACTGGACGACTGGAAGTTCAGCACATTTTTAGGGCTTTTGCAGCCGTGCAAGTTGAGAGTTGCTCGGAACAGGAAATCATGTTATTACAAATATTTTGTTTGTTTGTTTTGTATATGTGCTGTATTTTTATGTAAACATACCACGGAATTGGAAGTACTGACACTATTCAACCAGCTGAGGGCGCTGTTGTCTTTTTTCTTGCTCAGCTCTTCATTTGTGAATACAGAGTTATTTATTTGATATCTGTAGCTGATCCATACGTGATCACTCATGCTGTCTTTTTAATCATCTTTACCTGCAAAGCTTCCTCCGTCATTGACCATCTCCTCTTGTCCTTGTCCATCCAGGTCAGTCGTATCTTGTACAGCTTCTCTACGGCCTTTCGGCGTTCTTCACGACCAGCAGACATCAGAGACACGACGCTGTCCAGTCCACCTGACGGTGATCTCTATACCTTCACTGTTACATTGGAGATCAAAGAGGATGATGGCAAAGGCAACTACAAGTACATGATCACACGTGCAGAAACACACCTGCATTTCATACGTGCATTTCTCCTCTCTTCATCACAGGACTGTCAGGACGACAGAGATGTTGGGAAAGATTTAACGTATTTTATCACCTGCAAAGAGCATAAAGCTGATAATCTTAAATCATCTTATTACACGTAGAGATCAATTTTCATTTTCATGCTGTCATCTGGTTTCTGAGATGGGATGAAGTGAAGACTCCGGCACATGGAAGAAACTGAACAGAGGACCTGTAATGTTTTGTCAATCACGCTCAGATTATAATTTCTCCAGAGAAAAGATCAGGAAAATAAGTTCACAGATGGCACTAACATGAGCATTATTGCATATGCAGTCATCTGGACTTGTGTAGTAATTCATCCTTCTTGCTCCCTACAGCCCCGTGCCTAAGGACAGAGAAAAGTTCTACTTCAAGCTGAGACAGTCCGTCCAAAAGAAGGTTGTGGTTTCAGTCCAACAGATGTGTAACAAGGAGCTGGGCATCGAGAGGTGAGCAGCACCCCGCTGCACTTATTCCCCGATCTCCTTAAATGTAATCTTAGCCTTCAGCTTTCAGTCCACTCTCACTTCAGGATAAGTAACAGCATTACAGACTTTATGGAAATCTTATTGGTTAAGCTCCAGTGTGAGGAGACGTCCTTAAATGGTCATGTATGCTTGTCTGGGTCCTCCGGGGGACAGCGAGCAGCAGTCGGGGAGCTGTGGGCTGTTCTAGTCAAAGCAGGCAGGAGTTACACAAATATGCAGTGTATGATAGAAAGTAGAGTTTCCTGTTCTAACTTTGTTGTTGGAGTTTGTTCTGGTGGTTGTTAGTCATTGTTCACCAACACCATCTTACTGAGTTACTAAGCTTTAGCATTTCATACCGTGTAAAAGTGCAGTTTGACTCACTGAGCTGTTTGCGTCGCCCGGTTTCTTGCCTGTCCCGACTCAGCAGACTCTGCAGACTGAATGCAGGCTGTATCTGTGCAGTTAGCTGATATTGATTTGTGGATTGAACTTCCTGCGTCTTCCCTCCAGGTGTTTTGGGATGCTGCTGAGTCCAGGACAGAAAGTCTGCAACAGTGACATGCATCTACTAGAGATGGTGAGTAGCACAAACTCTAACTCGGCTCACCGTGAAACCAGAAGATTGTTACAAGAAAATAATCCACCAGTTAATCCGTACGCAGGAATCGATGGGGAAGAGCTCTGACGGGAAGGCCTACATTATCACAGGAACTTGGAACCCCAACATGGCGGCCTTCCAACCACTGAACGAAGACACGCCTAAAGGTTATTATTACTCCGTTTCTTTCTTTTCTCCTTCTAGCTTGATGTGACCTGTTTTGGTTTGTAGAGGATAAAGTTTCAACACTGATCCGAGATACTTTATGTTACAAAGCCAAAAAAGGGGCTGCGTTTGCATTCTTGCCCTGAAAACCCCGAACAGCATAACAGCCCACGAGTACCTGTTTACTAGCCTTACAAACACGTGTATAAAATAAAAATACAAATGCAACAGGATTTATTTCCATACATTACTGTCGGTGCGACTGCTAAAAGCTCAAGGTCACATTTGGGAAAGCGCTCGCACTGGAGTGGGTGTGATAATTGCCTTAATCCATTCTGTGCTGTGTGGAAGCTGGACGTGTGACCTACGGCTTGGCATGTTTTACATGTGGACGCATAAACAAATTGTGTCGAGCATCAGAGGTAACTGAGCTTTGGACGCTCACAAGAAATCCAATTAAAAGCAGCTTTCTGACTTTTCCTGCAAGTGAAACCTGCAGGTTTTAATGCAAGTTGATGTTGATGGAGGTAGTGAAGATGAGCTCTGTACAGCTGAGCATCAATCTAGCTCTATGCTAACTTTTAGTGACGTGTGGAGCCCTGTGCCGACCCTCTAAAAAGACAGATTAGAGGCAAATCGTATTTGAAACGTCTCATTATCGTGCATTTTGTAACGGTGTGGAAGTCTCGGTGCACGTGAGGCTTATGGACTTCTTTTAATAACAATCTGTGCAGTCAGGAGACTTAATCAACCGTAGCTCAACTTTCTTTTGCTGCTAGTTAAGAAATGCACTTGGCTCCTTTACGGCTCGATTCAAATAATAAAACCTCCCTGCTGTGACGCTGCGTCTCTTGCCTCGTTGTCCTTTTGTCTCCAGAACAGAAACATTAAGTGATTTGTTCATTTGGAGCTTTTTGTTATGAAGATGTTGTTGCATAAATCAAAGCATCTGTTTAGAAGTGGTTGGTTAAGCTTTGGGTTTAGTTAGTAGTGTAAACTTTTCACTGAACAGTTGAACTTGCAGACATGTTGGGAACTTGGAGTGCTTATCCACCAGGGGGTGTGGCCTCCCTGCAGGATGTGTGGATTTTCTGCCTCACAGTAGAGCCCAGCACATGTGCATGTCTGGATTCATTGAGTGAGATTTGACTGTTTCTGAAGTTGCTGTTGTCTGTTTTCTGGGAAAGGGGAGCTGATGTGATGTGCCTGGTTTACCATTTAAAAACAACGAGAACACACCGATGCGCTGAATGCTTTGAAAGCTGAACTATAGCTGACCGGCAATCGTACGCACGCCTTAAATGTCATCTGTAACTTTGTAGCTGTAACAAAGAAAGTGTCTCATCATGCTTGCTTTTTCCTGCAGATAAACAGGTCTTTATGACGGTGGCGGTGGACCTGGTGGTGACCGAAGTGGTGGAGCCAGTTCGCTTCCTGTTGGAAACTGTAGTCAGGGTCTATCCGCCAAACGAGCGCTTCTGGTACTTCAGCCGCAAGACCTTCAGTGAGACTTTCTACCTCAGACTCCGACAGGTATCTTTACTGAAACTTACAAAACCTCCTACATGTGCTTGTTTCCTTATAACAGAGCGTGTAGATGACGTCAAAGCTTATCTGACAGACCGACTGTAAAATGTGAACGGACTGGCACTTTTCTACACGAGCACTCAAAACACTTCATACAGGCACTTTTTTTTACACTTTAGTGTTTTCTGTTGAGCATTAATAATCTGATTACTTCAGTATGTTGCCCAAGGTTACTCTGGCATGCAGACTGGAGCAGCCAGGGATCAAACCACCAACCTTCCAGTCAGTAGATGATCTGCTCTCCCTCCTGAGCTACAGCCGCTCCGTAACATGAGACGTGGGTTTGTTTGATCGGATACTTTAAGGGCAGTATGTAATAGTTGGGTTAGGTAGCTGAACTGTATTCAAGATGAGATTTTATTATTATCCTTTTGTATTAGACACATTATTTACATTATTTTATGCATTTAGAATTTCAAATAATGTCCCAGTTTGAGTGGATGGCAGCTCGGGGGGTGAGTGGAGTGGAGGTGGTCAGACTGAGGGGAAAATGCACCTTCACTGATCAAATAAGCTAAAGGTCTGTGTTATAATGGTACAAATGTTTCATCTGCTAACTCTTTCCACTTGAACAGCTCCCAGTTTTCCTCCACTTGTAGTCTTCCTGTCTTATTAATAACTGCGAGACTATAACGAACATCAGAGTTTAAGTGTCGGATCTCTCCGTGCTGTAAAATTATACAGTAGACTGTGATATGTAGCGCGTGTCTGGATACACTGTCAACCTTCTCAATGCTGAATTAACAGCCAAGTTTCATCTCATTTGATCTTATTGCAACCAAGTAACAGAACCATGGTTTGTTGGTGCCATCGCTGATTAAAAATGAGCTGCACGCTTCCTGTGTGAGGTGTTGGGGAATGTTTCAGACATTTTTGCCCTCTGGAATTCCCAATGACATTTCTTTGTTTAAAAAAAGTGCACCTCCCCTCACCTCCCGCCCACAAAGGCGCTCCCGTCTGAGCGTTTGCTGCAGTTAAGCTGCAAGCTTCCGCTCCCTTGTTAAAAAGGGGATCACTTTTAGTGGGCCGTGGGGAGCTGGCGAAGCAGCGGAGTGTGGGGAAGCCTGGGATTGTGGGAGCTAAGCAGAGACTGTCTCATTATGTGCACGTGGGTAATTAACAGCAGCGGTTTGACTCGTCTGCCTGATTGCCTCTCTAGTTATCTCCTCAGTAAATGGAAGAGTGTTGGACTGGTGCTGTGGTTAAGAGCTAATTAAAAGATAATATTGTGTGGAGGTTTTTGCACAAGATGGCAATCAGAGGTGATACACATGCATATAAAATATGCAGTCCTATTGTCATGTTTTTGCCAAGAAAATTGAGCATCTGAAACACCAAAGAGTTCCTGTGTGCTTTACTAAAACAACAGGCAGCACCCCATCGTGCTGTAGGCTGGATGATTGGGACGAATCCAAGATTAGTTCAAGATTGAGTTCCATGAATGAGTCCATACTAGACTTTTAAATTTATACAATTTCTTTTCCTCCCCAAAAGCAATAATAACAATTTACAGCACTTAAACGACCAGCAGAGAGCGCATGTAAACGTTACAGTAGAATGCAAAAAGGTTTCGGTCAGAATTTGTGTGAAACTTAGACATGGAGGGGTGCTGGTGCCTTGATCCACTGCTGTGGAAGTCAAACAGTAAAAAACATTTATTGTCTCTACATCTTTTTAAAAAAAAAAATAAATAAAAAATCAGCATCAAAAGTTTGTAATTGTAATTGTGCAGGTCCTGTGGCCAAGTAAAGGTGAACTGGAAGTTTTCGGGGAAACCTTTCGCTTCCTAAATTCAGTTAAAGTCCTGGAAGTAAAAATCAGATCTGTTTTAAATGGATGGCTCCTAAACCAAGATAAGGATCCTAACACACATTAAAAATCTACAATGATTGACTTTACTGAAGATTTTGCCACAGGCCTCGATCCACTAACCGGACCTCCAAATAGTCCTTCAGAACCAGAACCCTTTGGCAGGAAGATGGGTAGTAAAAAAATCACTAGTAAAGTACTCACTGTGCAGTGTATGGAAGCCCGTTTCCGCCACAAAAAAAAGGATCCATAACTCAAAATTTCGAGTTAGCGCTGCCAATCAGTAATCTACGTGACTGACGTCATTTCCTTGTTACCCGGAAGCTGAAGCCCTCAGCTACAAATGCTACAGCTAAGCTAGCAGTATTACATCCAGTCATGAATGCACAGATTGCTGAGTATTTTCAGCGTGGCTTCAAAAATGATGAAATCCTTGTGTTATTAGCTGAATCACATGGCGCTACTATCAGCCAACGTGCTCTCGAAAGAGCCAGTTTGTTGCGATCCGGTTTTCAGTGCTCTGCGTTATTCTGCGCCATATGCTTCCGGGTAACAAGAAAGTGACCTCATTCACGTAGATTAGTGATTGGCAGAGCTAACTCGGAATTTTGAGTTAAAAAGTCGATTTATTTTTATTTATTTATTTTAGTGGCGTAAACGGGCTTCCATAGCAGTGTCCTCAAACTTTGTTCATTTATTTAAAAACTGTAAAACATGAAATTAAAATGATCTTGCTGAAAATATGAATGAAACATGATCTTTAATGTCCCGGACATTTTTTGCTCCTTCATTGATGGAACTGTGGAGTGGGGGCACTCACACTCGCGCTCGCATGGAAATAATAAAGTGAGCACGTAAAGGCTTTAGGTAGCATTCAGAAAGTGTTGGGACTGTGAACAGAGAGACGATCAAAGCTCGTAGATGGTAAATGTAGCAAAGACTCTTTGCTATGTTTGCTACATTTGCACGGGACTGGTGCTTTCCTCACATCCTAACATTCAGCAAACAGTAACATTTGGCATCGAGATGTTCTTCCTTTATATATCAA
The DNA here is from genome assembly GCF_051167445.1 of Perissodus microlepis. NCBI lineage: Eukaryota > Metazoa > Chordata > Actinopteri > Cichliformes > Cichlidae > Perissodus > Perissodus microlepis. The sequence continues at coordinate 1,038,066 of NC_140477.1, read as the reverse complement.
CAGTCTGGCTTAATCCCCTCTTTCATTATTTTCCTTTAATCTCTTCCTGTTGGTGCTGTGTTTGTGCAGTGTGGCTTCTTTGGCCCAAATTTCAGTTCAAATTTTATCACTGTTAATAATTTATCCTGTGGGGTTAACTATTCACTGGCAGAGGCCAAAGCAAAGCAAATTATGTTTCCTCGAGTTTTCTCTAAAAATAGGCCAGGCTTTATATTCTCTGCCAATTTGTGCTGTGAGTTGGTCATTAGACGCCGTGCAAGTGGGCCGATCAATACAGCTCATTGATCCGTTCTACCAGGTGGTGGAGCGCGGCAGCGGCGCTCGAGTGAATGAACGGCCCAGAAATCAACATCAGCTGCTTGTGACACCGAAGGTCGAGCTGACGACGTCTTTGTTCTCTCTGCATTTCTTCACTCTGTTATGACGCTTTTCTTTTTTCCAGGTGTCGTTAATGTTGTATTTTAGTAATGATTACACTCTAGATTTAACATAAATGAACATGTGTCATTAAAATTGACGTAATTTCAAAGCATGGCTTGAAAACACTTACACATTAATTCTACAGTGTAGCACACATTTTACTACAGGAACCCCCCCCCCCTTACACAACCTGACATTATTTGTCTGCGTGTTTACCCAGCAGGCACCAGAGAGGGGGGGTCAGAGCGACGCTATGTACGAGGTGGTGAGTCTCCAGAGGGAGATGGAAAGAAGCAATGAAGAAAAAGGACGCCTAGCATCACCCACTGAGGAAGAGGAGGCAGATGAAGGTACTGAGGTGTCTCTCTTTCTCGCTCTTTTGGCTTTAAATATTCGTTGGGCCATTCAAATGCAGTGTGAGACGTCTTTATTTCTCCTTCTGTCAATGACGGTGTGCTTTAATCCTTATTAAAAATGTGCTATTTGTTGTCCTTCGACATGTTGGTGTAGCTGCACGTAACGATGTGCAAGTCCAAACTGACTTTTACCAGCCACACACTCGACGTGTTTCTGAGCCTTGTTCTTAGTCTATTCAAACACTAGAGTTTAATGTTTTATAATCATTTGCAAAGATGCATGGACATATTGCTGTATAATAATGATTTATTTAGTGATTTACACTTTTCGGGGCCCTCAAAGCGCTTTACAATTCCACTGTTCATTCACTCTCACATCCACACACTGGTGGAGGCAGCTACAGTTGCAGCCACAGCCTGGGGCAGACTGACAGAAGCCAGGCTGCCATATCGCGCCATCGGCCCCTCTGGCCAACACCAGTAGACGGGTAGGTGACGGTCTTGCCCAAGGACACAACGACCGAGACGGACAGAGCTGGGGATCGAACCTGCAAGCTTCCGGTTACAAGATGAGCTTCCCAACCCCCTGAACCACGGTCTTCCAACGGAGCTGTGTGTGTGTTTGAAAGTGTTGATACGGGTCCTGTGGGGATGTGCGCGGCAAGCCACGTGATTCTTGTGATGTAACGCATTTTATATACTCGTTACATTGAGACCAGTGTGAGGCAAAGATGCATTGTTTCTCCCTTCCTCTTCCTTCTGGCCATTGGACTGCAATGGACCAAGATGGCTTTGGGATACCTTGGCATCCGTCTGAAGGACCCTGCCTGTGCAGATGATCAGCTCTGTTGGCTCACATCTGGAAGAACATGAAGACCAGGACATCAAGCTTGGGGCAAGAGGCGGCCAAAGTGGGCTTGGAGATCAGCGGGAACAAGCGGGGTCATGAGGATCAGTGGAGGAGGTGAACCAGTTCACCCACCTCGGCCGCAACCTTTCAAGCGACGTAGATGCTGATCATGACATCGTGTGTCAGATCGTGAAAGCGGGTGCGGTCTTCCAGCGGCTTCGGCTCATCTGGTTGACCCCAAACATCGATCTGGGGAAGAATATTCGTCTGCTCGTTATACCTACCGCGATCTACGCTTGTGAGACGCGGAAACCATCAGCCAAAATCGCCAAAAGATCCCCAGCAGATCCTGCGCGCCTCTTACCGGGACCATGTCACCAATGAAGAAGTCCGCCGCACTGCCACGCGTCCTCTCTATGACAGTGTGACTGAGCGGCATGTGTGCTTTGGAGGTCACATTCTACGCCAACTCCAGAATAATGACAAGATGCTGCAGATGCAAACTGTCTGAATCCAGTGGCTGCTGTCCTGCGTGTTGATTACACTGTTGAATCTTTGTTGCGTCTAAACATGACTGCTTTAGACGATACGCCAGAGCACACTGACTTTTCCACCATCAGTAACTGCAGCGCTGCCAGAGAAATGGAGGCGAAACAGCAGAAACATTAATGACACCAACACTGGCTGTTAGACCCAGTGGTCCTCAAACATGACCCAGTTTCAGTTCACTAATATAAACAGGACTCGCATTTCCACCTGAGCGCTGTTGGTGCAAGTGTCGCAGATTAGGCCTGGCTCCAATTTAGACCACACACTTCATGTTGGTGCTGATTTGGAAAATGACACGAGCTCGCATGTACAAATATCCCCCGTCCACACATTCTGATGTAGTTTCTGAAGAACTCTTACTACTTTGCAGCCACAATTTATTCAAATAAAGATCATGTCAATGAATTACTACATGAAATTTTAGTTGTCAGAGTATTCATAAAAGTTGATATGATAAGATAAGATAACCTTTATTAGTCCCACACGTGGGAAATTTGTTTAAAATGATGTGACTGTAACTGTAACAGTTTGTTAAAAAATAACAAGAATATTAAGAAATGGAAAAAAAAATAGATATAGAGAGATGGCTGTATACATATCTATACAGAACAAACATATAACATTTGCCCTGCTTTAACCCTTTGAAGCCGGTCGGCGCGGCACGCTCTTTTTTGCGTAGCTATTTTTAAATCCCGGTAGCTCTGCAACCACGTAAGCTAGCGCAATAATTTTTTTTGCATATGAAACCGGAGGAGTTGTACTTACATTTTATGCCATCAGCTTGTCCTAGGTCACGGTTTCCTTCCACATAAAGCTTTGCAAAAATTGCATAAAAAGCCCTTGCAGGAACAAAAACATAATATTCCAGAAACACGCTTTGCCGAATTGATCAGCTGTTCATAACACTTCCCACATTGAAACAGATGTCACCGCGAACGATCGCATGTCCACCAGTTCCTGCCCGAAACCGGAAGTGACGTCATTTTCGCGGAAAATGTAGTTTTTTACTTGTAGGCCTTAAGAGCATATACTGGTGTTTTTATAAGTCATGTTTGACTTTATGCTTTTCTGAATAGTTGCTGGGATGCTTAGAACTCGAATTGCACTGCTGGAAATAGTTTATTTTGATGCACCTGCTGTTTTCTTTGCAAATTTGCATCATAGGATTGTTTTTCGTTTTTCCTGCAGTATATAAAAATTGGTGTATCTCAAAAATAAAACTATGAAGACACTCAAAATAAATTTCCTGTTGTTGTAAACTATTTTTTGCAACTTGTTTGTATTTAAAGTTTTGAGGGATAAGCCTCTTAAATTTCTCCAAGTAGAAATATATGTAAAAAAAACAAAAACGATTTTCAATTTTTTTTTTTTTTTGTAGTTTATTGCACTTTTTTGCAATTAATGTAGTTACTATGGACTTAATGCATACATATTATTAAAATATGGGCTATAACAGTTGTATTGATGTATAGCAACTTGAAATGCTCCCAAAAATGGCACTACAGCATGTAAAAATATAAAGTAAGCTCTGGCGGACTTCGTTCTATGGTAGGTCTTAAAGAGTTAAATAGTCATAATAGGTTAAATGTGTTGCTGACCTAACTTAATTCTCAGCCTATATTTACACACATGTTTAAACAACAGCTGCTCAGTTAAATCCTTTTGATTTTAACTGCAGTGCTGCAAACAGGAAACGGGGCCTTCAAAGTCTGATTGCAGTGTTGAAGTTTCACTGTAGCTCAGCGTATGTTGAGGATGTTTGCAGACAAGTCGGCCTTTTTCATGCAGGCCGCTTGAAGGTGGGAGCTTTCACTGGAGGTTTTCGGTGCACCCTCTTTGTGACCGATTTCACTAAATCACTAAATAAATCACCAGGTCGCAGTCACTCAGCCGACCTTTGACCCAGCAACAGTGGCACAATGCACCAGGTTACAGAAACCAAGAGACGCGTAACTGGCTGAAATTGCACCAAAGCAGCGAATATGATGTCGCTTTGTTGTACGACACTGTTCACCCGGGTGAGAACGGCCGGCATCTTCATCGTGCTCCTTTTAGTAATGTAGCAGATGCTCAGCAGCAACGGTAACTCATGGCTCTGCATTGCTTTGAAAAGAGCACTCTACTGTAGATGCAGATCGTGGATCTGGTCTCACTGTGGCTCCTTACACTCCCACTAATCTCTCGAGTTTACATGTCAGTAGGTTCCATCTACACAGCAAACCAAAAACGTTTTAATGTAATACAGTTTTATGTGATTTACTCTCCCACTGAAGTAAAATCTAAGTTTCTAAATTAAATCAACTTCTAAACACTTCAGAGCTGCCATAAAACATGGGCTCATTGGAGACTTGATCTCGTCTCCGTCCTCTCTGCTGCTGATGTAAACGCTTCTCTACTTTTTCTCTCCCCTCCTTGAACAGAAGACAAAAATTGTATTTCCTGTGTCTGTCTGCCGACTCGTTGAAGCCACGCAGGCATCTAGTGCTGTGAGAGCCTTTGAAAGGGCCTTTTTTAAAACGCCCCGCTTCTCCCCCAGAGCTGAAAATTGGAGGCGCTCGGGGCCGTGGAGGTGGAGGTCGGCTCCATTGTGTGCAGAAATGAATACAGTCGGGGTGTAGATGCCACTGCTGTGTGCCAACACGCCCCGTTCACGTGGACACCCCCACAGCCCTCGCTACAATGTGGACAATGGCCCCAAAGCTGATGTGCTTTTCTTTCACATCATACTTTGTCTGTGCATCCGTGTGTGTTTTTATCATACAATCACTTCCCATTTTTATACATGTTCCTTTGGTTTATCACTTATTTGTTACAGAATATAACACGGTAATCAGACGAGGCTTGATTTGTTCACTGCACTGCTGTCATGTTAGATTTGTAGTTCATTAGAGTAAAAGATGGAATTTAAAACGTCTTCATGCTGTTAACTGGAAATTTCTGCTTGCTTTAACATAGACAAACCAATCCATTAGTGCTTTCAACATGACATGAATCCCACAGTCAGTGTGCAGCCCCTTCTGCAGATTAAAAGGTAATGGCCTTCGTCTTCAGGGTTTTTTTTATCAGCGAGTGCGCCGGCAGTTGGAACGCATTTGCGCTTCCTGGCCTTGGAAAATCTGAGGACAGAGGTAGCTGCTTTGTGCTGCGTCTGAGCCATTTGAAAGGACTCATCAAGCATTTATAAAGACCTGAAAAGCTTCTGCTAAAGGCTTTGAGGACATATAGGAGCAGCGGTGCAGTCGGTGTAGTGGCTGCACGCTCTGGAAGAAAATGTCAGCCCGACACTTACCCTGTCCGGCGTCAGGCCTGCCAAAGCATCCTGTTATTTTCATCTCTGTGATATCATGAAAGAAACTATGACAGGTCTTAATTTTTTGACACATAGTGGGACTCATCATCATTAAGTTGATGTTAGGTTTTGTTTGGTTCAACGTTAATTTTACCTTTTTTAAAAAATTATTTTCTAGGTAAGGAAACACCATTTTTCTTCTGCGGTTTTTAGTTTTGTCCTCTCGTTTTGTGTTTCTAGTTCACCTTTAAACAATATAAAACTGTATGAATAATCACGAAGGTCCATAATGAAGTAAGGCGCCCTCTAGTGCGTGCATCTGTCAGCACCAGTTTCTGTGCAGCATAGTCACTGACGGCACGTCCGTATCACAACATGCAGTGTGGATCTGTGCGTTTGCTCTCGTGGGTGCTTTCTGTGTGGGGATCAGTTCATCTCTCCAGCAGCAGAGCAGGCCAGACAGTCAATTAGTGCTTCTGCATCTAAACACAAGTGGTTCGCCGTGCTGATTGCCTCTTGTCTGCCTCACGAACCATCAGGCAGAAGAACGGCAATAATGGAAGGTGTAGGCGCTGCACAGGCACTCCTTCCTCCATTTAGACTGTGAGATCAATATTAACAGGTTTGAGAATGTGCAGAGTAGCTTAATATGGATTTATTAGTTGGGTGCAGATATCGGAGAGAATATCTTATCTGCCTGGCTCTTGCACAGCAGTCACAGAAACGGTCACAGCTCTCCTGGTAGGTGGCAAAATGCTCAAATGCAAACTGTCCTGCTCCCTTTGTGTTAAGTGTTGAGTGACTGAAAGGACGACACCTTCAGCTTTACCTGGAGTTAAAGGTCAAGATGTTTGTCTCTGTAACTGCATGCTCAGGTATACAACGGTATACATGCTCCTAACACACATTAATATTGCTTTACTAGCTCATCTGTGCGACTGTAGTGAAGTGAGATGAACGCGTCCTGGGTACGACTGTTTGCCATCCTCCTCGACTTCTCAGTTGATTGCAACTCTCATTACTTTCTTTCTGTATGTTACACGTTAACGTGACCCGTGGATTGCGATGGATCGTGAACCTCTACATCACCGGCGTCCTGTTCTGTCTTGCAGATAGCGACAGTGAAATTTCCAGTGGAACCGGCGACGTTTCCAAAGACTGTCCTGAGAAAATCCTCGAGTCCTGGGGAGGAATCCTCAATAGATGGTGAGGCAAAACGTGAACACACTGAGACCGAATGACAAAATATGTGAAGTGGCACTAAGCAGTGGAAGAAATGCACCATAGAGATCACAGTATCCACAATTCAACTGACCCAGCATGACAGTAGCTGGGTGGCAGTCTGCTTTAGCTGAGGGCTCCTTCCATAGCAATGAAACTTCATCTGTAGCTTGACTCCTGCTAAGATTGTGATGCAGGTTAAAGAAAACTCTCGATGATTGAAAAATGGGTAAAACTAAAGGAAATTGGCAGTTTAGGCTCATGTTAAATCCCAGTTTTTATTGATTTTAAAACGTTAAGCTTGATTCGTACAGCCAAGTGTTTCCAGCTGGACTGACTGTAGCTTTCAGTTGTTTGGTCAGATATTAAAGAAAGTGCAGAACATTTAGAATCGTTCGCACCTCCTTAAAATCAGAAAAGTCGGCTCCACTTTGCCTCATACACGGTGTGATTTCCACTACAGCACCTTGACTGTTTTATGATCCCAGTTTTTATGGATTACCTACTCGAACTACAGCTGAGACATTTTAATGAATGACCCTCGTCTTTGTCCCCACTGCAGATGGAGCGAGCTAAAGCACGGCGCCTAATAGAACGGCCAGTTTAAAAAAACAAAAAAAAAGTTTTTATTTGTTACTTTTTAAATTAATGTGTTGCAACAAAAAGCGTTTGTTACAGTAACTGCTGCTGATAAATTCGGCTTCAGGCGCAGTCGTTAGAAAGTGAATAAGAGACGCTTTGTGCCGTTTTTCTTTCAGCTGCGTCGACATGAAGTGAATTTTGTTGGGGAAGTGCATTCATATGCCTTCAATGAATGTGTTATGAGAATATTTCAAGCATCATTAAAAAGAGATGACAGTGTATTTTTCTAAAGGAGGATTTTTTTATTACGTGGGAGCGTGGCACTGCTGATGCACATCAGTGGTGCACTTTCTGCTGTTAGTGAAATAGTTTCATGACATTTGATCACTGCTGCTGTAATAAAGCAATACATCAGTAAACTGATGTGAAGCTGAGTTATTGTAGCATAACAGCAGGTGAAGCGCATGTTGTCGTATCTTTATCATTAAGATTTACACTTCAAAAGGTGCAAAATTAAAGCTCCTGTCTTGTCACAGCAAAGATGTGATTGTTAAAGAGCTGCACGTAAAGTCAAAGTTCAAGTGGCTGAATCGACATTGTAAAATAATGTGTGTGTGTGTGTGTGTGTGTGTGTACATCAGGCATGGGAACCTGTCCACTCGCCCGAAAGGTTTGTCCTCATTGGTCCGCAGCGGCATTCCTGAGCCACTCAGAGCTGAAGTCTGGCAGCTGCTGGCTGGTTGCCACGACAACCATGACCTGCTTGAGCACTACCGCATCCTCATCACCAAGGTAAACGCGCGCACACAGCAGGGATGGACAGCTGCTAATAAGAGTGCATTTCTAAAAGAAACACTGACATAAGACTTTTCTACCACATCCTCACCTGAGGGCCGGCGAGGCAGCAACAGATCCACGGTTTTCATTATATTTGACCCTAAGATCTGATGTCAGCACGTTCCTCCTGTGAATATGAACCGTGACAGTGTTTTCTTTGTGTCGATGTTGTACTTCCACGCTTTTAGCTGTAGCCGCCATTTTTGCCGTGCTTAAGTGAAAACCAGACGACGGGTGTGAATTGTTACGAGATCTCGTCACTGTGATGAGAGTGAATGAGGAAATGTTTCTGTACTGCGTACACCAACGCTTTTGTTACAGCTGTTCCTCTGAACTGTGTGTCAAATCAGAGAAGGCTGTAATTTGGCGGTGACATTTAAACGCACGCGGCGCTGTCTCGGGACTGTGACGGCTCGTGCTGCCCTTTGGCCTCCCACGGAGCTTGCAGGAATTCAAAGTGAATTTTTGGACCTTTAGTATTTAACTATTGCTTGTTAGATACTTCTGTTATAGTTTCATCTGATCTTTCTTAACTTCTTATAAACGAGTAAGTCGAGCGCCCAACTGTACCTAAACGCGGCGGCAGAAGGATGGAGATCTTCAATTTCATTGGTAATAAAATAGTTTTTTCTCTTTGCAGCACAGAGGCCAGTGAAAGCACCTGCCTCAATCAATAAGCACTAACAGAGAGAAAGCAATAGGGGTGTCGGCATGAAGCGTGGAAAATTGAGCCAGCAAAGAGTGTGAACCCACAAATATTAGGTTTTAGTGACTGAAGGGAGAAAGGGAACGCGTGCAAATGCCAGCATAGCGACTTTCACTGCTGTGTGGATATTTCTGGTCCTTCTTTTCCTGTTATCTTTATCCCTCGTCTTTCTTTTTCGTCTTCTGTAGGAACCGTCTTCTTGCTCTTCTTAGATTTTGTTCCCTGTGCCCCTCTCTCTCTCCTATGCTCCTGTTACATAAGACTAAGCTTCTGTTGTTCAGCTCATTGCGCTGGCTTGGGCACGCCCACATCTTCTGTCTTGCTGGAGTAGTGATGGTATTGATAGGCGGTTGGTCGGGCTATTAATAGCTGCACCAAATGAATGGAACTGAGGGAAGATGGAGCGGGGAGGGAAGAGAGGCAAAGACCAGCAACATGAAGGTGATGTGGAGCTCGTTTATACCTTTCTGGACCTTTAATGCTCAGCTCCGTGTATCACCAGGAGCCGTATTATGGACCTCTTGAAAAATCTATTTCGAAACCACTTTAGCAGCATGTGACCCGTGGCGTGCTCGTATAATAGCGCGATACTTGCAATACACTTAAGTGTTGCACTGCTCTCATTTACAGTCATCACACACAGTCGCAAATGCACACTGTGGCCTCGGGGCATCTGAGACATTCACAAATAACTTTCTGGGCTGGCGCAGCGCTGTGTTTGAGGTCGGGAACGGGGGGTTGCTGGTGACATTTGAACAACCTTTTCATGTCCCCAGAGCCGAACAAGCCCAAGGTGTGCCGCCACGCTTGAACCCACAGCTTAAAAAAGCTCAGCCAGCTATTTCCAGTCCTGCCATCCCAAAAACAGACGCCGGGATCGCGTCTTAGCTTTGAAAGCTGTAATGGAAGCATGGAGGGAAACTTTGTGCACAGCAGGCAGGACCTCAGCTTGACCATCGCAGGACATTTCAAAGCTGCTAAACACTGACCTGTGAATTATTCATTCATAGAAAGGCACCGAACTCAATCAAGCTGGCTTTGCAAAAGCAGTTTGTTCCACTCTGTAACTTTGTTACTGACTTGTAATTCAATTATAATTATTTCACTTCAGTTTTATTTATATAGCATCTAATGACAACATCGGCCACCTGAACATTTCAACAAATTCTTGCAACTTGCACCCATTTTCCTTAAAAAAAACAAAAGAGGGTGGACAGCTGAAGACTTGCAGCGTGTATAACCTCGACTGTGAAGATGAGCTTTTTCTGTGTGTCTTTCATTTCCCTGATCTCACCTGGTTTCCTCCCAGGACTTCTAAGGTGCTTCCCATTTCGGTGAGCAGCCAGCTTAGTGATGACATATAAAGTCTGTGTGTAATCAAAGGTAGCATCAGCCATGCAGCCAGTCTGGAATAATACTACACCCACGCCTAATAACTCTCATAAAGATACACAGAGCACAATGTACATAAGAGAGGCTGCCATGGTAACTGTGAGGGTCAACAGACTTTTCTTTGCTTGAAGTTATCTCCATGACAATTCTGTGTCTCCTTCAGCCTTTGTCTCAGTCTTCCTTCGCCTAATGAGTTGGTGTTCTGCCTTTGAAACCTGCAGTAGTTGTTTATGGATTTCACATAGTCACTGTGGCGACCGCTGCACGGTTTGAAGAGAAATCCACGTCTTATTTCATTAACATACATTCATTTTGTTGTCATGTGATCCTTAGTTTTCCAGTTTGTGCGCACATACAGTATTTCAGTATTAGTGAAAGCTTTTCTCTTTTATATATGTTGACATTTTCATACTGACGATAAGTTTCCCATCACTGCCTGAAAGACAAATCCCTGTGGTGGCGTCAGCCAATCAAAGCCTCTCGCACACATTCGTACACACTCGCCTCGCTGTCCCGTCCTCCTTTATAGTATCTGTGGGGAACAGCTGCACTGCACGTCTGCAGTACAGCCAAGCAACACCGCTTCCTACAATATAGGTCTATTCACAGCACTCTCCCTCCTCGGGTCTGTGTGCCTGTCCCTAATGCAGTTTCCACAGTAGGAAAACCGTCGAGGATGTGCTGCCTCTGATCCACAGCGTCAGAAACATCGGTATCATTTCTGTAGTTACTGAAGGTTCGCTAAAAACTGACTCGACGACAGATTTGATGTTTACTAAGGGCCCTCTGCTGTGTGTGTGTGTGTGTGTGTGTGCGTGTGCGTGTGCCACGTATGCAGCTGAAATGGTGTAATGTAATGTTAATGTGGTGCCGTTTGGACACGTCTGATTAGATGCAGAATTTTTAGTATTGAGTGGAATTAAGTTGCCATGCCAAAGTGAATAAAATGATTTTGGAGTTTTGCTGGTGTACAGTGATAATTGCATCGGCCGTCTGTGCTGACACTGATATGACGCCCGCATTAAGGAGATTTAGCCAACCTCATCTCTGGTCACTTCTTTGTCCAACCCTCAGTGCTCCGTGTCTTTGCCTCCACCGCAGAGTCGCAGCAGCTCGTATCACCTCAATAAATCTGAACGACCTGCAATGAACAGCATTTTCATCTGGGTGTTAGATTAATCTTAAATGTGATTTGTCAGGATACAGCAGTAATGTTGTTTATCTGCAGATTAAATGAGATAAAACTTAAAGCTGCTCTGGGATGGAATCATTTAGCATAATCAACAAAATCTTATTTCATATCCTTGAACTTCGAGACTCAACAAGGGACGTCGTGTTTAAAAATACCATTTGCAGGGTTCTGTTTGTAAGAGGGAGAACAAAGTAGTTGTTGCTACTTTATTTTTGTTGTAGGAGGTGAAGTGATTAATTGGTGTGTTGAATGTAACGGCGAACAGCCTGCCACTTTCTTTACCGTGCTCTGGATAAACCACCAGGCCGAACACCTTTTAATGTAGATCTAAACTCCCTGCTTATGCTGGTACATTGCTGTTTAGACTGAAATCAGCAGGAGCCCAGGCATGGAGGAGGGAGGGATGCTGGGAAGCAGTGAAAGGTGAATCAGCCTCCGCCTTTGTTTCCAAGTGGCCCCGCTGGCTTTGTTTTGGAGCAGAATGAATTATTAACGGTGGCCTTCTGGTCGTGTTTTTCATCAGTGTCCACCTCCAAAGGTAAAGAGCGCTGTGATGAGAGATCTCCATTGACTGGCTCCTTCCACAGTGACAGCACAACTGTCTACCTGAACTTCACCTGATCTATTTTTGTTTTTTTAGTTTGACCTGTTTCAGTAGACTCTAGTCTCATTTTGACTCGATCATACCGACTTCTATATTTAGTCAAATTGTAACACTTTTCTAGAGTAACGGCTAACAACATAGCGTTACCAAATAAATAGTGTATTCAGTATGATGTTATTTCCCACTGCCTGTCTTTGCAACCTCAAGTCAAAGTTAATTGTGCACTTTTTGATAGATGTGCGTGTTGCTCTCAAAGATTATTAGTTCAGTAATGTACGTAGGACTTGATGTCACCTTAAAAATGAGGGTTTAGACATTACGCTGCTATTAAAGTCAAATACTAAAATTGATTTAATAATCATGAATGATGTCGTAGTTTATAGATTATAATTACTGACTAATATAAACAGAAATATTTACAATGAGAAACTCTTACCTTCTGTTTTGATCCCTGAGCTATAATCTGTTTAACGTCATCGTCTGCACAAGCCTTTCTTCAGCTTTTATGTCCTGTCATAAGCTGCTGCAATACTGAAGAAATGAAATCGCAGGAGCTCCTATTATTATAAGATCATACACATTTACCATTATATCTCAATAGCAGTGTTTCTTGAAGCTGCATCCCCGTTTTATTCAGGTGATGCATTTGTTTGTTCTTTCACTCTGTGTGGCTTTGGCCTATTGTAGATTATTATTATTATTATTATTATTTTTTAATATAACAGTCTTCAGAAAATCACATTGAGCTGGCTCATATGCTTCACAGTAACCGTGCTCGCTCGCTGGCTTATTTCAGTCCATGCCATGGTCGCTCCATTCAGACGTTAATGTGTCAGTTTGTTTTCCAGAGTAATTAAAGTTGTTTTCTAGTTGTGTGCAGTGTAACACTTTCCTGTCAAAATGACCACTCCTCAATGGCTTTAATGGTTTCTCAGTAATATTAACAAAGTTTCAGTTGTGTATGCATGGTGCTGGCCAGTTTCTTTCCATCCACTCTTTAGATTAGCCAATTTACTGTCACTTGATCCCTTTCAGGATGCTCCCAACTGGCTGAAATACTTGGCAACTATAACTAAGGGGCAGAGATAAGTGTGCTAAGCTGTTGGTAAATAAAGAAAAGAAACAAGAACCTGGAGTCTGTTTGGATAATGCAGAAGATGCATTTTCCAATAATTAAGATGTTTCTTATCATACTGGAGGTTAACTGAGTGTTCATGTACATTATGTACACTTTGTTTGTGGCAAGCTGAGACTGAACACTGTACATATTATGACTCACCGATGTTATGAAATTTGCATTTGAATATTTTTAGATTCAGTAGTTTTGTTTGTTGTGTTTTTAAATACATAAAGCTGCTCAACTGCAGTTAAAATGTGAATAGTGTATGTTTATGGTATGTGTGCAATGAAGGGCTGTGTGACTAAACAGGAAAGGGGAGAAAAAGTGAGACGAGCTTCACTTAATAGAAATGGAGTTTGAGAGATAAGTGATATGTAAATAGGAAATGTATCCAAATGTACCTCTGGGAGAAAGCCAGTCTGAGGCAGGATAATGTGGCAGGGAGCCTCAGGTGCAGCTGGGAGGGGAGGAGGCAGGGCTGTGAGCAGCGAGAAGGAGGGAGGGAGTGTGTGTGTGTGTGTGTGTGTGTGTGTGTGTGTGTGTGTGTGTGTGTGTGTGGAGAGAGAGACTGGAGTGTGCAAGCTAGAGAGATTGTGTGGTGAGGGAGGGAGGGAAGTGTAAGCCAGTCACAGCATCTCTCCTCACTGCACCAGGGCTGAGGGACTCTCCATCCCCTCGCTTCTCTCGCTGCAGATTTAACTCATTTCCATCAGCGCAGTCATCCCCCCCCCTTTTTTTGCCTTTCATTTTTACTTGCTGCTTTGGACAGATGCATTGCATTCATATCCTTCAGCGTGCCAGGATCTGAGGAATTATTAATTACAAACGTGTTGGTTTTTTTTTTTCTGTTTATCCAAAATAAAAGGGACCATTTTCAAAAAAAGGCCGGGACTCCGACTGGGACTTTTCTTCTCTTTATGCTGCTAGAGCGGATTCCCTTTTGTTGTACCGTCAGTGTTTTGTTCGGGCGACAGATGTACTGAGAGAAGAGTTGGAGGCGCTGCTATAGGACCCCCTCCACAACACTTGAAAGGACTAAGGCAACTTGGAAAATCTGCGGCTGCATTAAGCACTTGAGGACAAGGTCCCGAGCCCTTCTAGGTGCTGCCAGATTTTCAAGAATACCACAATGAAAATGGAAGTGTCGAGTTTTGTTGGGTAAATAAGCCGACTGTCGATTCATTCCCAAACCCCTCTCTGCAAGTGTCTGCGACAGGATTGCTGTGGAGTCAAAGTGATTGGAGCGCTGAGTTATTCAGGTGGCCTCTCATTTCTCCTGGAAAGTCCTCACGTCTGCCTGCATGAGAGTCTGACATCAAACACTCATCAGCCGCTCGACTCTTACGTTGGTTTGTCTTTTTCACAACTTGCAGTCCAGAACACTGAGAGGCAAGTTTGCACATTTGGATTTAAACTTCACGTTGTTGGCAGAAGTCATCTGGACGTTGGGATGCTTTACCTCATGCTGCCTAGGGATGCCTTGTAAACACATTTTCCCTCACCACTGTGTGTGCTGAGAGAGCTGTGACATTATCTCCCGCGGAGATCCCCATGTTGTTCTAGCCCGTGTCTGTGTTTTGATTCAGACAATAGCTGGGCATACACGGGCTCCATACACGGGCTCCAGACACTGGCCGGAGGACCACCAAAATAAGGGAAGCCTGCGGTTACATAGTAAACACTCTGGCACACAGTGAAACTTTGGATTGTAATAAAGAAATGAATTTAATTATACATCGCTGATGCTTTAATTAAACATAGCGATCACCTAAAATGTGTTTTGGAGCCACAGCGGCACCCAGAAAATCTCAGCTGTTCTTAAGGAGTGAAATAGAAACAACATGCTCCATATTTGTTTGAGCTCTGTAGTGATGTGAGTGGAGCTTTGGACTTCGTGCTTTAACCTTGTGTGATTTCCTCCCTCGCATCATCTTTGCTCTCTGCCCTTGCGAGGACATCTCCTGCCCTCAGCCTCCTGGTGGCAACTCTCATTTAAATCAGACGATGAGGCCACCGACTGCAAGGCAGAGCGGCAAGTGAGCTCACCGCTGGGATACGTGCTGGCCGAAGCTTTAGGTTTACTGAAGGAATGCACCTTTCTTCGTACTACTGACCGCTGCCCACCCACTACTTTCACTGACCATGCATTATTGGAAAGGAGAGCCGAACGGGTTGTCCTACGCTGCTGGCGGCTGCATTGATTTTCCTCCAGTCTGCGTTCATTTGATCGAGACCGAGCAGCGATATGAGAGTAAGGCGAACGAAAGCGTGGGCACGCTAGGGAGCATGCTGAGCTCTGTGAACTGAGATTGGCTGCAGACGCCTGGCGAAAAACAGGAGGGAGACAGGAGAATCTCCAATTTCGGCCCAGCTGCCTTTATGGGTGACACGCCGCAGTCCTGACCCACCTGGACGGCACCCAGAACAATGAACCAGTCTGAACTGACAACAGACCCTTCGATCACTGCCAACATCAGCCATGGAGACTTCGTTCCTGGCAGGGCCTCGAACCACTCCTGTCCCTTGGGCTGGGGGCTGAATGGAGGCCTGGATGCTTGTATTCTGGAGACCGCTGTCATCGTGCTGCTAACTGTACTAATTATTGCTGGGAACTTGACGGTGATCTTTGTGTTCCACTGTGCCCCTCTGCTGCACCACTACACCACCAGCTACTTCATCCAGACCATGGCCTACGCCGATCTGCTGGTGGGGCTCAGCTGCTTGGTGCCCACCCTGTCGTTACTCCACTACCCAACCAGTGTCCAGGAGCCAGTCACATGCCAAGTTTTCAGCTATGTCATCTCTGTTCTGAAGAGTGTTTCAATGGCCTGCTTGGCCTGTATCAGCGTGGACCGGTACCTGGCTATAACGAAGCCGCTGTCCTACAACCAGCTGGTGACTCCGTGCCGTCTACGAGGCTGCATCACTCTCATCTGGGTCTATTCCAGCCTGATTTTCTCCCCCTCCTTCTTTGGTTGGGGTAAGCCGGGCTATCACGGGGATATTTTCGAGTGGTGCGCACACTCTTGGCCCACCTCCGCCCTCTTCACAGGCTTCGTGGTGTGCTTGCTCTATGCGCCTGCTGCCCTTGTGGTCTGCTTTACCTATTACCACATCTTCCGCATTTGTCAGCAACACAACAGGGAGATCAGCGAACGACGTGCACGTTTTCCCAGCCAGGAGATGGAGGCCGGTGAAGGGAATGGTGGCGGGCATCACGGGGGGCACGGGCCGGATCGGCGCTACGCGATGGTACTCTTTCGCATTACCAGTGTTTTCTATATGCTTTGGCTGCCCTACATAATCTACTTTCTTCTAGAAAGCTCCCACGTGCTGGACAGCCCTGCCCTCTCCTTCATAACAACTTGGCTGGCCATTAGCAACAGCTTTTGCAACTGTGTCATCTACAGCCTGTCTAATAGTGTGTTCCGGCTGGGCATGCGCAGGCTCTCGCAGACCATTTGCTCCTTCAGCCACTGTGCTGCAGATGACCGGGACTTTGGCGAGCCTAAACCAAGAAAGAGGGCAAACTCGTGCTCCATCTGAAGCCATGCCTCCTACAGGATGAGGAAATAAGAATCCCAGCATGCTTAGCAGCTAGTTAACTCGTAGTTAAATTGGCAGGGCTCAGTGGATAACTGTGACATTATCCTGGGCACTGGTAATTGCATTAAAACCCTTTCAAGGAGATGAATGCAGCATCTAAACTGAGATTTCAAGCGAAACGGGCGCTCTGTGGTGGCTTTTACTCTACATTACAGCGAAGGCTCTCTTAGCCTTTACATCTCTGTGCACATCATCGATGAGATCGGATCTACCGGAGAGACAAAACTGTAAATGCCAAAACATTCATAGATATCTCCTCACAAATCAAATGTGACCGTTTCATGTCTGTTAACCTTTGCTAGTGGTTGCGATTCAGAGCAACCGTCTAATGGATGTCTTCATGCTCTTTGTGTCTGTCATCAGTAGATACAGTGTAATCTACAGTTGTGCTCACAGACCTGTTTAAAGGTTCTAAGTGGATATTAGACGTATCCATATAAATGTTACACATACGACAGTGACAGCAGCCGGTGTGCTGCTGTGACAAATACGACGGAAAATGGCTTTGACTGTTTTTAAGAAGTGAGCAGGTGGAGTCATAGTTACGTCAGGTGTCCCCCCCCCTTGATTGGGTGATCGGTTACAGCTGAGATTTAAGCTAAAGATTTTACGACATGAATAAGTGCTGCTAATCTTAGAAAGTAAACTTAATGTAATTCTGTTCTGACAGTTATGCAGATCATATCTCGTATACCAAGGGACGGTGCAGCTTTAGCACTAAAACCTTTAAATGAACTTAAAGTCCTACAACATGAACAAAATTGCTTAACACAGTTATTTATTGCTGGTCATCAAATGTCCATCAGTTCAGGTGCTGCTGTGATTGGGCCTGTATGAGATTGTTAAACAACTTTAATATGACCTGAATATCATCAGCTGATTCGTGCTCCCCCCACGACAAAGCACCTTATTTCCAAACTGGAACAAAGGCTATGTCAGGCTTAGCATAGATTCATACTATGACGCTTAACTGAAGTCAGTAAAATAGTGCAAGGTCTCCCTCTGTGCTTTGTATTCCACAAGCATCAGAAATTCCCCCCCCATTGATTCAGCGTTCCTGATGTTCCCATTATGAGTGTTCAGTCAGTTTGATGCATGACTTCATGATTTTGAACCAGCCAATAAATATCTTTTCTTTATACAAATGACAGCTGGATTGTGAACCCACAGATGAAGATGCAGTATAAGTGTCACTGTCCAAATCTTTTCTTCTACATGAGCTGCTTTGAGGATGCAGCTGTTTTACTGTTGAATGTGGCTTTGAACCCACTAACACATTCACACTGGTGCGGGGCCTCAGATGTCACAAGTTTCTTGTGCTTTGGGTGGCTCACGTGAAGGATAGTATTGAGATGACTGGGGCTGGCATTAATGTGACCCGATCTGTCGGCAGGTTGCTGTGCAGTTAAAAAATGACAGGCTGAGTTGTGTGAACGTTTAAGGCTATTGGTTGTTTACCTCGTCTTTGTTCGTTGAACTGGTCATCTGGCGGTGCGCTTTATTTTTGCCTCGTCTTTTATTTCTCCCAGTTCTGAAATAGACGTGAAAATCTACATAACAGACTGACTCCCACTTTACCACAGCACGGTAGTGCAGTCATTCCACTTTGTATAAAATGCATTTATATTTTCATTTGACCGGTGTCAAATGAGTAGCAAATGAGAACATTAATTTCACATTAATACAGCAACAGTCTTTAGCCAAATTACCATTTGGCTCCTGTAGTAGTGTCAGCAGTTTGTGGTTTAGGCCCTGTAGTGCATAACGGCCACGCAGGAAACCAGGAGACACAGCAAACACAGCTCCCAGATACTGTAACTGTCCGATCTACTGCTGTGGGACCCTTCTTTGTGTAGACCAGGGGTGTCCAGCTCCAGGCCTCGAGGTGTCCTGCAGGCTTTAGATGTCCTTGATCCAACACAGCTGATTTAAATGGCTAAATGACCTCGTCAGCATGTCTTGAAGTTCTCCAGAGGCCTGGTAATGAACTCATCATTTGATTCAGGTGTGTTGACCCAGGGTGAGATCTAAAACCTGCAGGACACCGGCCGGTGTCCAGCAGCTAGATCGTCCCATCATTTTAAGGCTGCTTTGTGGTGTTTTACTGTAGGGCCAGTAAAACTGAGTCTTATTCTCGTTGACATGTTTGACATGGAGTATGTGAGCATTCCAGTTTAGTCTTTCTGGCCACCCTATAAGTTTAAGCTAAAATCATTGTAATGAGATCTTAGACTCTTTTGATTAATCCTCAGGCTGTAGTGTCTTCACCGGCCTGTGGTCAGTCTGAGTTTGTTCCAGGAGCAACTAATAATGGTTTATTCATATAGTTTACTGTAACTGCTGGCAGTGTTATTTTTTGTTTTGGGGGTTATTCAAATAAGTGAAATTGGAGGCAGATGCTCCAAAAAAATGAGGCAAAAGTGAAAAGCTGTGGACATGTGTGCAGGTCCTCAGAGGAACCGCCAGCATTCTTCAAAATACTCCACTGTGGTCGATGGTGTTGGATTTCAAATAGTTGCAACTTTAATGCAACGTTAATGCATTACAGATTGTTTTATGTGCCTAAAGGTGTATTTTGTAGGAAAAGTGTATTTTATCTTGAGAATAATTGCCATCACATGGTCATGCTGCACTTTTTAAAAACATTTCACGTACCGTGTGAAACTTTACACATCCGAGGATACGTCGTCACTGCGTTTAGCTTTTTCTTTAAGTTCAGGAGGGTCGTCGCTGCAACTGAAAATGGGTCGTTTCATAACTTTATCAGCGTTGATGTGATTTCTGACTTCCATGTTCTGCTATTTGATATCTACATTTATAGAAATGTCCAAGTGAACTCACTCCAACAGCCATACGATCTGGCATATATGAGGTATAACAGTAGGGACTGTGTCAAATACTAGACTTAAAATATTCTATATATATATATATTTTATTTTGATAGCTTGTGTTTTTGTATTCACTTTGGGAGCGTATTAGTCGGGTAGTAGATGAAATTATTCTGACCTGTAAAATCTTCAATGTGGTGACAAACAATAACACGAAAGCAAAACTCTGTAATGACATAAAATAAAATAGAGCAGTTGTCAAAATGTTTAAGAACATTTAAAGTGGAGATCAGTTACTGGTATGAAGATGCACACGTGTTCATGCCTTTGTAGGCTTTCGTGTAGCAGGTCATGTGAAACGTGGTCCTGGCACGAGGTTTCAAGCAAAGTGCCGAGTGTTTAATAATCAATGATTTGTGTGTCTGTGTTACACTGACCAAACTGAAGTGGTATTAAAAAATCAGAACGGTTATGTCACCTTCCTTTTAAGTGCTTTGATAGAAGCTTTTAGTAAAAAGTGTTTAAAGGAAATATTATATATTTATTTAATTTATGTTTGAATCTTTATACAATATACTGCATATGAGTATGTAGTGCGTGTATCTGTTGTTGCTGTACAGCCAAAATAAGTTCTGGCAGGTGTTGTGGACCCGTTTTCGTTAACTCACCTAGGCTGATGTTTGAGTAGGAGGCGAGTGTGTTAAATTGCACAGTATCTATTTTTTTAATTTGAAATTTTGTCAAAAGGTTTTTGCTGTTGCTGCCAACCTAATAAAGGTGAAAATAGTAGACATTGCTTTTGGACAGTGTGTGTGTTTCTGTGTATCAGTAGCTGCATTCACACCCTGCTGAGAGTAGTCGTCATATTTTCTCTGCTCAAAATGTTGCAGAAAGCGGAAACATGGGTTTTTACTTTGTGGCCGAATCATGTGATTAGCTCACACCTGCCTCAGCAAACATGGGCACGACGCTTTGATGTACAAGTCGTTTTTGAAATGTTCTCAATGTGTAATAGAAAGGAAGCCGTGCACATTTATAAATGACATAAATCCAGGAACAGAGGAGGGACAATAAATCTACATCTCGTCTTCTGACTCCTTGCAGAGAAAGAATGGAATGAAAATTGCAACCTAGTGCAACCGCAGCCTACACGAGTGACTCTCATCACTTCTGTAATGATGGTATATCAGCTTAAGCTCTGAGGTTGGATCCCTCTTAGTTATACATGTGCTGATCCTTTTGACGCAGGCAGTCAGTACTGATACACCTGTGTGTACATATGGATACAGCATATCCAGCATAAAGTTATATCTTTAGGCTACACAGCAAACGCAGTAAATGACGAACAGATGAGGTAAAGATTCATCTGTCAGATTTATTCTCCCGACTGATCTCTGCCACAGACTAGTCGTTCTTTTACTGGATAAAACTCCTTCATGTGCTCTGTTGGTGTGAACAGATTTCATATGATAAAGTTGTCTGTCTTAAATCAGCCTTTCAGATTTCTTATGCTTTTAGACTGCGAGTGAGTTTCTCAACAGCCATAAACCCACTGTCATCACCTAGTGGACAGAGAAGCAGGAGGAGACGGAGAGCTTTCTGGAAAAAGTCTTGCCAAAGCAGCCGACTGAGAGGAATAACCGATTCTGTTGGGTCCAATGAGAAGTGCTCAGATTACATTTGTATTACAATAATGAACCAAATGTAGTTACCGCATAGAGACAAACTGCAAACTGTCGCATCCAAACTGACAGTCAAGCCATGAGCAGCTTCCCAGTTCAGGCCCACTTGATGTTCACGGCCAATGCTATATCAGGAATTCCCTTTTATTTCCACAAATGGTAGCACTTGCCTCACGTCCTCGTTCCCTTTCCATCCTGCCACTCTGCTTCTTCCGTCCCGATTGAGAAAGGACCACCTGACCCTCTTTTGAGGTGGGGAAGTCATAATTGGAGGGGAAACCAGTTCCTGTCTCTGTGCGCTAATAGCGGAGCCTCGCGGCAGTCACCAAAAGCCTTTGATGGCACAAGGAGGGACACACTTAGACACCCACACACCAACACTCGCTCATACATCTTGTATTGCCTCCATTTCTCTTTGAAAACATGAGATCCAGCTGATAGATGACAGCTAGTCATAGCCAGCTATAGCAGTCCTCAAACTTTAATTCATCCAGTGGGAGGTTAAACCCACATCCTTATTGGATTTGTTGTCATTTGGGGGGGCAATCAAGATTCAGTCCATCAATAGTTAATCTCAAATATTTGACTAAATTATTTTTTAAAAAGTTATCTGAAGGGAAGCTAATAACCGAGGACATCCATACAATGCTTCGTGGCAGCTGCAATGACTGCTGGATTGTGTCACTCCTCCGGTGCTCTCATAGCTTCCTAGAACGGTTATCTTGACACAGATTTTCTAAAGAGAAAGTTTTAATAATAGAATAATAAGGTAAAAATATGCCTTTAACATGTCCTTTAACTCTAACACAGATTAACTGTAATTGTGAACTACAACCAAAGGAAATAAAAGAACTAAGTACACCCCGTGGTTCAGGTGCTTGTAGAACTACCTTTAGCAGCAATAACATGAAGTAGGGTTGGGCGATATGTAAAAAATCGCCGACAATCATCAGTCCAGTAATCGACGATGGGCGATGTATTTGTGCATGCGCAGACTTTTTGATGGGCGGAGCAATGTAATCATGCACGGACTGATTTGCAACAAGCACTTGGGCGCACTCTGAGGAGGGGGCACTTGCTCGCAGATGAAAGAGGGTGCTGTTAAAACAGCGCTAATATTATTTTCTGTTGACTGCTTCTATTAGCTCCGTCGTTATTAGCAAACTTACTCATGGGCAAATAAATAAATAAATCGCCCCCTGTAAAAACGATCGCCGGTGGGCTCAGCCTATCATCGGTAGTCGATATATTCATCCAATCGCCCAACCTTAACATAAAGTGCTGCGGACTGGACTTTGACACACCTTCAAACATCTTCAAATCATCAGATCTCCACCAACACCTGGCGTGAGGTGTTTATGCTGTTTGATTTTCACCAAAAGCGCTGCTGTGCATTATGGACAAACAAAGTTTTGTGGTTTGTTAAGAACTTAGCAAAGCTAAGCCATGTTGCCGTGTTCTTCTAGTGTGGACGCTCTTTGCTGGCAACTCTTCCAAACAAGTCACAGTTGTTCAGGCTTTTTTCTAATTATACTGTCGCAAACTTTAACTTTTAACACATTAACTGAGGCCTACAGATTGTGAGGCAAGCTTGTTGCACCTGCTGCCTCGTGCCCTCTTAATTCCTGTGGAAGCAGTGAGGGTGGCCTGAGTTTCTTCAGTCATATTGAGGACAACGCTGATATATTAGAAAGCATCTGCAGCAGTGACGACACACGAGTGCCTCTCCGCTGAACACGCTTTTGAGGACGTGACATTTAATCAGAGTATTTATGTAATTGTCATGGTGACAAAATGGTCAGTGGTTCAATCCTCACAGAGGACCTGATTCTTGTCCAAGTGCTCCAGAGCAATAAACAGAACACTTAGCTACCCACTCGTTGCAGAGTGCCCTGCATGGGAACATTGGAAATGTCTAAAATGTGGACTCACCAGCACTCTTCATCCGATGCTTTTAAGTTCACAATTCGATTTCACCTTTGGACCCGGCGAGTGCCACAGGTACACTTTTGTCCATCAGTTGATTCTTTGCTGACAGCTTTCTCTTCAATCTCGTTTGAGTGCTTTGAGTTTTCCTGCATTGGTTTCACTGGATGAAAGTAACGATCAGCATTTCTGCAGGTTTTTTTTCCACCTTTTCTATCTTAAAATCTCACCTTAGCCTTGAGCACCTGTTTATATTTGTGTGTGGCAGCAGCAGCTGTGCCTGTAATGGATCTGTGATGTATATACTCATGCATGTATAATGCTGATTAGTAATCATTTTAAAGCTTGATAAGTTTATACTGGTTAAGAAATTCAAAATAAGTTTTTACATTTTTTCAGAGAAGAAAATGTATCAATTTGTAACCAATAAAAAGCGATTGTTAAATTAAATGGAGGGTTTCTGTAAAACATGCTAACATCTAGATGAGTTCTCAACTTTGGAAAAAGGATTAAAGATTTGAACAAAAACTAGGGACACTTTATTAACCACTGAATAAAAATTATAACTGATCTGATAAATACACATTACAGTTACTTTTTATTAATTTAGTTAAATTGTTACTGTTGCAAAAATGAATGAACACAATTGAGAGCTAATTAGAAGTTTAGTTTTCAGATTACTGTTTGTCAACAACAGTTTATGTTGAACTTGAACGATATTTAAA
Organism: Perissodus microlepis; assembly: GCF_051167445.1. Lineage (NCBI taxonomy): Eukaryota > Metazoa > Chordata > Actinopteri > Cichliformes > Cichlidae > Perissodus > Perissodus microlepis. Next base: position 1,014,181 of record NC_140477.1, on the reverse strand, counting down.
ACATTGGTACTGTTGTCGCCGACATCATCGTCAGACAGCTGCCGCTCTCACCGCAGAAACTCTCTTCCTGTTTCAAGTGGAATTTATTGTGACAGGATGGAGCTCGTTAAGTATCGACGTTGGAAATGCTTTAATCCAGCGGTCCCCAACCCCCGGGCCTCGGACTGGTACCGGTCCGTGAGTCGTTTGGTACCGGGCCGCGAGAGTTGAGGCTCAGGTGTGAAATGTATAGTTTTCAGCGTTTTTATCGGTTTTCAGGGTTATTTTGTTATAATTTCTATCGTTTACTCGGTTTTCCTGGGTCTTTTCACGTGTGTTATGAATAAATCTTCTTTTTTTCGGTACCGGTACTAGTTTTATTTTGTTGTATTTATCCGCGACACGCGACAAGGCCGGTCCATGAAAATATTGTCGGGCATAAACCGTGGCGCAAAAAAGGTTGGAGACCGCTGCTTTAATCCATTTGTCTTATTACTGCAACACTAAACTAATATCTGAAGAGTTTTTAAGATTTCTTTTAATACATTCTAATTTAATTTGGCATAATTTCCACTAATATTCCTCTTTTAGCTGTTCAGACACACGAAGACAAACACCTTGACAGACAGCGGAGGACAAACCTGTTTTATTGTTGCCCTCCCTGCAGACCTCAGACACTGAAGCTCTGCCAGAAAACCACTGCCAGCTTCTTTAATTCTCTCTCGAGGCATTTTATCTGAATGAAATACCATAAGCCAGTCAAACTACCCCCTTGGGCCCTCGGCATATTCCTACTCAGACCTGCAGACTTTCCCTTTGTGTCTCTGAGAGCCTTATATGGACAACAGGACTGGTTGTGTTGGGCAGGTTAGTAGCGAGAGGCAGCTCATCTCAAACCATCATTAACACGACACATAGCTTTGCTCCTTTTGTAACCAAATTGTAACTGCGTACCTTTTTTATGTTACACAATTAATAATGAGTAAATATTAAGCTAAAAGTCAGATGTTGTGACAGATGGCCTGCGCAGACGTTTTGCCAGCTCTGGTTTTCGCTTGTCTCTGGTGTGTGAGGAAGCACAAAAAGCTCAGATATAATCAAACTGGTTTGCCAGTATTTGTGTTTGAAGTATGAGCCTGGAGCACTGGGAATGGCACAGGACATGTTAACCTTCATCATCTTGGTACTCCCTGGATAAACTGTGGATCAGATTGTCATGTCTCTGTCTTGGTGTTATACAGCCTCTAACATAACACATGGAAAGGTGCGTACTATAAACGCAGGGGCAAAAAATCACACTACTCAATGTGAAACAAGTGTCTATCTTCTTTCATGGACCCACTAAGTGTTTGACCCACTATGCCACCTCTATCATCCCCTGGGGGTCTTATGTCCCCACATAAGAGATTCAGCTGTCCTACAGTGAAAATGACAACGCACAGAAAATGTCAGATACCTGGGGGATGCACCGAGCTCTCAGTGATGCAGTGTGAGAGGTAGAGAGAGGTGCGTGTCATCAGAGGGGCATCGCCTACCAAATCTGATGTTTCTATACTAGAACCATTCCAGGCAAAGTGCCACATGACACAAGGTGCTGATGCAGTTCATCACCAGCCACCTATCACACATGGTGATATGTTTACCCAGAATGCAGTTTGGTGGTTTTCACCTCTGCAAATAACACGTCTAACATCTACATCGATGTTTTTGTCCCCTCCCAGTACTCTGTGCCATTACTTGTTACAGTGTTGCTCCTGTGACACGTTTCTAATGAAGCTGAAACATGTTTATCTGCCCTGAAAATTCCATTTCTGTTTTTCAGGCTTATCCTGTAGATTCATGGGGCTTCAAAAAGGATGAAGAAGCAATATTTAGACATACAGGCCTTTAAAGTGTACAAGGGGCGACTGTGGCTCAGGGGGTTGGGAAGCGTATCTGTAACCGGAAGGTCGCCGGTTCGATTCCCGGGCTCTCTGTCTTTGTCGTTGTGTCCTTGGGCAAGACACTTTACCTACCGCCTACTGGTGTTGGCCAGAGGGGCCGATGGCGCGATATGGCAGCCTCGCTTCTGTCAGTCTGCCGTGGCTACAACTGTAGCTGCCTCCACCAGTGTGTGAATGTGAGAGTGAATGAATAGTAGCATTGTAAAGCGCTTTGGGTGCCTTGAAAAGCGCTATATAAATCCAATCCATTATTATTATTATCATTAAGGGTAACTCGAAGATTTTTCATTGTATGAATTGTATTGTTTGTTTGTCTTCGTGAAACAAATTTCCCTAATGTTTATGTCTAGTTATTTATGGGTACAAAAAAAATTACAAGGTTAGTTTGTTGCAGAGTGCCCCCTGCTGGACACTCGTATGATGGTTGAAGGGTGTTTCTGCCGTCTGTTATGTTTTTCATATTTTCCATTATATTTTTTATTTATTGGATGATGAATGAAAATGATTTAACTGGCAAATGGCTAATATCTCTGCAAGTTTCATCTGCATGGCGTCATAAATCTAAAGTGCTTATCCAGGATAAACAGATCACAGATCGTCTTTGAATGACCTTAGTGATTAAATGTTGTATTTCATGGTTTTGTATTACTACTGCAGTGCCTAAAATTCCATAAAAAGACTTAAAAAAACTGCCATTACAATTTGTTATTATACATTTTATTTTATTTATATATACACACACACACACACACACACACACACACACACACACACACACACACACACACACACACACACACACACACAAACTATTAGACAAATTAGAGTCCTCTCATAGTATTATCATATCATCGTATTATTTATTGTATTGTTTTATTACCTTTTATTCTGAAAGAGGGTGCTGTTAAAACAGCACTATTATTATATTTCGCTATTAGATATGAAAACAAACAACTATTTATTTATTACTTTAAAAAAAAATTCTGTTTCTTCATTACTTTGTGTCTTTTCGCTCTGGGACCGCGTGTACATAATTTCGTTCCACCTCATGTTCACATGTGATGCGAATGACAATAAAGCTCCTTGAATCCTAGTTCGGGAGCAGGAACCAGATTTTTTATTTTTTTTTTTTCAATCTAATTGTTCAACCAAAAAGCTGTTACGTGGGTCGAGTTCCAGTTGCTTTTATATTAAGCTAGCTAATGAGAGCACAGACACTGTCAAACAAGCAAAAGCTATTTTATTCGTTTATTTTTTAAATAAACTACGTTTTTGAAGTATTTCTTTATTCATAAAGAAAAAACATTAAAAAGACGTTGATGAAAAGTCCTAATTAAGGTAAATGAAACGGAGCTGCAGTTACAGCTGTGCCAGTTTAACTGTGAGGAAAATGAAATTTAGCGTGTGCGTGCACCATGCTCGGCTTATTGAAATGCAGAACCAGCCGCACCATTAAAATGCCACGGCAGCGATACAGACACAGATGAATCTGCAATCTGCCAGGCAGGCCAGCTGTTGCCCCTCCACCACCACCCACTGCCCACCCTCCAGGGAAGCCTCGAGAAACTTCCTCACCAGCAAGCAAGCACAAAGGCCTCAAGGGGAGCTGGGTTTTAATTACTGGGCTGTGTCCTCTGAATATCATATCTCACTGCATCACACGGAGGGAAAAGGGGGCAAAAAAGTAATGAGGAGTGTTTGTGAAGCCAGGTACGTCCGCAGAGAGGCAGAGTCATTATTGTTTCCCGATGTCTGGCCGTGTTGTGACAAAGGGCCAATAATATGGTCTGTCTTTGCCTCGCTAACATGTACAATTAGCATCTGTCTTTGGAAGCTCTCGGATACAAAATCTCGGATTAATCTGGCATTTTGGGAGTCTCTTAAAAAATTCATTTCATTGCCTTTGTTGGGCCTTTGTAACATTTTGAGTTTTCCTCAAACCATAAGGAAGCTCAGTGGAAACAAATGGAAACCATTATACATTCACAGCTAAAGAAAGATGTTTGCTGAGCATCAGGCTTTATTCTGACCAGGCTTCCTGCAACCTGCAAAAATATTTCTCATTTCATTAATACTAAAGAAGCTTTGCATGATTCAGAGTTAAAAATAATCCTGCTTATTTCATACTGGGCCTCAGCGTGTTTGATAGCTTTAGCTTCACCCTCTCTTTGCCTTCTCGTTGTAAACAGAAGGTATGAACAGCAGGTGGGTGGGGCTGCTGTGAGGTGACATCACAGAGACCTGAGAGCAGAAAAAAAGCACAGAGCCCAAGCTGAAGCCCAACCTTGTGGTTCATATGGATTCACGTAGAAGTACAGTTTACTGCACATGTGTTTACAGCAACAGCACGTCTTCTGCCCTGTTTTCAGTGCCGCTCCTTCATTGAAGAAGCTCCATCCAAAGATAGAGGCCAGCTAATATTCTGCCTGTCAGTCACTCAGATTGCCTCCCTGTTTAAGTCATTTCCTCTTCCCTTTATATCTGTACTTTAGATTCTCCACATTCTCCTTCTGTCTGGGTTTATGCTGTTAGTTTTCTCACTGTGTCTTATTCAGCTGCATAGTTTTCATTTAAAGATGTAAGTTAATAACAAATGAAATGGTGCCTCACAGTGAAACAGACATTTCTTTCAAGCAGTCTTGAGGCTCTGACTTCATGTGGACCGTAGTCTGACCGGTTCCAGGGTGCAGCTCTGCAACAGACGTGCTCTTTAACACACCATCCTGCTGCTTCATGCAGCAGCTGTTCCCTAATATGGTGCCGAATGCGCCGCTCTGACAGGGCAGCTCTTTCCTTTGTTGTCTCCTCGTCCCCGTTGAAGACGTCGCTGTCAAAGTCCATCAGATTTCTTTCAACCGATCCTCCACCGTGGCTGGTAGAGCGTTAGGATGAGGCCTTCTAACTGAGAACAGGATCGATTACTGGACAGCGTGCAGAGAGGCTAACTGTTGGGTCTGCGCTTCCACAGGCCCGCTGGTTTAGAGACTTATTCCCGTTAACGAAGGAAAGTCTTCGATCATACAGTTTGAACCAAGACAAATTTAAGTACAATGATGGCAACATTTAACAATTTGACTGTGTTTCTGTCTTTAGAGTCACGGGTGTGTTTGCTGTTAAGAGCCACGGTGAAACCAGCAGGAAGAGCATTTAATTACTGTTTTGATGAGTAAATGTATTACCGTTTAACTTTCACCATGATCGTACTTTGCAAGATTTCTGAGAGACATTGATAAAAAAAAAAAAAGCATTTCATGTTCTGAATGTTGTCTCTAAACCGCGGTTGAGACCTGGTCGCCTCATTTTTCAGCTCTTACACCTCTCAGTAACTCAGCTGTTGTCCAGTGTAACTGTCTTAGTTTGGCGTTTATGCCTGCGGACAGAAATAATAGTTTATATAGTATTCAGTGCTGGAGTGCCAGGTTAGTGGTACAATCCTCTGCTTTTACCTACAGTGTCTTGCTCACTAGCGCACTGGGAACTTTAGTTTCTTATAAAAATGTTCTCTGATCTTCGTCAGTTTGAGTCACAACAAGACCAACACAAGCGCACTAAACTAACCGTTCTAGTTTATTTTGCCTTTATTGAACACACCAAGTAATCTATCACAGTCCAGGATGAGGAGAAAAGAGAAAGAAAACCTCCGAGTTCTCCTAAACCTTCTCAGTTTGCTTTCCCTCGGGCTCTGGATACCCTGCAGGCATTTAAGAAACAATCTCTTACATTTTCTCAAGAAGACACACAACTAATCTAACAACAGGATTTTGTTTTGACGTAGCCAAATCAGACTCGTAGCTTTTTAATCAGACATTCCCAGAATTATTGATGAGCAGAAAGGAACGTCGTTCTAGTCCTTGTGTGTGTGACCGAGGTTGTTGCTGAAGTCAACAAGCCTGCACCGAAGTATGAAGGCTTTTGTTTTGTTCTTTTGGAGTCTCGAATGAAGGTCGGACCGAAACTTTCATGTTTTATTAGTTATGCATGAAATCGTGTTACAGTAACTGACTCTCACACGTTGTGGTATAAATGCACACACACCTCACATCTACCTTTGAGTTTTATTCTGCACATATGTAAAGGATTTATGTCGACCTCGCTGATTGAGCCGATATCGATATAGTGCACCGCCTTGAAATTATTACATCTCCTTTAATGATTGTGCACCAAATAGACATCCAACATGTGCATATTTAAGGTAAATAAAACACAGTAAAAGGGTATAGAATTACATTTCTGACTTGCAGCCATCTTGTAGTTTTATTGTATAAATATGGAGGAATATTTACATTTGAATCCTTCTGTAATTATTCTCTGCACACACATTCAGTTCACACGCAGCCTTCATAGCTGCTTCCAGCGCCACCTCTGATTGGCCAGGCTGTCACTTTAGGACTTAGTGGGCTCTGAGTGTTCAGCTGTCTAAACCCAGCATATTTGGCTTCTGCCTCATCGGTTTAACAAAGCGTGGCTGCCTCTGAGTCGAGGGGTTCACCAGCCAGCACCCGTGGGCTCCTTCCACACCCGGGAGTTGCATAACACTGTCAGAAAAGGAGGGTTACTTGAGAGCTCGCTGCTCTCTAGAACGGTATAATAAGGATGGAGCTGCTTCTGAGATTCTGCATTTACATTTCTACATGTAGAGCATTAAACTGCCACTTTTATCCAAAGAGCCTGACAGTGTGAGAGCAGGTAGGTGGTTCATTATTTCACTCAAGGACATTTTGACAGGATTTTGTGCTGTTGATGGACAGACTGACTCATGCTTCTGAAGCGAACTGTTGAAGTACTGACCGTGTCATTTTTATAGCCTTACTTCACTTTGTTCTAACATGCCTCATGTTCAGAAATGATCCGAGGCTCCTCGGTGCCGCAGAGAACCCCACAAAGCCGATTGGTCTGTTCATGGGGCCAAGTCGTTCGTTGGTGAGCGACTAATGGAGTCGCTGGCTTCTGCGCCGATGCCTTCCACGATAAGTTTGTTCATACTGTTGGGAAAAAATGATGTAGTTCCAGATCTAACTCAAGTGGCAGAGTAGGGTCCATTTTCTTGCATTGCGATATCAAATAAGCCGTGTTGACACACTCTGCAGCCCTGAACGTTGCTACACGAGAGCTGCCGCTGAGAATGCTAATTGGGCATAAATCTGTGTGATGTCAGATTGTGCTGTGAAGTTACAGCATGCAGTGGTGCTCTGTACTCTGCACACTCATCCAAACCACAAAGTTTACTATAGTAGCTGCAGCTGAAGCAGACTCCTGCTGGCTCCTGCATGAGAAAAGGCAACTCTGGGCAGTGTTTTGACTGATTGCTCTAACATCTGCCCAGACACCTATATACTGTATTTTAGTGCCATTAAGACACTTGTTTGCAGTTATACATGTATAAATTTCAATGCAAGGATACAGACAGCATTCAGTCTTTAATTGAATAGACTCTCATGTTGCTTCCCAACATGTATAACATAAGTAGATCCAGAGCACAGCACACCCTTCTGCCTGATACGGTGGAATCTTCCAGTGGAGCAGCATGAGGGCATTTGTCAAGGTCACGACCCAGTATGCCTAAAGGTCCCCCGGCTTCATTCTTCCCCTCTGACGAGACGCGAGGGGAAGCCGGACCAGGGAAGCTAACCTGTCAACCACATTTAAGACAAAGTGTGGTGTCAACTCGGTCACTCGGCTCCTGAATAAACAGTTTTCAACCATGGCAGGTGTTTGCTTATGTTACCTTCAAGTGTAAAATGAAGGCCCAGCTCCCATGGCTGTAATTAACATTTAAAACATCCCCCATTAAGCAGCTGCCCTTTTACTGCTTGGCTCCCTAAAGCCATAGAAGTAGTTAAGTATCAGTCATTAAAGTCTGCTCTTTTTTTTTTCATATATCTTCATGTATTAGTTTTTTTAACTACTACCTACCATCCTTTTTGCTCCAGTGACGTTTTAGCAGATACTATACACAGAGTTAAATGGTTATTTCACTTTTTCTCATATATTTATAATCAGTTCATTTAATGCTGATAACCACGTTGTTACCTGGGCAACATTCAAAATGACCACATTGTTTTCTGATTTATAATACATAGGTTCATTAGACTGATAAACCTGGTTCTGTTGGAGGTTTCTTCCTGTTAAAAGGGAGTTTTTCCTTCCTACTGTCGCCAAAGTGCTTGCTCATAGGGGGTCATACAATATGTATTATTGTAGGGTCTACCTTACAATGTAAAGCACCTTGAGGCGACTGTTGTTGTGAACTGATCTAATAGAAATATTCCCAGCTGAATGTGTTATTCAGCACCTTTAATCAAGTAAATGTCCTTGTGCAGTTCTTACTTTGACTTTCTTTTGTTCTTTCTTTGCTCCGTATCAGAGAAGGTACTTTTTCATTTTTCACTGTTATTGGGTTGTTTCAGTGTCCACCTCTTTAGATGCAGGGAGATGCCTACAGAAGCAGAAAAATACGTATTTATTAGTTTTTGGTTGCAGTCATAGAACCAAAATTATGAAGGAAAGCTATTGTCAGAAGTGGATACTCGAGGCTTAGAGGCCACGTTTATGTTACAGTTAATCCAAAGCAGTGACAGTTTTTACTGGATGGAATAAAAACCCATTTAAAGTGCTTCCAATTAAATTTGTGTATTAAATAATGATTTGAACACACTTGTTTATATGTCACAGTTGAGCATGAATGTGTGTTTCTCACAGAGGAAAGCCTCCAGAGCTGCTTCCATCAGTCAGCTTTGTGTGGGTAATGAAACGCTGGTGGATGTAGACAGATGTGGAGGTTGAGTGCAGGTTTGGACATATCAGCAGTTTTTATTTTTAGCCGTGCGTGTTAAGTAGGTAACCTGTTGGAGAGGTCTGAGTAATGGACTGTCTGCCCAACGAGCCCCCAGGCTACGATTACAGAAGCCTGTTGTTCTTCTCCGGGTACTTGTATCGCTCCCCTCTCTTTAAACCTCTTTCTCGACTCCTGTCTCATCTGTCTCTGCTTGTTTATCCATCTTGATCTCTCCCCGTACCGTTCTGCAGGGCTTTCTGCTTCTCCTGTTCTTCTCTTGTTAGTCTTTTCTCTTTTTGGTCTTGTTTTCTACCTTTAGCCAGTTAGCTTTAAACCCACCAAGGGGCACAAAAATGAAGCGTTGCATGGACACGGTAGTGTTGAATCAGGACATCAGGTCATGTGACATCTGTTTGTTTTTTTTGTTTTGCGTGGTGTCAGAAGACGAGTCTGTTTGGTGGGTGTTGTTTGCTGCTCTGACGGCTGCCCCCCCCCCATGATTACGCCTATATTACTGCATTTCTGTTTTCAACAGGCTTTACTGATAAACTGACCATTTCAGGCTCACTAACGCTCTCCTGTGGAGCAGCTCACAAACTTGTGCATGTTCTGATTTCCCCAGAAATCCTTTCTTCTACCTGTTGTGTACACGAACATCTGCAATCGCCTTCCTTTTTGGGTTACTGGAGGATTACCCGCGGCTAAGAATAGCTTTGACTTTTCTTCAGATGGTGCTCCCACCTTGGTCTTATCACAGCCGCAGATCCTTCGTCCTACTGTTGCCCCTGTCTGGTAGCTAACAATCACTAGCAGCCTTCTGGATCCCCCTCATTGTCTTTTCTGTTCCTTCTCCTGTGGCAGCTGTAAAAAGATATTCGAGCTAAAGGCGCTTTGGATTGTGGCGATTGCGGTAGCGATGCTGTGCGCGCTGCTTCTGTCCGCGCTACACTCGTTGATAACGTCCAGCTCTCTGGTGACCTCTGATGACCCCGAGGTGCCAAAGTGTGCTGGGCTCTCTCCCATGTGGGGAAACACTTTGGGAATTTCCCCATTAAGCATAAAGCATGCCAGTGAAATACATAACAGGTATATAACCACAGAGTCGCCCTGCTTATTGTTACGATTCTAGTTTCCTGGAAGGTTTGATGACCATTAATGTTTATGCTACTGTGAGGAATGAGTGGCCTTTCCTCATTGGCTGAGCCACAACTTTGCATTTCATAGAAAAGTAAACCGGCACATAAAGATGTGGACGGCCAGCATTAGAGAAGAGGTTTGTCTTGTATTTTTGCATAGTAACTAGGGCTGCCACAAACGATTATTTTGCTAGTCGACTAGTCACCGATTATTTTTGTGATTAGTCGACTAATCAGATCATGCATTCATTGGACATACAGCTTATTGCACCAGCAGCATCTGCTCTTATATAACTATCATTAGCTTACAGCTTTAAGTGTTTAAGGTATGTGCTAACTAAAAATAAAGACAAGATGACAGTTTATTACATTTTAATGAAATTTGCAGATTGTTTCAGTGAAGCTTAAACTCAGGCATCTGCTCCTTGCTATCTAAAATATAACAGGACTCCAGAGTATATTCTTGAGCATCTCACACTTCTAATAATCAGCTGTCTGCTTGATGTTTATTCAGCTGTGTAAAAACTATAACTTTAATCTCAGCCGAAACGATTTACTCAGGAACAAATAAAATACTGAAAAAAAGCCAAACAATAACATATTTAAGTTATTTAAGTGACTTATACATCATGTTTAACCTGAGTAGCGAAAGACAGCGGTGGGTTTGAAAACGATTTGCCGGGAGTCCGGTGTTCTCACGGCTCTAGTGAGCGTTAAACCCCGGCTAGCTATCTAGCTAGTGGGTAACAGACGTCTCCGAAAACGTCGGAGCGCTTTTGAAAATATGTGGTGTCTTGATAAACTGAGCAGATATTTGAGGTTTACACAGCTACATTCTCGCCTGAAAATATGTTAGATGTTTATTTTGTGACCCAGAAAGAGTAATAAGAGAAATATTAAAACTAACTAGCTGCCGCCATTGTTGGAAACTGAGCTGGACCGCGCTATGAATTCTGGGACACAGCTTCTTCTTCTTCGGGGTTTAACGGCAGCTGGCATCCTTGTACATGCAGTGCTGCCATCTTCTGTTTCAGTCCGTTATTACACTCTTAAATCCTACTACTTATTCCTGCGTCTTTTGTGATCTTACAAAGCTTCAAACGACGCGTCGACTATTAAATCAGTCGTCGACGATTTTGATAGTCGACGTAATCGTGACTAGTCGACTAATCGTGGCAGCCCTAATAGTAACACTGTACTGCTGAAAAAGCTTTGCACAGTTGCTCTCTGCACTGAAAATGACAGAAGATGACTCAAATATTTAGGTGGCCATGTGGAGGTGGAGAGGGATAGAAAAGCAAGGAAATGAGGTAGAAAATAAGACAAAAGAGATCATAGAAAGCAGGAGGAAATGGAGAAAGCAATAGAAGCGAGGTTACAGTGTGAGATGAAGTGGAAAGTACAATATGGAAATAGCAAATGGGAGAAGATAAGCTTGAAAAGCGAACAAAGGAGGAAAGAATTCAAGGAGAGGAGGAAATTGGAGAGAAGAGGAAGAAAGGATATAAACAAGAAGGAAGGACATTAAGCTGCTTAGAGGACGTCCTGCCTTTTTTCTTTTTTTGGTGTTTTTTGAGTAATGAGGCTGTTAATTAGCAGAGGCATGCATGGTTTATTAAATCAAACTGTTTACAACTTTCACTGTCAAGCAGATTCCTGCTGGTCCATGATGATGCTGCAGTGGTAATTACAGTGTCATAAATGGGTTTATTAATCCTGATGGCGTAACTGCGAAAATATTCCATTAATAATTACCCTGTAATTATTTTAAAGGTTGTTTTTAACAAACGAAGTTGATGTCTAGTCTTTCTGTGACTGTACTTCAAGAAGACAGAGAAGGAATGCAGCATAAAAACACCAACAAGTTTCGTCACGCTGTTATTAATTTACCCATGTAATCTTAATGTGTTGACATAATTGGTTTAGGCTACACCAGGTCGAGGTATCAAACCTTCACAACTTTGCAGACGTTCCTAAAGAGCAGCATCGTTTTAAATACGCTCGGCTGTGCCAGCGGCTTCCATCAAACGTGTGTGTGGTTCATGTATGTTTGGGCATTTTCACTCATTTAATAGAAGACTGTTGTAGGATACGAGCCTCATAATAAGCAGACAGTTACGATTAGCTCATTGATGACTTTAATTTAGTGTTGTAGTTATAAATTCACTGTAATGTGGTGCGTAACTGTGTTTCTAGTGATTTTTCCAACATTAGCCAACTCATTCTTTGTAGTGAATGACTTAAAGTCTGGCATGACTTTATTCTCTACATTTTAAATTGCAAAACAGAACGAACATTAAAAAACCATCTGCAGCTCAACAGCTGTATGAAGGTTTGACGCCCCGGGTGACTCGAGGCAGGAGCAAAGTCTTTATATAAATAACTGTTTTTTTATTGTAAACTATTATAGATGGATGAAGTCTGATATTCGGCTCCTGGCCAGTGTTAAACCAAAGCCTTTGCATTTACATAGTAATGCATCATAAATGTTATGATGACACTGCAAAACTCTGTTTGCTTTGTTTCGTCTAGTGTTTTATCACCAGCTTAATGTGTAAGTTAGTCTGTAGGCACTACAGTATATCTGTTATGCTTGTTGAATCAGCAGCCATCATAAAACCATTCTAACCAGTATAGAGAGCTGTGTAAATCAGCTCGCATTGTAGAAGACTGCTTTTCCTCTTTGAGGTACTTTCAATTCAATTTTTATTGAATTTATACAGCGCCAAATCACAACAGCAGTCGCCTCAAGGCGCTTTATATTGTACAGTAGATCCTACAATAATAGATACAGAGAAAAACCCAACAATCATATGACCCCCTATGAGCAAGCACTTTGGCGACAGTGGGAAGGAAAAACTCCCTTTGAACAGGAAGAAACCTCCGGCAGCATAACTAAGGGAGGATTCAGGGTCACCTGGTCCAGCCCTAACTATATGCTTTAGCAAAAAGGAAAGTTTGAAGCCTAATCTTGAAAGTAGAGATAGTGTCTGTCTCCTGAATCCAAACTGGAAGCTGGTTCCACAGAAGAGGGGCCTGAAAACTGAAGGCTCTGCCTCCCATTCTACTTTAAATACTCTAGGAACAACAAGTAGGCCTGCAGAGCGAGAGCGAAGTGCTCTAATAGGGTGATATGGTACTACAAGGTCATTAAGAGAAGATGGGGCCTGATTATTTAAGACCTTGTATGTGAGGAGCAGGATTTTGAATTCTGGATTTAACAGGAAGCCAATGAAGGGAAGCCAAAACAGGAGAAATCTGCTCTCTCTTTCTAGTCCCTGTCAGGACTCTTGCTGCAGCATTTTGGATTAGCTGAAGGCTTTTCAGTGAGTTTTTTGGACATCCTGATAATAATGAATTACAGTCGTCCAGCCTGGAAGTAATAAATGCATGAACTAGTTTTTCAGCGTCACTCTGAGACAGGATATTTCTAACTTTAGAGATGTTGCACAAATGGAAGAAAGCAGTCTTACATATTTGTTTAATATGTGCGTTGAAGGACATGTCCTGGTCAAAAATGACTCCAAGGTTCCTCACAGCGTTACTGGAGGCCAAGGTAATGCCATCCAGAGTATGAATCTGCTTAGATACCATATTTCTAAGATTTTCAGGGCCGAGTACAATAACCTCAGTTTGATCTGAATTAAGAAGCAGAAAGTTAGCGGCCATCCAGGTCTTTATGTCTTTAAGACATTCCTGCAGTTTAACTCATTGGTGTGTGTTATCTGGCTTCATGGACAGATAGAGCTGGGTGTCATCTGCATAGCAGTGAAAATGTATGCTATGTCTTCTAATGATGCTGCCTAAGGGAAGCATGTATAATGTAAACAGAACTGGTCCTAGCACTGAACCCTGTGGAACTCCACTGAAACTCTTCAATAAGCCATTCCTCTGCAGATGATCTGTTAGCTGTTTGACAACTACTCTTTCAAGGATGTTTGATATGAAAGGAAGGTTGGAGATTGGCCTATAATTAGCTAAGACTGCTGGGTCTAGAGATGCTTTTTGAGTAAAGGTTTAACTACAGCCAGCTTGAAGGCCTGTGGTACATAGCCGACCATTAGAGATAGGTTGATCATATTTAAGATCGAAGAATTAATTAATGGCAGGACTTCTTTGAGCAGTTTTGTAGGAATGGGGTCTAAAAGACACGTTGATGGTTTGGAGGAAGTAATTATTGAAGTTAACTCAGAAAGATCAATTGGAGAAAAAGAGTCTAACTTAACATCAATGGTACTAAGAGTAGCTGTAGATAATATTACATCTGTGGGATGATTATTGGTCATTTTTTCTCTAATGATTAAAATTTTATTTGTGAAGAAGTTCATGAAGTCATTACTAGTTAACGTTAAAGGGATGGTTGGCTCAACAGAGCTCTGACTGTTTGTCAGCCTGGCTACAGTGCTGAAGAGAAACCTGGGGTTGTTCTTATTTTCTTCAATCAGTGATGAATAGTAAGATGTTCTGGCTTTGCGGAGGGCTTTCTTATAAAGCAGCAAACTATTTCTCCAGGCTAAATGATGATCCTCTACATTTGTGACACGCCATTTCCTCTCCAGATTACGAGTCATCTGCTTTAGGCTGTTTGAGAATTATACCACGGAGTCAGGTACTTCTGATTAGAGACCTTAGTTTTCACAGGAGCTACAGTATCCAGAGTCGTACGTAGTGAGGACTCTGGATACTTGAACTTAAAATCTTAACTAGTGTCACGAAAGGAAAAAAATCAAAGTTTTATTCTTTATTTTTCTCTCTGTTTGTGTCTGTGATGCACATCAAGGCCGACCAGGCTCAGCGCTGGTTTATCTTCAGCTTACAGTGAGTTGTTGGAGAACACTCTGCTTCCAGTCCTCCCTCGGTTGTGTTTGCAGTGTGTGTGTGTGTGTGAGAGGGGGGACGTGACATAGCACGTTGTCTGTGTGTGTATGCTTGTTTGTGAGTGAGAAGCACATTGCAAAATAAGCAGCCGTGCTCGGTGTGTGTGTGCACTGCAGTGCTGTGGATTAGACTGTGCAGACGAAGCGACTGGAGCCCGGGGGGGGGGCGTTGCAGGAGAAAAGAGGGAAGACTAATACACAAACACAGTGACATGTTGGTTTGTTTGGTACCTGTGAACTGATACTGTCAGTTCTGACTTGAGCACAGTACGTTGCCTCCTTTTCCACTGCATCCATTTCTTTTCCATTTCCAAAGGGAGAAAAGATGAAAATGTCCTGAACTCCTGCATGCTGACCAAGAAAATCCCCCTTTCCACTGTACTGTACCACAAATGTGGTATAGGTTTTTCTGGGGGTATAAACACTTGACTTGGCATACGTGTAAAGAGCATTTATTTCATATGTGTTGCAGGACTCAGCACAGGAAAGTGTCATCACCCGTGACATCCACCGCACTTTTCCTGCACACGACTACTTCAAAGACTCTGATGGAGACGGACAGGACTCGCTGTACAAGATCTGCAAGGTAAGCCTGACACGTGACAGTAATAAGATCCAGATATTATTATTATTATTATTATTATTATTATTATAATAAAATAAGCTCTTGGTTACAGTAGTGTGGTACTTTGCCTTCTTTATGGCAGAATTGTTCTAAGTTCTCAGCTAAGAGTTAATTCTTGTATGTGTGGTAAAACTAACCTGTTCCTGGAAGGCCGGCCATCATTTTTAATAATCTTTTTGGTCTGGCATGGCTTAGTAGGAATTAGCTTGGCATTCCAATCTGGCTCCACAGTAAATGATTGACAGTGCACACTGAGGCATCGACACCAACCCTTCCTACACGTGACCTACTGGACATACGCACCACTCTGTGGACAGTCATTGATCTTTTCTTCCAATTTCAAAAGTGGAAAAATACAGTGGCTGTTATGTAGGTGGGAGATTTCTTCATATTGCCAACCAAAAATGATTTTTGAGTATGAAAGTCGAGGCGATAAGTAAGCCGTATAATTGCAAAATACTTGAGACTTATTAAGACAACGAGACGAAACGTTGCGGCCTTTGTTCGGCGTAATCGGGGATAAACCGCAGAGTTGAAAGGATGTTGGGGCATGCCCTACATGCATGTGTTTTTTATACAGATGCAACAATATAATGTAAGTTCCAAAAGTAATACAGTAAAATCTTACCTCCATCCATGCATACATGTAAAATATTTAACAGGGAATAGCCACAAAAGGACACGCCTGTAATACGGCTTTGCCTTCTCTCAGTTAAAATGATAGAGTCCCCAGTGGACTTGGGTCCTGAGGTAATTCTCTGTGAAATAACACGGTGCAGACAAAAGCCAAGGTCGTATAAATCCAATCTTAATCTCTGACTGTCCTCTTAGCCTGATTGCAGCTGTGCTCATCCAAGATGTTTATGCATAGATGTATTTACCCAACTTTACTCGGGTCCATAGTTTGTTGTACAAAGACGCAGTTTTTGTAGTTTTGCCTCTGTACACCACCACAGGCTTTAGACCTGTTCCCATGTTACATCATCACAAATGAAGCAGATATAATGTCTGAAGTTGATTCAAAGTGTTGAATTAGGTTCTTATAGCTTCTTAGTGGACTTTAAAATGAGACCCAAAGATTGATTTTCATGGTTATCAAGAACAGTTTGGAGGAGGTGGGGCCATT
The DNA here is from genome assembly GCF_051167445.1 of Perissodus microlepis. Lineage (NCBI taxonomy): Eukaryota > Metazoa > Chordata > Actinopteri > Cichliformes > Cichlidae > Perissodus > Perissodus microlepis. The sequence goes on along the minus strand of NC_140477.1, from coordinate 997,720 downwards.
AAGTCTGTAATCAGGAGGAGTGTTCGTTCAGCTAAAGCAGGGGTGTCCAACTCCAGGCCTCGAGGGTGTCCTGCAGGTTTTAGATCTCACCCTGGGTCAACACACCTGAATCACATGAGTTCATCACCAGGCCTCTGGAGAACTTCAGGACATTTAAGGCTATGTCCACACGTACCCGGGTATTTTTGAAAACGCAGATTTTTCTATGCGTTTGCACCTT